>NC_062227.1:8863711-9178117 GCF_902686445.1 Sciurus carolinensis
GTGGGGGCTATGGGGCTCCTGGGGCTTGACTTGGGGGACTGTGGCCCCAGCTGGGCCCAAAGACCAGCTGCTGCCACAGAGAGCTGGCCCAGAGCCGTGCTGGGGCTGCCACCCCACCTCCTCTCTCATCCCCATCCCAATGACCAGCAGGATGACAGCTGCATGCCTCAGTTTTCTCATCTGCAAAACAGACAGATAAGCATATAGAAAGGACAGACATAGCAGCCTCCAAGGTCTTGTGGCCTGTCAGGGTGCCCTGCAGTGGGTGACGGGGCAAGAATTTCCTCTAGCCGACACATGGCTGTTCCCATTGTGATAGGCTCTGCCTCCTCCCAAAAAACTCTACCAGCACATAATTAACTGCACACAAACAAAAGCAGCAACAAAGAAGAGAAGGGACAGTTGGGCATGGGTCCTTCTGGGCTGAGCAAACCCAAGGGGCCAGCAGGTCAAGTTGGGGCCCTGGGTCACCAGAAGTCCAAGTCTATCTAGACTTCAGCCTGGCCTGCTCAGGGGCCTGCCTCTTGGGCTCAGTCAGGCACCAGTGGATATTGGGGAGACCTGAAAATCAGGCTCCCATAGCCACTGTGGACCTTCTGTGGGCCTTGGGCATCTCTCATGCATGCTGGGGTGGCACTGCTGGGTCTGTCCCCCCAACCAGGATTGGCATGAAGCCACCAGGGTTGGTTTCGGGGTCCAGTCCTCTGAAACCTATGCCTGTGCTATTCATGCTCAACCAGCCCAGGAAGCAGGGCCTGAGGGTCTCTGGGTTCCACGTCTGCATTCCCGGCAGGAAACCCTAGTGAGCCAGCAGAAAGTGCAGGAGGTGGGGTCCTCTTAGCAGCTGGGCTATGGTTTGGGCTGGGTTTGGGCAGCACTTCCCCTGGGCTCGGAACTGACCAGGAGTGACCTTGAGGCCCACAGGGTCGCCTTTAGAATTCAGCTGAGGCCCTGCCAGTCTCAAGACCTGCCAACTAAGCGGAAATGAGAGAAAGGAAACCTCCTGGGCCCACTGAGGCTGCGCAGGCCCCAGATGGAAAGTGTGAGCACAGGTCAGTGACCTGGAGGCTAGAGACGGGGCATTAGGAACCTTGCCCTGGAGACTGTGAGTGGCAGGAGTGGGGTGGCACCAGAGGGCTGTGACCCAGCCATGTCCGGGTTATCTCCCAGTCATCTGCCTTCTGCAATGTGCAATGCAGAACTGCCCCCTGCATCATGCCCTGAGCATGACACAGCCGTGGGTCATTTCCACATTAAAACTGGAGTTTACTATTCCCCTGCTGCCGGCCAGGAGAGAGCTGACTTACAGAAGAAACCACTCAGTTCCCAGACACTGATCCTCACGTGAAGGACCCCAGGGCTGCCAGGCATGTGGGAGGGGGCATGGTGGAGCTTCCCCACTGCCTGGCCCGAGAGGACCTGCAGGGGAGGCACAGCTCAGCCACCTGGGAAGCAAGCAACAGTGCTCCATTTTATAGAAGAGGAAACAGGCTCCCCTTGAGGACCCACCCTGGGAAGGTGCTGCTCTTTCCAAGCTACACTGCCTGGGGTCACCACCAGGAAAGGGTCTCTGTGGCAGGTGGGAAGTTATAAAGCTGCCTATACCGTTGCGTGCTGGGCCCTGCTCCAAGCACTTCCTGTAGACCAGCACACAGGACTCACTGTGACGTCACTGGGAGGGAGGCACTGCTATCTGCAGATAAGAAACTGAGGCAGAGTGTTAACGTGATGTGCCCAAGAAACGGCAAGGCAAGGTGCCCAGGGCAGTGGGGGACAAGGCATTGAGCCGGCTGGGTGAGCAGAGCCTTGTAGGCTGACCGCTCCTCACAGAAGCCTCTCGCTGGGGACCTGAGGTCCCCACGACCCAGGATGGGCCTACCAGGCTTCTCCACAGCTCGCCACCTCCCACCCAGGCCTGCATGTTTGTGGTGGTCCAGCCTCTGAGACTGCTTCTGCTGTGACCTCTGCCTAGGCACCCTCCATACAGTCGGAGGGTCAGACCTGTCTGCCTTCCTCCTCACCCTGGGCCAGCGCTGACATCATCGTCTCCATGGGATGCCTGACCTCCCAGCCCCACAGTGTGGTAGTCCTCCAGCTCCTCTGGACTCCTACACCTTGGCCTTCACTTCCTCCTCATCTGGGCTGCTCTCTGATTTCTGAAGGTAGACTGGAGATAGGGGTAGAAGGTTGCTTCTCTCTCTGTTTGGTCCCCAGAGTCAAAATAATGACTCCTGAGCCTAAGATCCACCCAGAACCCCTGGGAGGCAGAGCCCACCCTGATGCCTACGGAGCTGAGCAGAGATGGTGCTGAGCAGATGGTATAGTCTGGGCAAGGCCAAGGGTGGGAGGCGAGCAGAATCCCTTCCTTTACACCAGTTTCTAGGTCACCTGCCTCTTTGTTGACTTTATTTGCTTAAGACATGTCCTCAAAGGCCATCACGGATCATTTGTTCTCCCTTTTTAAGATCATGTATAGAAGGCCCAAAAGGTGAATGGACACAGTCAGGGGTTTCATCTGCCAACTGCTCCAAAGTGCTCACACACTGGGGCAGAGCCAGGGCCCAGTCCTGCACACCTAGGCAAGTCCCAAGACGCCTCTAAGTCCTGTTTCCTCATCTCTAACCCAGGGCAAACGTGTGCAGCTCCAGGACTGACCCCACTCCCAGCTGGTGCCCTTCCTCCCAAACATGGCCTGCCTAAGGAATACGCCTAAGACTGGTCACTCTGCCCCAATCGTGCCAAAAGCAAGCCTGGAAAATCCAGCCAGACCATGGTTCTCCTCCCCCATCCCTGGGGGGTCGGAATATGCAAAAATGTCCAAAGTCAACAAGTCACCAGAGGGCCGGGCCAGGATGGCTCCCTGGCCTGCTCAGCCCTGGCCTGCCAGGGACTGTCAGGTGGGGAGGAGGTTCAGGAAGAGGGTGTACCTCCAACACTGGGGGCAGGACGGCGGCGAAGGCCTGGCCCCTGCTCACAGCCTTCCCTGGCCCTGCAGGGCAAGTTCTGGACAGGCCCCGCTAGGACCCGCCAGGGCCCGCCAGGGGACACCCTGAAGGCTTTCAGTGGGTGACTTGTTTCTCAGGGCAGGTGAGTGGAGCCTGCGGTTCCCCCATGGGGCAGCATCCGACAAAGTGGTCACCCTGTGACGTAGCCGTCTGCTTACTGCTGGCCTGGAGCCCAGATGCTGTGACTCCTCTCCGCCCACCCCTGGGCACGCAGGAGGAGACGGGGCAGCGAGGCTGAAGTTAGAAGGGTGGTGGGGCAGGCCGTCCCTGCTCCCGGAGCAGCGCCCAAGCTCCGCCGCCGCGCAGCAGAGCGGAGCCGCGGATGGCAGCACGCCAGTCCTCCCGCGCCCCTGAGCCCCTGCGCCCCGGCTGGGGTGGCCTGAGCCCCCGGGGCCACCACGCGGGTCCCGGACAGATCAAGCAGGACGTCGCTGTGGCGCAGCGCCCCCCACCACCACGCAGAGTGGACGAGCTCACCAGGCGACGCTCACAGGTGCCCGCGGAGCCGCGGGTGCGGGGCCCAGAGAGGGAGGTGCGGGCCAAGTCACACAGCAGCGGGGATGGGGGGTCTTACCGAGGCATTCGGGGAGCCGGGCGAACCTGGGCGCAGGTCGCCGTTGAGCTCGTGTTCCTCGGCGCCCGAGTCCATGGTGCGACCGCCCGGGCCGCCTAGCTCCGGGCCTGAGCCCGCCAGTGCCTCTGCCGCCGGATCCCGGGCTGTGTGCCGCCCCCGCCCCGCCTCGCCTCCCGGCCCACCCCGCCCCGCCGCGCCGCGGCCCCGCCCCCAGACTCCGCCTCCGCCGGGGCGGGGCCGGGCCGGAGTGTCCGTACGAGCGGGCCTGGTCTAAGCCGAGTGGCCGACGCGGGGTCCCCGGCGCGGGCAGCAAGGCGCCGCGTCCCGTGGTGGCCCCGGGGACCCTCACGTGCCCCGCCGCAGCACCTCCCCGAGCCTCGGTGATGCCTCTGTATTAAGTGAGGTCAAGAACCAGCCCTTCCCTGGCCACTTTGCAAACTGCCCGGCGCCGCTGGAAGGCGACAGGGCGTGGCCGCTGCGGCCAGGGCCGGGATTCTCCCGGGTGGAGCTCGCCCTCAGACCGCCGGCCGCTCCTGCACGGTGCACGCCGCTGGCACAGCCACTGGGGGCACGCAGCTTCCTACTCGTGGTCATCCGCTTTCCTACGTGGGAAATGGGGGGCCCCCAGCACAGACTGATGGCGGGGAGGAAGGCCCAGTGGGCGTCGGTGATGCGCCCGCGGTTCTGCCCCTGGGCGGCACCCAGTGCTGGGCCGACAGAGCTCCTCGGATCCCCAGCCCTTGGATCAATCGGAGCCACCTCTTCCGGGCGTGGGAAGCCAGGTGGGGCGGAGGGGAGAGGGAAACGTCATCTTCCAGGGCGACTCCGGGCTTCAGGAGCCTGGGGAAGCCGGGGTGAAGGCCAGCTGCCTAGTCTCCCCTCTCCCGACCTCACTCCCAGACTCAGCTGCTTTTTGCACCCCTTCACAGTTTCACCCCAGACGCGTGCCTTCTCTCCTGAGGTTCACTCACGCCTCCCCTGTAGCCTTCTGAAGTAGTGGACAGACCCGTGTCCCTGTCCTCAGGCCAGGCAGGGTCCAGAACTACCACCTTACAGCCCTGTCCTCTCCAGTAGATGGTTAATCTCTGTGTGTCACCTCCTGCACTGGCTCTTAGCCTAAGGTCAGGGTTTGGTCAAGGCCATGTGAGAGTCTGATCTCTTTTTCCCCTCCCCAAAAGAGCTGAAGAGGACAGAGGTTCAATGGTGGCACCCAAGCTCACCTGGGTGCCAGATTCTGTGGAAGGCGTGGGAGGCTGGAAGGAGGCAGAGGGCCCCTACTCCGTGGAACCGAGGGACGAGAGTGGACAAGAGCCACAGAGGCCAGCAGCGTGTGGGGCCTGGTGCCATCGGTTCTTGTGTTACTGAGGACCCTGGGGATTGGCCATTCTCCTCCCTCACCGAACAGGGGAAGAAACTGAGGCTTGGCAGGGGAGAGGCTCAGCCCAGGGAACTCAGCCCAGGAGCCACACTGTCCCCAGGAGAGTAGAAGCTTGTCTGTCCCGTTCCCACTGGACATCCCCAGGCAGCCTTCTGGTGGGCCCTGGAACCCAGCACCTGCCTCTCCTGCGAGGTCTGAGCTCGCCCTCCCTGCTCCGCGCCTCACCTCTGCTGGGGGAGGGGGCGAGTTTTATAAGTGAAACCGAAGGCACAGAAAATGCAAGTCACCCTGGGGGATTTATCAGAAAAAGGGACTTTCCACTTTCCCCTGTCCAGGCCCTACTCCTGACCCCTGGCACGTCTGTTGAGGGGAGGGGCAGTCTGGGGCCAGCAAAGTGGCTAGATTCCAACTTGATCCCCGCTGGTTGTGTGATGGGGGCTGGTTGCTTGGCCTCCGTTTCCCTGTGTGTTCATTCTTCAGCCCATCTGAGGCTTCTGGGGGTCAAGGGTGCATTGGAGCCACCCTGGGAGAATCAGGCAAGCTCACTCTGACCACAGCCCCCAAGTCCCATTGCCCACAGGCGGGACTCCCAAGCCTCCCATTGGGACAGGAGGTGGCAGGATAAGGGTGTGGAGGGCGGGCAGGCAGGACAGTGCCCCTGCACCAGCGCACAGCCGAGGGTCCAGCACTTCTGCAGGAGGAGATGTTTGGGGCCTACTTTACAGCTGAGGAAACAGTGCTGCCTGGTTACTACTGTTCTCACATAACCCAGGTCACTGTCCCTCACCCCACTGTCCAGGAAGAGCTGGAAACCCACATCTTCACATGTGGACACCGTCCACACACAAACTTCCCCCTGTGGCCACTGTAGGGGCCAAGCTCCACCCTGTGGGTGACCCTGGCCAAGGCAGGAGGTGGGTCCTGGAGGGAGGGAGAAGACCACAGAGAAAACATGTCTTTTGCTGGGCCAAAGGTGGAGGGCGGGAAGGCCCCCAGGTGTTGGGCCACATCAGAGCCTGTTCTGTCCTCGGGGCCTTTTGGCTGCTCCAAGCTGTGAGATGTGTTATTCCCCATTTCCAAGAGAAGATGGGAAGATTGTGGCGGTGACAATTGAGAAATCAGACTCTGGGTTTGTAAACCTGCTCTGTGCCAGCCGCCTGGGAAGGACTTCTCCCCCAGCCTGTTTCCCCAGCTACCCGGGCTGGCTGGGGGCTGCCTGCTGTCTGCAGTGAGGGATTCCCCTGGTGTCTGCTGTGTCATCCCACTTGCCTGTGAAGTGCATTTTCCCTGCTGTGCTCAGGGCTGTTTACAAGGCTGTCCTTTGCTGGACCCAACCCAGGACGAGTCTTAAAGGGACAGTGCCCTGTGTGTCCTGGCCACCTACCTGCTTCCAGGTCTCCTGGAGAAATGCTGAGCCAGTGAACTATCCAGAGTCAGCTCCAGATGCTGGCCAGGATTCAAGGGTGCAAGCGCAAGTGGCCATGGGCAGTACCACAGGAGGGATGCAGAGCAGGAGGGCCCAGCAAGGGCCATGGCTGAGCCCCGTGGGCTCTAACAGAGACGCTGTGCATGTGCACAGACGGGCGGCTGTGCACGCTGATCTTTGCATCTGGGCTTGCCATGCTGGGGAGGTCCTTGCAGGGCGCAGGGTGTTTTTGTCAGCCCTGAGGGAAGAGAGCTAAAGCCAGGGCTCTTCTCCCTCACCTGCTATCCTGTCACCTGGAGGTGCGGGGGGCTCCGGGAGAACGTGGTAGAAAGCTGCAGCTGCTAGGTGCCCGCAGCTCACACAGACCACGTTTTCACAAGCAGGGAGCCTGGGGAGCGGTCGGTGCCCGTTCTGTATCTGAGCGGCCTGGAGGCAGGATGCTATCTCCATTTCAGGGAGTGAGAACAGGTTGGAGAGGCAGCGTGGCGCGCCCCAGGCGACACAGCTGCAGGAGGCAGGGCGGCATGCTCACGCGGCTCCTGCCTCCTCCCGGGCTGCCCGCACATGCCCACCACCAGGGCAGCTGTGGCGCTGCCAGTACTGGGCATGGCCCTTCCACTTCCACCCAGGGTAAGAGCCTGTGACCTGGTCTCACGGCAGGCGGGGGCTGCGTTTCCAGCAGGTATTTTCAGGAATCGCGACTCCTACAAGGTCCTGCACAGAGGCAGGTGGTGTGGGGCGCAAGCTCCACATTCCCAGGACAGAGGGAGGAAGGCTGAGATGGTGAAGGGGAGCCAAGCATGCTGAAGACAGGAGGGCAGAGGGTCAGGGCGCCAGGAGATTGGCCTAGGCCTCCAGGCAGAGCCCCCGGGAACAGGGGCACGGTTGGGTCAAGGATGATAACGGGCTGGTGATGTGCAGGTGTGTGATGGTCTCACTCTGTTCTCCGGAGAGAAGTCACATGCCCAAGGCCACGGGGCAAGGCCCAGCTGCCCTAGACATCCTCTGGACTCCAGGAACTCAGTGGGAGTGACTGAGTTATGGCCATCTGCCATCTGGAGTGTCGTGTAGGCGGTCACAGAGCTTACAGAGCCATCCACTTGCTCGGCGGTACAAGCTGGCCCTTTGCGCAGATGGACAGAGAGCAGCAGAAAGCCAGCCCCCGCCTCCTCTGTTGGGTCTGGTCCTTTGATCTAGCCCTGCCCACTTGGATAGCTGTCTCTCCCTCGGGGCTCCCCAAGAGCCAGAAGACTGATACCACTCTGCATGTATAGACATCTGTGCCCAGCGAAGCCCTGTCCCAGCTGCCAGGGCACGGTGGCAGGGTGGGTAGTCAGCTCCACTCTGTTCTCCCCTTCTCCCTTAGCCATAGACTCCTGATTTTTAAGCTTTCATTCAGAACTGAATCCAACATCAGAGAAGGGACCTTAAACAGAGGGAGTCGTCATTATTTCTTCCTTCCTGCTGGCTGGAAAATGGGTGTAATGGCTGGAGCTCCAACAGCCACATGGGACCAAGAGGAGACGTTGAGTATGGGAGCCTGGCCTTCCCTGTGGTGTAGGGGGGAAAAAACCCTCTATCTCATTTTGAGGCTGCTTTAATTTTGTTTTCTTCTGATACTCATAACTAGTTTGGAAAAATACATAGATTATGCCACTGGTGTCACGTCCTCCCGAGGGCTTCTCATGAAACCCCTCCCTCTGGACTCTGCACGCTTCAGGCCCTGTCTCTCTCCTCCTCTCCCCTCCTCTTGTTCTCTCCACTCTCGTCCTTCCCCTTTTCTTTGTCCCGCCAGGTCCTTTCTTTCTCCAGGTCTTTGGGCTCCCTGTTCCCTCCACCTGAATATCCCACCCCAGGTCTCCACATGGCTGGCTCCTTCCTGACACCTGATGGCAGGACTCCAGTCCCCTGGACACTCCCTGCACCTGGCTCAGCCTAAAGCACCTCATGGATATGTTTGGGTGAGCTGTCTGCCGCCTCCCTGGCCCAGCCAGAGTCCTGGAAAGCCAGAGCCCAGGTGCCACTGACCTCGGTGTCTGCCGGGCACGGCCTAGCCACGTCCTCTTTGCCTCGCCTGCAGGCATGGCGCCCGGGCGTCCCTCAGCCCTGCCCACGCTCAGCAAACCACTAATGACAGGGGCCGCCTGGGCTCCTTATTCTTGGTCCCAACATTGACCGTTCACTCAGGCCACAAACCGCCAGCCCGAGAGCGTGGGAGTGAGGGCGGCCGGCTGGCAGGGCCGGTGGTCTGTGGCTTGGTGGAGAGACATCCTGTGGCCGGTTCTCCCTCGGGCATGGGCCTCCTGCTTCCCCCACGGCCCCGGTCAAGCTGGGCCTTAGCTCTTGGCCTTGGTCTGTTCGGGGAGCTGACCAGGCTGCCCACCGGGGCCAGGATGGACGCCATCTCCTCTGGGCAAAGCCCCCGCCAGTAATGCCCCTCCGGCCCAAGCACCAGGCTCTGAGAGGCCCTGTCTTCAACCTTCTGTCCCGAGACCCCTCCCCGCAGAGGTCCAGGAGGCTGAAGAGGGCCACCTCCATCTGGGACGCTTTCCCACCAGTCCCAGGCCATTGGGGAGCCAGAGCTGGGAGTTTCAGTGTTTTCCTAAAGAATGGGGGAAAGGGAGGCTCAGCCCAAGGGCCAAGAGTGGAAAGGGCCATTGAGGCTGACCACGGTCATGGCTTGGGGAGCGTTTTCTCATTATGGGTGGTGGTGCTAGGCAAGGTGGGGAAACTGGGACTCTCAGAGCTGAGATTTGAGCCCACGCCACCCGAGTCCACCAGAGCCAGGTGCCAGGAGCCACCTCTGGTCTTCGGAGAGGCTGAGCCCTTTTCTGTCTCCCTGGGGAACTGCAGCCCATCTCAGATCCAAGGTTGACCCCAGCTTTGCTCCCCTGAGGCAGGGGTTGGAGAGCGGTCAGCCTGTGCCCTTTGACCCTCATTGCTGTTCCATCCGAATACCACTGGCCTTTGCCTAGAGGGGCTTGCTTGTCCTGCTTCCAGCTGGATCTACAGATCCCAAACTTGGACACACATCAGAACCCCCACAGGGAGGGGAAGCACCTTGCAGGCCCAGCCTGGCCTCCCCACTGAGTCCTGGGTGCTGTGCTGTGGGTTGGAGCCCCCCGAGTCTGTTCAAGGCCGTCCTCCGCAGCCCTGAGGTCAGGACTGGGCCACGTTGGACCAGGGGACCTGGGCAGAGAAGTGCCTGTCCTTGAGCCACCTCCACGGGCAAGCCGTGCCCAGCACCTCACCCAGACCTGCCCAGCGACCCTCAGCGGGAGGCAGGGGCCGTCTGCTGCAGACAGCCAGGATTCAGAGGGGTGGTGAGTAAGGGACCTGGCTCAGAGTGCCACCTGCGGTTTTCTTGTTTGCCTGATCTTGAAGGAAGAGGATGAAAGAAGGACCCTGTTTGGAGGCCCAAGGGTGGCCAGGCAGGCTCGTGTGCTGCTGAGGTCATTGGAACAGTGATGACGGCCACTGTGACCAGAGCATCTCAGGGCCTATGTCGGCAGGTTGAGTGAGTGAGCAGTGTGGCCTGTGCCTGTGGCCAGGGAATGTGACCTTGGAAAGCAGTGACCCGGCAAGCTAAGTGCTAAGAACGCCACCGCAGAACGGCCAGTGAGGAGCCGGCACCTGACCTTCTCCAGGCCCGTCCCCCTCTGCCCTCTGGCCCCTGTTCTGACAGCTCGTCTGTTCCGGGCGCCGTCTGAACTCCGGGACCCTTCAGGCCTCCCCTCCCTGCGTGCCTCAACTCTGGATGCCTCCGCTTTTCACCAAGGCTGACAGGAAGGACTTGGGGATTCAGAGGTTCTACTGGAAGGAGGTACATATCTGGGAGGCCTAGGAGTCTCCTGGCTCAGGAGGACACAGTCCCCACGTAGGAGGCCAGGTGTGTCCTCGGGGCTGCTGCTCTGGAGGTGCCAGAGGATTCCATGGGGCACAGCGGCTCTGTTCAGGGCGGATCCCACCGAGAGCCAGGCCCTGAGGGTGACCCGCTGGCTTCTCTTGGGGCAGCAGCCTGTGGGCGTTGCCGATGCTGTTCTGAGGCCACAGTCTCTGGGGCAGTTCCCCAAAATGCCACATTTCCTGTCACCAGGTCAGATGGCGTCTCAGCTGACCAGGGGCCCAGCCCCACAGGCCCGTTGCTGGGCAGAGCCCTGGGCAGCCTGCAGTTGGGCTGGGCAGAGGGCATCTCAGGAGTCGATGAGAACCCTCCAACACAAAGGGGCATTTATGGGCCGGCGATGGCACGTCTCCATCTGAACCCAGGCAGGACAGAAATAGCCTTTCACGGGGCGCCAGGAGGGCTGGGCTCGCCTGTTCCGGAGGGTGTCAGTTTTCCAGCTCCGTCTCCAAGCTGGGCAACCTGTCCATGTTCACAAATGAGTGACTCACCCTGTCCTGGGCAGGGGACTCCCTGAAACGCCTTCTAGCTGAAACAGGGACGGAGAGACAGTGAGAGAGAGAGAGAACAAGAGAGGAAGAAACAGAGAAAGACACAGAGGCACAGATGGAGGAATAGAGGAAATTAGATAAAGACAGCCCAGAGGCAGGGAGAAACTTGGCGCAGGTGCGTCACCCTGGGGACACCTGCCCTGGTGGTTCCCCGTGACATGAATGCCATGACTTGTGGTTTCACCTGCCATCCAGGGACGCCACAATACAGCTTCATCTTCCTTTTCTCCGTGAGGGGAGAGCAGCCAACCTCACGCCCCAGGGGTGACTTTTGAGTCCCTGACGATCCCAGCCCTTCCTTCCCAACTGGGGCCTCTGTTATTCCTCCTGCCTGAAATGTCCTTCAAAATATGCAGATCAAAAAAGAATCAAGTCCCATTTGAAACCTTGTACGAGTCTGTTTTCTGTTGCCAATAGCCACTAAAGACGGGGTACGTCAGGAAGAAAAGAGGTTTATTTGAGCTCATGGTTCTGGTCCAAGGTGGAAGGCCCGCATCTTATGGTGATCCTCTTGCTGGCTGCGTCCCAAGGCAGGGCAGGACATCACGTGACAAGAGAGAGGTTGTCTCTCCTTCTTATAAAGCCACCGGTATTCAGTCATGGGGGTCCACCTAATTAATGCCTCACCATGGGGATTAACTTTCAACATAGGAAATCCTGAGGACACACTTATATCACATCCAATTCATAACACACCTACGCACAATTTTTATAATTTACATGCTAAAACCAATGCTGATAATGCTTTGGAGATGTGAAGAAGTAGCTTAGTTGTTAGTAAATTCAAAGACTTAGCTAATATAGATTTTCTTTTTTTCGAACGTGAAAGAGGGATGGAGTTAGGCAATATTAACATGGTGGGGTAGCTCCATAAATGTTATTGGGGATCTTTCTTCTCTGCTTTGCCCAGTCTGTAGCTTCTACTTTCAAAACAACCTCATGGTCCAAAATGGCTGCTGGAGAGCCAACTATCCCAGCAAGAAATAGGCATCAGGGATACAAGAGAGCTCATTTCCAGTGGTTGGTTCCCTGTGAAGGAGCTTTCCAGATGAGCCAATTAATTCTTACGTCTTATTGCTACCCCTTGCCCGAGGGTCAGCTGGGTGCATAGCCCCTCAGAATAAAATCAGGGCTCATTTTCTGCAACAGTGGGTGACCTGCATTACCTGCCCTAGAATGTCACCTAGGAATACAGCTGGTGGAGAGGTGCGTGACTAATTCCTTCTAGAAGGCAAATTTTCAAATACATTCCGACAGGGAGTAAGATGTTTGTTTCCTCTCCAACAGTCCTGTCTGTGACTTTATGTTTGGGAAGCCACTCAAAGAGATGGGGGAGGCACAGGCACCAGGGTACCCCTTGTCCCACGATGGTTGAGAATGACAATTCATGAACGACTTAAATTTCCAGCACTGGGGAAACAGGAGCACGCCATGCCTATCTACCTGTTGGGAGGGTCCCACTGTCCAGGCAGGTGCCGGTCACCGAGGATACTGTCCACCTAGAAGTGTTTA
The DNA here is from genome assembly GCF_902686445.1 of Sciurus carolinensis. Taxonomy (NCBI): domain Eukaryota; kingdom Metazoa; phylum Chordata; class Mammalia; order Rodentia; family Sciuridae; genus Sciurus; species Sciurus carolinensis. The sequence goes on from NC_062227.1 coordinate 8,876,062, forward strand.
CAGTGTGACTTTAGAGAAAAGACTGGGCAGCCAAACAGTGATTATCCCCAGCTGACCACACGTCTGGAAGCTTGGAGAACAGAGACACTGGGCAAGGTTTTCTTTGTAAACTCCGGAGCAGCTTGTTTTAAATACATATATGCTTAAATAAAATGTTCCTATTATAAAAATATGTTCATCGTAGAAAATTTAGAAAATGAAGGTAAGGTAAGAAAAAAATTCTTTTGTCCCCAAATGAAACAGGTCCCTATTTTGATAGCGTATCATCAGTGGTAATGAGCGTGGTGCCTGCAGGGGACTGTTTATGTCTGGCTCTTGCACCTGCAGTTTGGCTGGCCCAGGGTTGACCTTGGTGGACCAGAACCCCAGCTGCTTGTCAGTTTCACATCTGCTCTAAATGTGACCTTTATTCTCTTGGGACTGCCTTGTCCTCCTGTGTTCCTCCCATCCAGGGTGTCAGAAGCTCCTAGGACTGGGTGCAGTGACACAGGCCTGTCATCCCAGCAACCGGGGAGACTGAGGCAGGAGGATCTGAGTTCAAGGCCAGCCTCAGCAACTTAGTGAGACCTTGTCTTAAAACAAAACAAAAATAAAATAAAATAAAAATGGGTGGTGATGTAGCTCAGTGGTAGAATACTCCTGGGTTCAACCGGAATACCAAAAATTAATAAATAAATGAACAGGAAGAGGAGAAAATAAAGAAGCAGTAACTCCCAGAAAGGCAAGCACACATGTCTTCTGAGGGTGTCATCTTGGAACCAGGGGCTGACTGTTGCCACTTTCCACTGATAAGCAAGATGAGTGTGGGAGGAAGTGTCCTTCCCTGACTGTGGGAGGGGAGGGGAGAGGACACTCACTACCTGCAGCCAGACTAGCCCCATAATACCCATTTGTGCCTCTCCTGTGCTTTATTTGGAGGTGCGGAGGGATACCAGGGATTGAACTCAGGGGTACTCGACCACTGAGCCACATCCCCAGCCCTGTTTTGCATTTTATTTAGAGACAGGGTCTCACTGACGTGCTTAACACCTCACTTTTGCTGAGGCTGGCTTTGAACTTGTGATCCTTCTGCCTCAGCCTCCGGAGCCGCTGGGATTACAGGCATGGGCCAATGTGCCGGCCTCTCCTGTGCTTTCATATGAGAACATGTTACCCACTCAAGTTCATTACTCCTCCCTCCAGAAGGCCAGTGGCTCAAGGGCACGTTGTTAGGCCGGGCAAATGATTTATCAGGGAAAAAGATTTGTTTGAAAACCAGAGAAGATGGAGACTGTGGAAAAGGAAGACCATCTCAGGGGACCTGGGTATGCAGAGGGCTGGAGGGCCTGGAATGGTGGCCGTCTTAGCTACTCAGATATTTAGTCACCTGTGGGACGGCCGCAGGTGCAAGAGCAGAGTCAGTTTCTTTGACAAAAGTGAACTTTAAGGCCTGAAAATCCCTGCAGGCACCGGGTTTCGCCATGACCCCACCTCAGAGGAGATGTCCGCAGCAAAGCCACTGGAAACTTACAGTGGGTGGCTCAGCTGCGTGGCCTCCAAAATCGGTGGTTTTTGAAGTCAACTAAAAGCCTGTGAAGCTAGAAGGCTTACTTAGGTTTTCCCTCCGTTCCCGACACATCCTGTGCTGCTCAGAATCTTTTCATGTGTTCTTTTCATCTACTGACACCTTTCCAGGTCATGAAAATTCTCCTATAACAGGTTAACTGCATGCATTTCTATTAAATGGTCACATCACCATTTATTCAATGTGATGAAGCTTTCTTTTTCTTTTTCTTTTTTTTTTTTTTCGGTGCTGGGGATGGAACCCAGGGCCTCAAGCATGCTAGGCAAGGGCTCTACCACTGAGCCACACCCTTGCGCCTCCCCCTTCCCCTCCCCTCCCCCCTCCTCCTCTTGGGATTGAACCCAGGGGTGCGTTACCACCGAGCCACATTGAAGGGTTATGGAGAATAATATTCCTACCAGACAGCTCCCCAAGAAAAACGGAGGGACAGTGTGGCTCGGGAGGAGGGAGGAGAAATTGGCCAAACGTCAAACCTCTCCCAGGGCACCCTTTCCTGATAACAATGGGCCCTGAAGGAAGGGGGCAGATACTGAATGCTGGGCCCTGAACCTTCGCCTTCCCACATCGCAAATTAGTCCTAAATGGAGGCACAGCAAATATTCAAACTCTGGGAAACAAGGGATCCCAGAGAAAGAAAAGCTATGGGCAAGAATTGAGTTCTCATCCCCAGGATCTGGACTCCTATCTCCCCAGACAACAATGAGTTTCAACCTTTTTACAACCACCCTCCTAAATTAAAGTTTTAACCTGTGCAACACGCCCCTGAGGGTCAAACCTGCACGTACCACAGCTCCCAATGACTACGGCACTGTGCCCTATAAATCCAAAACCCCTCTGTAAATGAGGGCCATTTTCGCATCCGGAAAATGCACCCTGATAGCACTGAGTCCAGGGATGAATAAAGTCTTCTCTGGATCGAGGTCTGCTCCCCGTCCTTTTGCACTTACACACAACCCCAGCCCTTTTTTTTATTATTATTATTTTTTTATTTTGAGATGGGATCTCACTAAGTTGCTTAGAACCTCACTAAGTTGCTACGGCTGGCCTCCAACTTGTGATCCTCCTGCCTCAGGTTCTCTGAGATGCACTGAGATTACAGGTGTGGGCCAACACGCCCTGCTTTTTTTTGCTTCATCTAAAAACAATGACACAATGGTTATCCTGTCTTAGGAGCTAAATCTTTGCACACAACCTTGATGGTTTTGAGAACTAGCTTTTAAAAGTAGACTTACCCAGTGGGTGGCCAAGGATCCCCAGGCGTTCAGTGATCCTTGCTTTGTCTCCCCTCAAGGTAAATCAGGCTCCTCTGTGGGGACAACCAAGGGCGGCAGAGGTGGCGGTGTGACGTCAAAGGCACAGCCGTGAAGCGCACTGTGGCTTCTGCCTTCTCCTCCTGGGCCGCTCACTCCGGGGACAGCTGGCTACCAGGGCCTGAGTGAGCCTTGCGTCCCCAGGAGAGGCCCATGTGGGAGGAGCTGAGGCCCCAGCCATCAGCCGGCAGGACTTGCCCTGGACGCGGATCCTCAGCCGCAGTCGGGGCTTCAGATGAGACCGCCAGGCTGCAGCCCCCTGAGACCCCAGCCCCATCCATCTTGCCAAGTCTCTCCCGAATTCTCCATCCACAGAAACCGAGGCAACAAGCGATCACTTGTGTCAGCCACTAAGTTTTAGGGCGATCTGACACACAGTGAACAGCAACTAAAATGCCGAGGACTTTGGTGAAAAGAAGCCAAGTGCTGCTGCCCTATCGGATGGCCCCAGCATCCTGGTGGCCAGCACCGTCAGGTTCACTTCTCACTCGCGGTCCTCTGTGGTGGACCTCCCTGCCTGTCAGGCAAGTCCCAGCCACCCAGAGTATTGTCACACGGTACCAGGGTGCTTCCAGCTCCTGGTGTGGCGATCCCCCCAGTCTTAGGCTGGGGTTCTTCCTGGGACACTAGGAGCCCAGGGCCACTCTGCTGTCCCCCTAGCGGGCAGGGGGTGATCCAGTGCTTTCAGCAGATCCTTGCCACGCTCCAGATCCTCCAGGAGAGACAGGCCACAGTGTGAGGCTTGGGCCTCTGCTGCAGGGTGTCTGGTCAGCGGGCAACGGCTGCCAGCGTCACCGCTGAGGTGATTAAGGAGGAGAGGGGTCCCCAGAGGAGTGCTGGTCCTGGTGTAAAGGGTCCCGGGGTTCAGACAGGAAGCTGAGGCAGAGCACAGATGTTTTGCTGAAGTCTCGTGGCTGTGAGGGGCTGGGGTCCCCTTGGGGCAGGCCCGCGTTCTGACCTGTCACTCAGCACAGGCAGGACCCAATGTCGGGGCCTCCCTCCCTGCCTGGGTTTGCCACCCAGGATGCTAAGAAAGCAGAGAGAAGGAGCAAGAATGGAGCTCGGGAAGGCTTCGGAGAGGAGGGAAGGCCAGGGAGGGTGTGGAGAGAAGGGCAGGCAGGGGGGAGAGTCCAGTGCCCCTTCCTCAGCCGGGCTGCTGGCGGCCTCTGCGAGTGGAGCCCTTCAGGGCTGGCTGGGCGGGTATCACACGGGGCTCCTCTGGGCTGGGACTCATCCTCTTCCTCTCCCCCAGTGGCCACTGGACGTGGGTGTCCAGCTTCTCCACCGGGGTGGCAGTTTGCACTTCATTATGGAGCACATTGTCCCAGGTCGGCAGCCCTAACCACGGGTCACCTGGTGTCCAGGGCCCGGCGGCGGGGGACGCTCCTGGGATGAAGCACCTGCCTCCTGGGGGCCTTGGGGTCAGGCAGGAACGCCAGCGCTGGGGAGTCCAGCCTCGGCTCCTTTCCCTGCCTCCCGCTCCTGCCCCTGGGTGTGGTGAAGGACAGGGCGCTGTTACTGCCACCAGGGTCCCTTCCAGTCCTGCTCTAGACCCTGGGTGTCCCCAAGATGTTGGGACTGGGGTTGCAGAAGCTCTTTTCTCTGATAAAAAGTCGAGTTGCATTAGAAAAGAGCAGCGTTCTTTCTCTCGCTGTTTCTGGAGACCTGCTTTGGAAACGCCCACCAGTTCTGGGCTGAGATGATCATGGAGAGCTCCTTCCTCCTGGGCTCCAGGGACGGCCCCGCCGAGGGTGGAGGGGTTACCCGCTGCCCTGAGGTGGATTCCAGGAGCAACCCGAAGCCCCTGGTCCTGGAAATACGGAGGTGGGCGACAGGCTCGCCCTTCACCCAGGTCAGGGCATGAGGAAAACCCAAGAAGGCAGCAAGAGGGAACATTCTTATTTTTATATTTTTTGGTACCAGGGATTTAACCCGGGACACTTAACCACTGAGCCACATCCCTGCCCTTTTTATCTTTTATTTTGAGACAGGGTCTTGCTAAGTTGCACAGGGTCTCACTAAGTGGCTGAGGCTGACCTCAAACTTGGGATCCTCCTGCCTCAGCCTCCCAAGCCTCTGGGATTACAGGAGTGTGCCATTGCACCTGGCTAGGGGGGATTTTTTTTTTTTTTTTTCATTCTCATACTTTCCTCTTATTCTTCAGGTCTGACTTCCTTTGTTTTTTGATATATTTATAACAACTGATTTAAAATATTCATATAGTAGTTCCAATATCTACACCTCCTTGATGACAGTTACTACTGACTTTTTCTTCTGCATACGAGCCATGCTTTGGGGGGAATATTTTTAAGGTGGCATTATAACTTGTGCCATCAAATGTGTCACCCCCGCAACCTCAGGTGTCCAGCCTGACCTCGATGACCAGAGACAATGTCGCAGTCCTAGGTCCTCAGGGCTCATGCTTAAGGCTGACTGCCAGAGAAGGTGTATACGCCAAACATGTCCACCCTCTAGTAATGGACGGGGCTTCCTATCACAGAGACAGGGATTTCCCCCTGCCATCACTAGATCAGACCTGGGCAGCTGCTGTGTTGCTCAGTCTTGATGTTATCTAGGCCATGCCTCCAGATGCTCTTGACCCTGTCCTCAGGGTTGCTACCTCATGAGCACAACATGGCTGCCCCCGTTCCAGACACGTCTGAGTACAGCCAGGGAGAAATGGGGAGGAGCCCACAAGTCAGATTGCCCACTTTTCTTCTCAGAGCAAAAGACCCCTATTTCCCAGAAGACGACCCTTTAAGTCTCAAGGCGTGGCTGCAAGGGAGGCTGGGAAATATGGACCAATATCGGCCCAGTCCCGATCTGTCACCTGCGCTGAATATACTGTTCCCTGGGGCAGAGTCTGTCACAACATCCATTCTTTCCCTCTTGATTTTAGTAGCTGAATCCCCAATTTTTCTTGGACACATGGTAGCCCCCAAATAGAGGCTACGTCTCCCTGTCTCCTTTCTAGGCAGGCATAACCATGTGACTATTTTGTCTAATAAAATGTGAGAAGAAATGATGTGTATAATTTAAAAGGAAGGGGTGCACCCTGCACTTCCCCTTTCCTGTGCCTGCTGTCTGGGAGGGAAGAGGCAATGGCAGGGGTAGAGACAGCCATCTGGATAACTAGGAGGCAAGGCGGAGGGAACCTGGACTCTGATGACTTCTGGAAACCCATCACATCTTTATGTGAACAAGAAATTACTTCTCTATTGTTTCTCTTATTTTGGGATTTTTTTTGGGGGGGGCGGGCAGTACTGAGGATTGAACACAGGGCATTCTACTACTGATATACATCCCCAGCCCGTTTTTTAAAAACTTTTTTTAGTTGTCAATGGATTTTATTTTATTTATTTATATGTGGTGCTGAGAATCAAATCCAGTGCCTCACACATGCTAAGCAAGTACTCTACCACTGAGCCACAAGCCAGCCCCTCAGACCTTTTTAATTTAAATTTTTTTTGTGTTGTTTGTTTGTTTGACCCTGTTTTGAGACAGAGTCTTACCAAATTGCTGAGGCTGGCCTCGAACTTGAGATCCTCCTGCTTCAGCCTCCCAGGTTGCTGGAATTATAGGTGTGCACCACTGCACCCTGTTTACTCTGAGATCTTTGCCAGCGGCTTCAAATGATATTCTAATTTACAACCTCAACACAACCAGACTTTTGTTAGCAAGAAAGAGAAAAGGAGGGGGGGGGGGGGGCATTGATGCAGGAAGGCCTCTCCCCTGGTGTTCTGCTTAGTCAATGGAGTGAAATACTATCCCTGTTTCCTTGTCCTAGGATGCTATGGCTACTTCTCCTCTCCACACAAAACCTTCCTATTGTCTCTGAAAGAATGGGCCCCGCTGGCTTGTGGCTTCCAGTGGGGATGGCAGCCCTCAAACAGCAATGGATATTAATGTTGAATTATAAATGCACAATAAAGGCACTGATCTGGAAGGGTCAGGCACTCACAAATATTTAGACTTAAAGCGCTGAGTTCCCAGAGGGGTCCTCATCCCTCCCCAAGTCAATCCCTCCCTGCACCACTGATGTTACAACTGTTCTGGGTTTTTTTTTTTTTTTTTTTTTTTTTTCCTCACTATAGATTGATTTTGCCTCCTTGAGAATCCTAAGTAAGTGGAATGCTGTCTTCTGGGTCTGGCTTCTTTCACTCACTAAACGTTCTTGATGCTTCCCTGTTGCTCTTGGGCCTCAGCTGTTTTCCTCTTCACCCCTGAATGTGTTCCTTGGTTGGGGTGCATCAGTGTATTTATCCACTTACCTGGCAATGGGCTTTTGGATTGCCCCTGGCTCAGGCTGTTATGAACAAAGCTATTTAAAAACGCTCGTGTGTAAGGACTTGTGTAAACACGTATTGGTTTCTCCTGGGTAAATAGAGTGGAATTTCTGAGTTACGCAGTAAATGTATATTTAGTTTTATAAGAAACTGCCAGACTGTTTTCCAAAGTGACTGTATCATTTTATAACAGCAAGGAATGAATGTTCTGATTGCTCCATGTCCTCCCTAACTCTTGAAAATAGCCATCTTTTAAAATTTTAGCCATTAGAGTGGATTTGGAGCCAGATGCAATGGCACATGCATGTAATCCCAACAGCCTGGGAGGCTGAGGCAGGAGGATCAAAGCCAGCCTCAGCAACTTAGTGAGGGACTTAGCAACTCAGTAAGACCCTGTCTCTAAATAAAATATATATTTTTAAAAAGGGCTGGGCATGTGGCTCAGTGGTTGAGCACCCTTGGGTTCACTCCTCAGTACACCCCCCCCCCCAAAAAAAGAGAATGGATTTGGAGTGGCAAGACATCAAAGTGTTCATTAGTGCTTCTCTGATGACTAATGGTACTGAACACAATTGAATGTTCCTTAGTGTTCTTCCATCTTCTTTTGTGAAATGTCTGTTAGAGTCATTGACTCATTTTGAAATTCAGTTTATTCATCTTTTTCTCATTGAAGTTCTTTATATATTATGGATACATATGTATATATTTTATATATTTTATGATATGGGTGTCACAAATATTTTTCCACCTCTGTATCCTGTGTCTTATTTCCTCCCTCCCTCCCTCCCTTCCTTCCTTCCTTCCTTCCTTCCCTCCACTTCTTTCTTTCTTTCTGGAAACGGGGTCTCACTGCGTTGCCCAGGCTGCCCTTGAACCCCGGGGGGCAAGCGGTCCTCCAGTCCTGAGGACACAGGTGGCCGCCATGCCCAGCTGGTCTTTAATTTTCTTAATGGTGTTTTGATAAGCAGAGGCTTTAGATTTTATGAAGTCCAATTCAGCAGGTTTTATGGTTCTTTCTTCTGGCTCCTTCCAAGAACTCTGCGTTGCCCCTGCGGTCACCGTGCCAGCTGCTGCCTCGGGGCTCCAATGGCTCTGGATCCGCGCGGCGCTGGGCCCGGGTTCCCTTCCAGCGAGCGCGAGGCCGGCCTCGCCCAGCAGAGGGCGCCGCGGGCCGCGGGTGGGAACCGGGCTCCGCTTCCCGCCGCGGTCGGCCGTGCAGAGCGGGGCGGGGCAGGGCGCTGGGCGTCCGCGGTCCCGGGAGGCGCGTCACCTCGCGCCCGGGGCTGTGATCCGGCGCACGACCTGCCCGGTGGAGTCCGAGACCCGCCTGCAGGCCGCCCCTGCCGGACGCGGGGGCTCGGGGCGCCGGCTGAACTGGGGTCTGCTTACTGCTCTCCCGCCCGGCTCTGCCCGCGAGCGCGGCCCCGGAGCTGTCAGAGGTCACGAGTCCTCTTCGAGGCCTCCTGTAACCCTGTCGGGCCCGCTTTGTCTTCCCACACTGGCCACGTGTTAACGCACTCCGATTGAAGGACACCCTGCAGGCCCTTCCCGCCTCCCCACGCTGGAACTCTGTCCCCATCAGCCGCCGACCCCCTCCCCCACCGGGACAGTCCCTATTCTGCTCTCTGTTCCTGTGAACTTGGCCCCTCCAGGGACCTGAGGTCAGTGGAGCCACCCAATATGTCCTGCTGTGACTGGCTTCTTTTGCACAGTGTTGCGTCCTCGTGATTCCTCTGCCATGTGGCCTGTATCAGAATGTCCTTCTTTTTCAAAGGCTGAGCAACGCTCCGCGGTGTGGACAGACCACCTCTTATTTGCTCCTCTGCTGATGGACACCTGGGTCACATCCACCTCCTGGCTATTAGGAGCGATGCTGCTGGAAACGGGGGTGGACTGGACCCACCGTCTCAGTGAGCGGCAGGTAACCATAGGAGGCTGCAGCCTGCTGCCTGCTCAGGGCCGAGGGCAGGCTGGGATGGAACCTTCCAGAGCCTGCAGATGAGGAAGCAGTCATCTGCGTTGACCAGGGGGCCAGGAGGTGTCCTTGCTGTCCCCCTCAATTCCCCAGGCCCTTACGCCTCTTACCAATGTCCCTCCACTATAGTCAGCCACAAGCCTGCTCTTCCAAGTGCTCAGCATGAGGACCCTAGTCTAGGGCTCTGACCCTGGCTGGGAAGCAGGGGACGCCTGTCCCTGCCCACAGCACCCCCGTTGGCGGGAGGCAGCAGCCCTGGGTCGGGACCTCCCTGCTCATTGCTTGTCCCTCTGCTTACAGACATCTCTGGAGCCTTTTCCATTCTGGGCTGCCTTTCCGTTGGCATCCAGAGGGCTTTCCTGCCACCCAAACAGCAGATGGCCAGGAAATGAAGACTCACGCTAACGTCAGCCAGAGAAAAATCTCATGCAATTGGCAGAATATACGGTCAGAAAAGCATGTGGCCCAACACATGCCATCTTGTTTGGGCAACGCCTCTGCCAGCTGAGATATTTAGTGCGGGGACCACAGACCAGTGGCCAGTGATGGTCAGCGGAGAGGAGGCTTGCTGGGATTTGTTTTCTGGTCAGTTTCTCTTTCAGGCTCACAGGAGTCTCAGGGTTTCAGACCGGGGTTCAGCTCTCCCCAACCCTGGTCACAGCTTTGTGACCAGGTCCAGTGCTCAGCTGGAGCCCAGGGATGAACCAGGTCCTATGCTAGGGACTATATGTTTGTCGATCAGGGCCACTATTGGTGACACAAAACCGAAGTACCAGTTCCACACAAAATCAAAGAACCAGTTCTCAAACAAAACAGAGTTTTTTTTTTTTTTTTTAAATCAAAAATCTTGTCCTGGCTGGGGACATAGCTCAGTTGGTAGAGTGCCTGCCTCGCAAGCACAAGGCCCTGGGTTCAATCCCCAGCATCGCAAAAAAAAAAAAAAAAAAATCTTGTCCTGAATCAAGTAGTACAGACAGCTCTGGGGTGGCAGCTTCACATTCTAGGATTACAGTTTTGTCCTTTCCTCCGACTCTGCTATTCTCAACATGTAACCTCCACCTCATTCCTATTGCCCAAGATAGTTGCTTTTACTCCAGCCATCAAACTTGCATCCCAGCAAGCAGGAAGAAAGAAGGGGTCTAGAAGGGCATACTCCCACTCTGGGATATTTCTCAGCACTTTCTGGACATTTCCACTCATATCCCATAAATAAAACTTACCTTGGGCCTACCTAGCTACTAAAGAAACTGGGAGGTGTAGTTTCTATTCCAGGTAGCCACATTCTCAACTGAAGTTCAGAGTTGCCGTGCCTGAGGAGGACGAGAACGATTAGCGAAGGCACTTAGCCATCTCTGCCGCACAGACCTATTTTCAATAACCTCTAATAATTTTTAAAGCTTCAATCTTGCTCATGTATTTTTCTTATAGTTTAATCACACAGTATGAAATCCAAGTGGTGTAGGGTGAAAGCCCCACTCCGTTCCTGTCCTCGGAGTACCTAGTGTTACCAGAGGCTGTCCAGACCAGTTTGATTGGTTTATTTCAGTGCTTGGAGTCACCCTGAGGGCACTCTTATCACTGAGCTACATCCCCAGACCTTTTGTTTTTTTAATTTTTTTTACTTTGAGACAGGGTTTCACTAAGTTGCTGAGGCTGGCCTCAAACTTGCAATCCTCCTGCCTCAGCCTCCCAGAGTTGCTGGGATTACAGGTGTCCATCACCACACCTGGGTAGAACAGAGTTTTTTGTTTGTTTGTTTGTTTTGTTTTGTTTTTTTGTACTGGGGATCGAACCCAGGGATGATTTACCTCTGAGTCACATCCCAGACCTTTTCATTTTTTATTTTGAAATGTGTCTCACTAAGTTGCTTAGGACCTCGCTTAATTGCTGAGGCTGGCTTTTGAACTTGCAGTCCTCCTGCCTCAGCCTCCTGAGTCACTGGGATTACAGGTGTGCGCCAAGGCGCCTGGTTAGATCGGTGGTTCTTAAATTCAGTCCTGGATCTAGCAGCACTAGCATTGTTGACAGCATGTCAGAAATGCAACTCTGGCCCCTATCCAGACCCTCAGATCCAGAAGGTCTAAGAAGAGAACAGTGGTCTGTGTTCACAAAGTTCCCCCAGGGGCTCTGACACCTGCTGAGGTCTGAGAGCCTGATTTGTGCAGGGTCAGGCCAATCCACCTGTCTGTTGGTCTCTCAGTCCCCCATCACGGAGAGGAAACACACTCTTCATGCTGCCTGTGCCCAACTGTTGCACTAAGAGTTTTATTCTCCCCCTCCCCCTCCTCCCCCTCCCTTTCCTTCCCTCCCCTTCTCTCTCCTCCTCCATGTCCTCTCCCTCCCCTCCCCTCCCCCTCCTCTTCCCCTCTTCCTTCACCCAGGGCTTTGCTCTCGGTAGCCAAGCCCTTCACCACTGGGCTAGATGGCCAGCCCTCTCCTTCCTTGCAGAAGAGCTGCATTGAGACAGAATTCACATACTGCACAATCATCCGCGTAAAGTGCACAGTTCAATGGGGTTTGGCGTCTTCACAGAGCTGTGTGTCTATCACCACCATTTTGAGAATTTTCAGCATTCCTTTTAATTAAAAAAAATTTTTTTGGTACCAGGGATGGAGCCCAGGGAAGCTTAACCACTAAGCCACATCCCCAACCCTTTTTATTTTTTATTTTGGGACAGGGGCTCACTGAGTTGCTGAGGCTGGCTCTGAATTTGCGGTCCTCATACCTCAGCCTCCCTAGTCCTCATACCTCAGCCTCCCTAGCCTCTGGAATTACAGGCCTGGCTTTCTTTTTTTAAAAAAAATTTTGAAGAACAGTATTAAGTGACTGTACAAATTCTAAGAAGACCTTCCGGCCACACGTGACCCACTCCTCAGTCCCCTACCCCCCCCCCAGGTAACCCCTCTGACTTCTGAACGTGTGTCCTTGTTTCCTTCCAGAGTCTCTGCGGATGTGAACACGGGCTCTCTCCCCGTGCACAGACCAGGAGGCCCTCTCAGCCCACCTCTGCTTCTTCGCTCTTCCGTCCGTACCCAGGTCCACCCTGCAGGCCCCGGGGTCCCACGGAACAGCAGGAGCAGGGCCGTGAAGCTCCCAGCTTCCTGAGAGCAGTGAGCTCTGGGTTGCCGGCTTGGGGAGGGCAACGTCCCTCCTCCCACACTCCCCTGTCCCCAGACCCCAGACCCCAGGGCCTGGCCCAGTCTCCTGAAGACGTTTGCCAGCTGAGTCTCTCCGAGGTACAAGCTCACAGGGGGGCCTCGGTCTGTGTTTCCTGGGCCATGGGCTACTGGGCCACCTCCTGGCAGTGACTCCCTCTGTCCCGGCTGATAACTTTACCTCCCTGAGTCTCGGTTTCCTCCTGTGGAACAGGGATGGGACTGTCCAGTGCTAAGGACACAGGGTGGCAGGTGCTGCTCCCAGGGCCTGCAATGCCCCCGGCCACCAGCAGGGGCCGCAGCGCACCAGGCTCAGATCAGGTCTGTCCAGTGGGAACCCAAGGAGGTGACCAGGGGCTGGAGGGTGGGTGGATTTGGTCAAAGAAAAAGCAAATAAGATGGACTTCCTCGAAATTAAACACTTTGGAAAAGACAACAGACAGAATAGGAGAAAATATCTGCAAATATCAGGGATTAATATGCAGAATCTGTAAGAAACTCAAAACCAAACAGACATGAACAACCCCACTCAAGAATTGGGCAAAGGATCTGCACAGACAGTTCTCCAAAGATACGCCAACCCAGAACAGGCCATGAAAAGACGCTCAGCATCCTCTGTCATAGAGAATGCAGTTCAGCACACAGTGACACCCACCGGATGACTAGAGTTAAAAAATAAACAGACTAGAAGCTTTAAAGAGGCGAATAGCAAGTGCCGGGAAGAGTATAGAGAATTAAAAGCCCTGTTCCTGCTGCAGGAGGTGAGACAGTGCAGCCATGTGAAGCAGTTTGGAGGTTCCTCAAACCACTGGCCACAGGACAACCCTCACACCTAGTGATTCCCCTGAGGCAGCCACGAACACACCGTTCAGAAGCCATGTTACATGCCTGTATGCCAGAGACCAGGGAGACTGAGGTGGGAGGATCGCAGAGTTGAGGCCAACCTCTACACCTGACCAGCTCTCTGGCCAACTCTGGCTCTCATTCCCTTCACCCAGGTTCTCTCGGGGTCAAATGTGAAGGAAGTTTGCAACCAGAGGAGGGCAGCGTGTCGGATGGCAGCTGAGGGGCCAGGCTGGGGGAGGGCTGAGCCCCGACCCAGGACCGCGACAGGGGACAGTCACATGAACAGCCTCGGCCTCCACACTAAGGCTCCTCAGGGCAACTGCTTGCCAGGCCTGGGGAGGGGCCTCCTGCATCGTTGGAGTCAGGACCCCAGAGTGACTTTTCTGGGTCACACGCAACACGGGCACATTTTCAAATCAACTCCAAAGTGACAAAGAGCATTGAAGGGAAAATTGACACGTTCGGCTGAATAACAAATAAGTGCCCTGTCCCAGCCTGCCCTGCTGCAGGATGGCCCAAGGCCTGACCCTGTCCGAGGCTTTGCAGATCGGTCCTGTCGGTGGCTGGACTGCCCCGGGACAGGCTGAGGCCCCTCAGGTCCAGCCCCAAGGACCCCCTCCCTGAGGAGAGCGCTCCCCAGCCGAGTAGCAAGTAGCAAGCTGCCAAAACGTCTCCTTGGTTCTTGCAGGTGTTTGGAGTTCAGGTGAGCTGCCTTCTCCTCCGTGAGGACAGTTCATCTCTCGGGGCAGGAACAAGGGCTCGGAGAGGCTGCCCAGGGTCCCGCAGCTGACCACCCGGGGCCAGCTTTCTGTTTTCCTCCTGAGTATGTTGTCTTCTCCCCTTTCTTCCTCCTTCTTGTCTCCCTGTCCTTTCAAGCCAACTGTACATTCCTACAACCTCCTGTCCTTCCCACCTTGTCCATGGGGGAGGGTCATGGAGGGGTCAGTGGCCTCCAAAGTTCACTGGCAGGGCCTCCTGTTTGAGGGAGACATGGGGCGTGGGTTGGGGCCTGGTCTCCTGATGCCCTCTGTGAACTCCACGGCGGTGATTGGCAGGTCGGGCTGTGGCAGGGACCCAGCCTCCGCTGGGGGTCAGATCCCACTTCATGCTTCTCCTAGTGACTGAACCCAGAACAGCCCTGGAGGCAGGGTGCCGGGGCCTTGTTCAGTGCTGTGTCCACTCCCTTCCCAGCTCAGGATGACCACTCAGCAGGACCCGGGTTTGTGAAGGAATTAGAGAATACCCTTGTAAAAGATGCACGCCAGGCAGGAGGGCAAGAGGGGAACCTGTCCAAACATGCAGGCTGGTGTGCCTAGCAGCTCAACTCACAAGAGCCAAGCTGCAGAGCCAGCTGAGGTGCCTCCCACAGACGAATGGATGAAGAAAATGTGGTACACACACACAATGGAATATTACTCAGCCATAAAGAAGAATGGAATGATGGGATTTGCTGGTAAATGGATGGAACTGGAGACTATCATGCTAAGTGAAATAAACCAATCCCAAAAACCAAAGGCCGAATGTTCCCTCTGATATGAGGATGCTGACTCCTGACAGGGGTGGGTGGGGAGGGGAAGTTCATTGGATTAGACAAAAGGGAATGAAGGAAAAGGAGGGGGGTGGGAAGAGGAAAGACAGTAGAATGAGTTGGACAGAACTTTCCTGAGTTCACATATGAATACGCCACAGAGAATCTCACCATTGTGCCCGTTCATAGGACTGGGATCCTAAATAGAATGAGATGTAGGCCGTGTGTACACATTTGTCAAAACACTCTCGACTGTCATGTTGAACGGCGGGGACAAAGTTTTAAAAGCATGGTGGCTGGCACACTGGGTTGGAGGGTTCCCGTTCTCTGAACACACACTTTAACGGGGACGAGGATGTCTTGCAGCTGTCGTCCGAGGTGGCAGAGATGAGCTGGTGAACAGGGAACCCCTGGTGCTGCCCTTGGGCTGTGGTTGTCTCCTCCATGTGGGGTGATCAAGCCTCCCCACCTTGCCCCTGCCCGCCCACCGCCTGCTCCCTTGGGACTCCAGAGGGAATGTGGGTGCAGGTGCTTTGTGAATGGCATTTTGGGGCACCCCTGAACCAGGTGCTTCTGTGAGCCCCAAGGCATCTGAGAACCCCGGGCCCCAGTTAGAGCTGTTCACAGTCACTGGGCCCTGGGGCAGGAGGACCTCTGGCCTCTCTCACTGGTGCTGGGCCCGGAGGCCCTGGGGGGAGGCGAGTGCAGGCTGGGGTCCCTGACGATCCCAACCTGAAGACAGGCCTCCTGGAGGTGCCTGGTGACTGTGGGGTGTGGCTGCAGCCCCCAAGGACGCAGGCCTGGGCCATCCCAGCCCCCTCCACTCCCCATGGCCCAGGGCACAGCAGGGAGGTGCCAACCCTGTCCCAGGCATAGGGTAGGAGGACTCAGGGGTTTGGGATCCTGGCTCCAAGGAGGTCCAGCAGCTGATCCCGTTGTGACCCAGCCTGAGCTGCTGGCTCTAGGCCCTGCAGATGTCCACTGAGTTCCCAGTGACCTCGTGGGGCTGGCGGCTCCCAGACGCCATCTGCAACGGAAACTGAGGCCAGAGAAGGGGCCTCGGCCATGTCCTCGCCCCGGGGAATCTGCTCTGCAGGCAGGTGTGCCTGGTTGGTTCTCGGGAGAACTGGAGGCTAGGTTGTCAGGCCTGGGCCCATGTCCAGTGGCCACCCCTGGTCCTGTCTTGGGCTCAGAGGCCACCTCACAGTCAGCTGGGACGCCACTCAGGGGAGCCCCAGGAAGACTCGCTGGGCACAACTGACCTGCTGCAGGCTCAAGCCCTGCCGGGCAGAGGTGCCCAGGGTCAGATAGGCATGCTGCCTATGGTCAGTGCTGGGTGGGGCAACACAGGCCCAGGGTGACTGCAGGCAGGGTTTCGAGCACAGGGAAGTTGAGAGAGCCCCACGGGGACCTTTCCTGTCTGTGGAGGTGACTTTTGAGCCCACAGCAGGGACTTCAGGAGCAGGGAGGGAGATGGGTCCGGGGTCCAGCGTTCAGCCACCCAGCCCCTCCCTGGGCACCTGCAGGGATGAGACACCAGGGGTGGGAAAGGGGCACAGGAGCAGCCACGTGCACCCAGAACCTCACCTTCCCCTCAGTCAGCAGCCAAGACAGGAGAGACCTCCAAGGACCTCCCAGCCAGCACTGCTGGACTCAAGCTCTTGCTGCAGCCTGTGAAGAGCGGGGAGGGCCACTCCCACCGCACACAGCTGGAACTGGCCGAGCGTGGCTGGAGCAGGCCCTGCGCACGACGCCTGCTGTCCCTCTGTGGGACGAGGCTGCATCCACGCTGTGCTCTGAGCTCAGGGGCTGGCGTGTGCTGCCTGAGGCTCTCCGCTCCTGAGGCCAGGACTCCTGCCAGAGCCCGGGATCACAGTGGGGCAGGAGACGCCAGCCTGTGTGGGCAGTTGGCAGAGAGCAGAGATGTAGGAAGAGGCAGTGCTGGCTCGAAACAAGAGACAAGGAAATTGCCACTCTCCTAATCCCAGATTCAATTAATGCACTCTGTGGCAAGACCCGGGATGGACGCTCCCTGCCTCGCTGGTGGGAGTGCGAATTGGTACGATCTCTCCCCAGGGCAATTTGGCAAAATCTATTAAAATTATGAATGCATAAAGTTTTTGACTCAATAACCTCACTTCTGGGAATTCATTCTACAGATAGTTTTGGCACAAGCAGGTTATAGGCTCACTGTATCCTCGTTTACTACTGCAGAAGGGGCTGGTGATGTAAACCATGGTTTTTCTGGACAAACAATATTATGCAGCTGTCAAAAGAACCAGGGCACTCTATGTTGACTAGAATGGAGGGATCTTTGGAACCTTACGTGGGACTGAGCACAAGGCCTAAACTAAGTACTGGCAGGTAAGCTGCAGAATCCCGAGATGGTATTGTCTGTTGGTGAGGAACTGGGTCAAGGATGCAAAATAGACATTCTCTCTTACACCTTTTTGTATTTTCTGTCTTTGAATCATGTAACTATAGTGTCCATTAGACATTTAATGATAATGACAGTAATAATTGAAATACTTCTCCCAGCCTCTCTTAGGCGTTGGGACGGTTTTCAATATAGTATGTTACCATGTAGGACACAGCACAGCTGTGGCTGGCAGTCTGCAAAGACCAGAATAGCACAAAGGAAAAAAAAAATTTTTTTAAAGAGTTTGCCCAAGCAGAAATAACCACTGCTAATTTCCTATTTTCTTGCAGTTCTTTTCTCTGAGATCATTTTTTAAAATCTGTACTTCTAACATTTTTTTCATTGAGCTTCTATGACATGCCAAACTCTCTAATAGGGCCAGGCATCTAATGCAGAGTGTATCAGTCAGCACTTGCTGCATAACAACTGATCTCAAAACTCCTGTGCCTTAGGATAAGAAAGGTTACCTCTGGTGCATTTTATGTGAGGGCCATGTGACAGCTGCCCTCCCCTCCCTGCACTTTCCCATCCCAGAGTCCAGACTGAGTGAAGAATGGCCATCATTCAGAAGTGGACAGGGACTGAGGTAAAGCAAAATCCTATCTGAAGCTGTTAATGGTTTGGGTGAACAGCCCCCTCGTGACACAGGCTGCTGGGCAGAGTGGGTCTCCTGATTGCTCCTTTGGATGAGTGGACTTGGGAGCATCTGCCCTAGAGAGGTACGGCTTGGGGACAGATGACAGGTAGAATACACACCCCGGTACAGCAGAGGGGACTAACGAACATTAAAACAACAGGGCCTTCCTTAGCATGCAAAAACTAACAAGCGTTTTACTTCTTGCCGTGGGCTTCTCGTGGCTTTAGAAACTTCTTTACACTGTTCCATCTGGACTATCTTCCTGGCCTTCCTGCTGGAACCCAGGGTCACTTCTGACATTTCCAGTACCTTGAAGGTCAACAACTTCACGCCTAAATCCTTGCTCTCCTTGAGGTAAACTCCTAGAAGTGGAGCAAAGAGCAGGCACGTGTGTGACTTTTACAAACTGTTCTGACCAACTTGCCCGCAGGGACCGTTGAGGGCACCTGCCTCGCCCGGCCCGTGCCAACTCCAGACCCTGTTAGAACAGGAGGAATGGACTCCATGTGAAGATGTGGATTAACCTCACGGCCTGTTACACAGTAGGGCCCAGTCAGACAAAAGGATAGTCTCGGGGTTTTGTCACCTTTTGTGACAAGTCTATGCCTGTCTTTAATTTGGTCTTTCCCATGTTGATTAATATGAATTTTGTGCACATTAATGATCACATCTCTCAGGTTTCATTTGCTTTATGCCTGCAGATGCCTGCCTTTTAATATCATTTCTTATTTTTATTTATTTTTGTGAGACAGGGCCTCTCTGTTGTCCAGGGAGCGGCTGGGACCACAGGTGCGTGTCACCACACCTGGCTAAATTATGTTTTTGTTGGGCCAGTTTTCCCTCTCCTGCCCCGCTCACCGCCACCCCCACGACTTTTCTTTTCAGATTCATCCACAGAGCTGGTTGATGCTCATGGGTCACAGATGCCTCTGGTTGAAATGGGACCTGCTTTGAGCCTGGAACCCACAGCCTGGTCCTGCAGTGACCTGCTCCCTTTTCTTCTCTGGGCCTCAGTTTCTCCACCTGCTAAAGGGGCATGGCGTCCAGCCTCGACTGCTGAGGAGAGGCCCCTTGGAGAGACGGAGGCTCCTTGTCACCTTTCATCTCTGCAGCGTCTCCCCTCTGAACCCACTGGCTTTGCTCTCGATGACGCAGGACCTGGCCTGACCTCTGCTCCTCAGCTTCCGGCCCAAAGCCCCCTCAACACCCCAGGTCCCTGATCCTCAGAGACACAGTCCCAAAGCCACTTCCCGATGTGACAAATGACCAGAGGGGGATGGAGGGCACTGGGAAGTAGCCTGCTGGTGGCCG
Source organism: Sciurus carolinensis (assembly GCF_902686445.1). NCBI lineage: Eukaryota > Metazoa > Chordata > Mammalia > Rodentia > Sciuridae > Sciurus > Sciurus carolinensis. The sequence goes on from NC_062227.1 coordinate 8,895,093, forward strand.
GTGATACCACTGTACTTCAGGTCTTTATTTAACACAAAGGATGCTGTTGGTTGCCGGTGACCAATTATCTTGCCAAACAACATACTTTCTATGAGATCGATACGTATTTGCCCAACAGAAGGGTCACTGTTGTGGTTTATTGATCAATGACTTCCTTCTCGGATTTTCAGTTCATATAAAACCTTTTAGAAAAATAGAGAATCCCATTCCCATGACCCCGAGAGGCAGCGGTTCCCTCAGTGGATTTACGTTGACTGTGGAGTTGGGGGATACAGCTAGCATTTAACTGGCACCCCTGGGTTGGCAGGTCCTTGTCTTGTTTGGGGACCTTCCCGTCACCCCCTCCGTAAGGTATTTAACAGAATGAGCAGATTGAGGCCAAGAGGGTAAGAGCCATACTGGGGACCCCAAGAATTAGTTCAAATTTTGGGGATGAGCGCAGCCAGTCTCCCCAGGATCAAGGCTCTGGTCCAGTGGAACAACCAGCACTCCCTCCTCCTATACCCAGATATTTTACCCAAGTCTGCCAATCACAGCCCTCCAGTCCTGTCCATTGTGACTGGCTCCAGGTGATCACCTGACCTGTCAGCCAATAAGATTTCTTCCGACTGCTTTTCCTGGGACTATAGAAGTCAAGGTCATCCCGAAGCTTCTGGCAGTTGTGGGAATCACCTCTAGGAAAAGTGAATGGGGCAGGACACCTTCACAGAAGAAGATGGAGCTGAAGAGAGGAAAGGGAGAGTCTGGACACCACACTTGGGTGCCTGGATTCAGCCATACCTGAAGCTGTTGCAGCTCATCAGATTTTCTATTAAATAAATCAGTAAATTCCTTTTTTTTTTTTTTTTTTTTTTGGCTTAAACCAGTTTTAGCTAACATTTTGTTACTCCCAAGACATGCATGCAGCTAGAGGAGGGACACAAAATCAAATCAGCAGCGTCTCCACTTCAGAGCTCAGTCTGTGAGTGGAGAGAGGCCAGTCTACAGCTGTGTGCATGCCACTCATTAGGGGAATAACCCAGGTCAATCAGGAACACAAGGAGACAGGCAGTGACACCTGATGGCAGTCATTGCATTGCCAGGATTAGAGTGTAATGTGAAGACAGAGAAAGCACAAAAGCAAAAAATCTTGCCACTTTTCTTGTGGAAAATACGTTGAGCAAAGCAAAACTAAAAACCCACCTGTGGCTCAGGCCAGGAGACTACTGGGGAGCTGCTGCCTTGGGAGCTCCGCCTGCCCTGCCCTGCCCTGCCCTGCCCTGCCCAGGCGGGTTCCCGGCACAGCCCTGGCTTGCAGCACTCAGCTTCCCAGCCCCGAGGCCTGAGAAGCCAGGCGGCCTGTTTGGCCCACCCCAAAGCCACTGCCTCGGTTTGCATCTGCTACCTGGCTGCTAGCATATGACCTGGACAGGTGGCAGATGGTCACAGAGCCTGGCTTCTCGGCTCTAAAACGCAGAGTCACGCTTCCTACTTCTTAGGGTCTTTGTGGCAGCTTAAACGAGTACAGGTGCCCTGGGCCTGGACGATCGCAGCCCAGTCAGTGCCCGCGAGAGCCAGCAGGACAGGCAAGGGTCCCGGGAAGACCATGGGGAGCTAACCGCGTGTGGTATCCACGGGGACAGCTGTGCTTCATCTACCTGCAGGTGCCGGGCATGGTGACCCTGTGTCTTCACCCTGCCGGCTAGAAGGAGGGACACCCATCCAGGCTCAGGGCAGCGAGCTCACAGCACGAGAGCTCCTCTCTAGGACTGGCCCCTCCCCAGCACCTGTCTGGGGTCCCTTCTGCTCTGAGGACACCCCTGGGGGGCAACTCCACACCACAAACAGATGCAGGGGCTCCATTCACCGGATGCTATTGCCTGAATGTGCCCCTCAAAGTTCATGTGTTGGAAAATGAGTCCCCAGGGCAGCAGTGTTGAGACACGGGACCTCTGAGGTGACTGGACCATTGGGGCTCTCCCTACACGTGATTGATTTGTCTGTGGATTCATAGATGAGGAAGTAGCTCTGTTTTAAAGGTGCTGTCTGTCACGCTTGCTCTGTCTCTCCAGGTGTGTCCTCTGCTGCATCATAGGCAAGCTAGAGGCCAAGCTGGTGGATGGCACCCTGCTCTTGAATTTCCCGGCCTCCAGAACTGTGAGCCAGATGACCTTCTGTTCTTCATAAGTTACCCAACCTCGTGTATTTTGTTACAGAAAATGGACCAAGACACCAGACCCCTGGACATGAGATATGGAGATAATGCAACTCCTTACCCAGAATTCAGGGAACAAGTCGAGCCCTATGGCAATGGAGGGAAAGAGAAAAGACGTCCTTGGTAATGGCTCTGTCCTTAAGGTTGGTGTGCAGAAGCTCAGGTGTGTGTTCCAGCGCACACCCCAGGGGTGGGGTGGTGGCCTTGAACTCCAGGTGACCTTCAGCGCAAACAGCAGATCGCCACCCCCAGAGAAGGATGGGAGGGTCTCCTCTGGATGCACTTTCAAACTTTCTCACTTTTCTCAACCTGCTAGGTGGACTGTGGTGTCCTGGGGATTCCCATTACAATTTTAATCAGCAATTTTTTTTTCAAGTGCAAAGTTGTACTTTTTTTTTTTTTTCATATTGAAGAGCCATCTGCATCAGTGTTTCCCTGTGGATTCTCTGCTTACGTTGTTTATTTCTCTGTTGGCTTGTTGGTGTCTTGGGTTCTATTTACTGTCACGCTTTGTGTGCCTTTCAGTGGTGACTTCACTGTTTAAAATGGTCCCAGGCCCAGTGCCGGGGTGCCGTTCAGTGTTCCCAAGCCCCCCCAAAAGGCTGTCACCTGACTTGGAGAGACAATAGCTAGGAAAACTTCCTCCGGCATGAGTTGCGGTGCCGTTGACTGTCAGGTCCATACTGATGAGTCAACAGTACGTGCAGAAAGAGCGAGGGGAAATCGGCTGATCTGGACACGAGGTTGATTGGGAGTGCCCCGTTTCCACCCCTGGGAACAATAGTTCTGAACTTGTCACTGTGAATAACCAGAATCAACTGTCTAGACTGCATAGAGCGAGCTTCTGGACTGTGTGCCATTTTTAAAAGGCCTCCCTACTTGGATTTAGAAATTCACACCGTTTGCCCCTTCCTCTTTCATCTCTTGATCCTGGGCCTCCTCTGGTCAGCCTCCTGGCTGCTCCAGGGGAAGGATGCCTACCCATGCTCTCGGTCATGTGCTATGGTTATGTTCTGGTATGAGCACCTGACCAGGTGTGCAGAGGGCCCAGCTGGTATCTGATGCTGGCCTAAAGTCCACCCGGCGCGTCTTCAGTGTAAATGAGCCAGGCACTTCCAGGGGCAGGGTAGTGAGCAAGCTATGTCATTAACGTGGACCAAGCATGTCTGGTGTCTTTCCACAATGTCAGAATGTATTGAATAACAATAAATTCAAGAGCTATCCCACTTTGAGAGGTGACGAGTCACCGCATATTCATGGATCACCTGATAATCATAAACTGGATAATCACACGTTTTTTATTCCTTTCTAATCTTACTTTCTGATTTCTATAGCACTCAAGTCACATGTACTTCTTGGCAATGATATAAATCCATATAGGGCATGGAAGACAGAGAAAGGGTTAAGGTGGCCTTGAGGTAACAGGACACTGTGCCAAGAAAACAGCAGAGACAGATGTAAATTCAGAGTCCAGAGTCACTGCAGGTGGTCAGATAAGGATTTCATTTTATTTATATTTTTGGTACTAGGGATTTAATGTGGGGAACTCAGCTACTGAGCCACTTCCTCAGTCTTTTTATTTTTCATTTAGAAACAGGATCTTGCTAAGTTGTTTAGGGCCTCAATAAATTGTTGAGGCTGGCTTTGAGCTGGCTATCCTCCTGCCTCAGCCTCCCGTGCTGCCAGGATTGTGGTGTGTGCCACCGTGCCAGGCTCAGATGAGGATTTTTAACCAATCAGTTCTGCAGAGTTTTCAAGGCAGAAAGATAGATAGCAGTTTCTTTCAGAGCACCAGCTTGAAGGGGGACTGGGCGGCATTGTCATGGTCAGGAGAAACCGCACTGTGCTAAAGACCAGAGAGACAGGATCAGAGGTTTATCACAATGACAATTTTCCTGGGCATGACTCCTGAGAAGTGACCATGTGACAGGGGTCAGGAGCCGCTGTATCCAGTCTTGGGAATTCCTCCTTAGACGAAGCAGTTACATCTTAGGTGAGATCGATCAGTTCCTGTGTCTGGTGTTTCTGATATGATTTGGGGTGCCCACACCAGTAGGGGCTCCTTGATTTAGTCTGATAAGTCAGCACACATAAGTTATTGGTCAATTCATGCCTTATAGTTGTGCCGGGCAGATGGTGATTGTTTATTTGTACAAACGAGGTGTAGAGTCATTCTACCTTGGTACCTGCACTCCAAATGGAGTAGCTCATGGCAAATGACTGCTTTACTAAGTAACCCAGTGTTACTTAGTAACACCCAGTGTTAGGCATAGCCTAAAAACTGCTGTTCTATACATCATGGAGAAACTCAGAGCAGGTACCACCTGCTCTCCCGAGACAGGCACAGGCCGTCCAGACTGAAACTACTGGAAAAACACAGAAGTCAGGCAGGCCATGTTCATTGCAAAGTGGAAAAACCCTCGCCTGCTTTCACATGGAGGATGACGCAGCCCCAGAGACTCTGTTGCTCCAATTGCCAGGCAGCCTGGGGCCCTGCTGGGTGCAAATTGGAAACTCCAGGCACAGAGACCCCTGCCAGCCCAGGTCTGAGTCAGCTTACCCCAGCTGGGGGAACAAGCCAAGGCCATGGGCAGAGGTGCCCTGGGCAGCAAGTGCAGGCTCTGCCCAGAGGACCCTGCTTCACTCATCTGCAGGTGCTGAACCCACCCACTGCCTGGTTCCTTTCTACCCTGTCCACAGACGCTGCTAGAAGGTCACTGAGCCCCCATGAACCTCTGTGTTTTCTTATGAAACAGGGAGATGAGAACTTGCCCTTGGCAAATTGAATGGTTCTTCCAAATGGGTGGCTGCTCCTCTCTTTTTGGGTAGAGCCCGCAGGCAAGGAAACTGGGGTGTCCCAGCCAAGGTAGGAGTCTTCCCAGAGTCCAGTGAGAGCAACTCAATAAACCCAGCCCTCCACCCACCCACGCCCAGCCACACACGATGTCATCGCCCCAGCAGTAAGAGCCAACGTGTTTTGCATGCTCCCTGGGCTGCTGGGAACTTCCAGGGGACTCGCCCAGCCATCTTCTCACAACCTCCAAAGTCGGGCACCTGCGTCGCCCTGTTGACTAACGAGGAAACAGAAAGAGAAATTAACAAAGGCAGATGGTGCTGGGACCTGACTCAGATCCCTGAGTCTCCAAACCCCAAATTTTGCTACATGTGCAGCTCTCCGCTGACCCCCTCGCTCCTCTCAGAGCCTTCTTGGGGGCCGATCAGCAAACCTTTTCTAAACACACAGGCAGGATATTAAGCGGAGCTGCCTCTTCTCCAAAGCACAGAAAAACGTACCCGATCGGAAACATTCCCAGGTGTCGAGTTGGTGTGTTTCCTTCCGGTTTCTTACCCGAGCCCTGTCACTCCGAATTACCTCTAATTGATTCCTCGTGCTGTTATAAAACTACTAAAGCACTTGCATGGCTTGATCCTATTTGATGACGTGGGAATGACACGGTTTGCCTCACCATTTTCCCTCTGCTGAGGTTTTAGGTGATCTGAATGCTTATTCAAGATAATCCTTCAGCAACATCTTCGTGTATCACTACCTGCATCGCTGGCCACCTTAGTCGTGCAAGTTCTCCAAAGGCATTACTGACTGAAACAGTGTGAACAGTGACCAGACTGTCTCAAACTCCTCTCTAGAAAGCCGGTGCCAGACTGCACGGCTGCCTCCCTCCATTTAAGGACAGGACCGGACAGCGCTGGGCCGTGAGCTCGGGCTGCAGGAGCTGTCAGGCCAAGAGGAAGCTTACACCCAAATCATGGCTCACTGAGGATGGCCTGGAGGGCAGTGGACACATGGGTTGGGCCTGAGGTCAAGCTGGAATTGAGGGCGAGCCGTGACTCACCTGCTGCTGGCCCATGAGGACAGCGCCCCAAGGGAGAAGCCTCACAGGACCTGAAGGTTCACCACAAGGGCCTGAGGACAGGCCAGATGGCAGCTGCAGGGTGGAGACGCGGCAAGCCCTCCTGGGCTCACTTCCAGGTGCACCACCCGCTGAGTGTTGCTCAGGCAACATGGGTGCCCTTTTCTTGTCACGGATTCCCACCTGATTGATAGCAGCGCCACCTCCAGGGGGCCCTCAGGGTGACATGAAGGCATTTCCACGAAGTATCAGCTTTGTGCAGGCACAGACCAAGCACCAAGTGTTGGCTGTAATTATGATCACTGCCGAGTGCAGGGACGCACACCTGTAATCCCAGCAGCTCGGGAGGCTGAGGCAGGAGGATCATGAGTTCAAAGCCAGCCTCAGCAACTTAGCGAGGCCCTGAGCGACTTAGCAAGAGCCTGTCTCAAAATAAAATATAAAAAGGACTGGGGGTGTGGTTCAGTGGTTAAGCACCCCTGGGTTCAATTCCTGGTATCAAATAATAATAATGATAATATTTCTAGCCGCAAGCCTTAATGGGGTTATACCACTCTCTAGACTCAGGACCTGTTCCTAGACTCTGGAGATCTGTGGATCCAATTCCTGGGGTGAGGAGCTGCCAGATGCAGTTTGGGATGCTGGTCAGGGAAAGCTGGGGCAACGGTGTCCTCCACGGCTGGTGCCTCCCTACCCCCAGCAGGGCTCCTGGGTGGGACTCTCAAACACCTGCTCATCACAGGACATTTGAGGGGCTAAAGCCTCATACTCTGGACCAAAACAAAATAAGATACACGATCTTATATTTAATGTGTGCCTAATTAGGTAAAATTAAATAACCTGGTGCTTAGCAAAAAAAAAAAAAAAAGAAAGAAAAAAAAAGATTTAATCCTATTGTGCTCATAAAAAAATCAATATGTCAGCTGAGTGTGGTGACATGTACCTGTAATCCTAGTGGCTTGGGAGGCTGAGGCAGGAGGATCATGAGTTCAAAGCCAGCCTCAGCAACTTTGTGAGGCCCTAAGCAACTTAGTGAGAACCTGTCTCTAAATAAAATATAAAAGGGACTAGGGATGTGGTTCAGTGGTTAAACAGCTTTGGGTTCAATCTCTGGTACCACTAAAAACAAACAAACAAACAAAATCCAATATGTCACATGGCCTGTTTTCCTAGTTACTTGGGAGGCTAAGGCAGGAACATTGAAAATTTGAGGCCAGCCTTGTTGAGCAAGACCATGTCTCAAAATAAAAAATGAAAAGCTTGAGCTGTACTGCCAAAAAATAAAAATAAAAATGTGTAGCCAATGGAATATTATTTCCCATAAAAAGAAATCTGATACAACATTGAGAAACCTTGAAAATATTGTGCTCAGTGAAAAAAAAGACACGAAAGGTCAGATACTATGATTCCATTTGTTTGAAATGTTCAGAATAGAGAAATCCACAGAAACAAAAAGGAGGTCAGTGGTCACACTGAGGGGTCGGGGAGGGATCACTGTGGGAATGGGGTTTTGGGCGGATGATGACATTTTTGGGAATTAGAGGTGATGGTTGTACAGCATCATGAATGTACTTAAAAGCACCAAATTGCACACTTTAAAAGAGTGAACTCTATGGTGTGTGAGTTATATCTCAATAAAGTTGTTATTTAAAAAAAACAATATGTTTTAAAACTTGGGGGCCAAGGAAATGAGGCATCATCTTTTTAATTATAAAAAGAGAAAAAGGGAAATAAAGGCCGTGTTCTGGAACGTGGCTCCCTCCTCCCTTCTGTCCCCCAGACTCAGGGTCTAGCTCCGCCCACAGGCTGGCCCTGGGAACATGTCCACATCCTCTCTCACAACCAACCTGCTCTCTGCTCCCTCTTTCCCTCCAGGCCCACCCTCTCTCCCTTTTCTCTAGGCCCAGGAGAGGAGAAATAGCTGGGTAGCCCCCCAGGAAGGCCTCAGTAGGGAGAAACAAAGTCTGGTCACCGGGGCTGGCTACCCTGTGCCTGTCACACACCAAATGAGGCTCCGGGAGACAGGCAGAAAGCAAGCCTCACTCTGGCTGGTTCTCCTCTCCAGCCAACACAACTTGGGGTATTTTCAGTTCGCCTTGATCCCTTGCAAACAGCCTCATCCCTGATTCTTGCCACCATGCCTGGAGATCTGTAGTGGCCCCTGGGAATACAACACGCCTGAGATGCTGCAGGGTTTCCACGTGAACAGTGGTGTCAACTCAGCAATCGTGCTAAGCTGGTTTTTGAGGATTGTGGCCCTTGGAACATGATTTTTTCCCAAGGCTCTGTCTTTGAGGGATGGTCGCCACCCAGTCCTGCACCAATAGACAGGCCAGGCGTGGTCCCTGACACGCAAGGGACCACTCGTCTTACTTCCTCTGGGGGTGCTGAGCCCCTTCCTCCAGGTGCTCCACCAACACTGGCCCTGTACTGCCAAGACCAATGGTGCAGGGTGCTCGGTGGCCCCTACTGGGCCCCTATCATCTGTCTGCCCAGTTACACGGACTGGCTCGGTTGGCCAGACCCACAGTAACCAAATCTGAGGTCTTCTGCAGGGCCACCTGGGAGCTGGGATCAGCATTCAATCCCCACAAAGTATGGGGTTCCAGGAACTCCCTCCCTACGAAAGAAATGAGCAACCCGAGAGGCTCAGGGCATGAACCTGCTCCTCAACAGACACAGGGCAACACCCCTAGCCGCACCCCGGAGAGGTGCCTCAGGGGTCTGTCTGTTCTGTTGCTTATTCTGTGCAAGTGCTCGTCTGGCAGGTAGGCACCTAATGTGTGCCAGACTCTTAAAGCTACGGGAGCCTCCATGGGTGTCAGGCCCTGGCTTCGCATTAGGATCACTTGGGATCTTCAAACGCCTGAGGCCTGGCCCACGCAGACCCACAGTGGGAGCTTCGGGGATGGCGGAGGGGCTTCTTAAGCCTCAGGTTGCTGAACGGCAGCCACATGTGAGACCTACTAGACCAGAGGGAGTGAGTCAAGGTCACGGGTCTGATAGGGCTTGGCGGGTCCTACTCTTCAGGTGGGGAAATGGAGGCAGGCCAGTTGGGCTTTGTCTTCTTCCAAAACTGTGTGTTCTCTTTTTCTCCTCAGAACTGATAATCTCCCTTATCCCTCCCTCCCTCCCTCCCTCCCTTTATTCCTTCCTTCCTCCCTCCCTCCCTCCCTCCCTCCTTTCCTTCCTTCCTCTCTTCCTTTATTTTCCCTGCTTTCCTTCTCTCGTGCTGGGGATCCATCCCAGGACCTCGTATGTGCTAGGCAAGTGTCCTGCCACTGAGTGACACCCCCGCCTGACAGTTTTACTTTAAACTGTATTGTCTGCATTTCAGGGTCTCCCTGAAACTGACCTCCCCCTAGAATCACAATGAAGTTTCTGCAGAGTGACCAGTTCCACTTAGAAGACTGGGGCCCTCTTCTGATTCATTTATTGCACCTCAGAACATTTCCAAAGGAACCCTGTTGTGGAAGGAAAGGGGGTTCTTCATCCCCTCATCACCCAGAAGTGTTGCTTCATCCTTTCCCACCCGTCCTGCCAACCGTAGGTCCTGCCCGGCAGAAGCTCTCCTCTCTCTGGGGACTGAGACCCAGGGCCAGAAGATGCTCTGGCCTGGTGTTCCTCTGCCACCCCTGCCATCCGCCACCCAGGGCTAGGAGCCTCTGCTTTGATGACCTAGGAGCCACGCGCCTGTCCCTGCTCCTGGCCACCCCAGGCTGTCTGTTCTTTGTCCTGTCTCCATCCTTCTCTAGGTCTCAGAAAGACCTTGCTGGGTCCCCTGCCCCACCTCCCTGTTCTCCCAGTGCTATCCCCACCCATCTGCTGCCCCTACCAGGGTGTCCTCCCTAAGGTGTGTCCTAGGGGAACTCAGAGGGGGCCTGACTGTGCTGGACCTGAGCACTAGAGAGCTGCCTGAGTCCCTAGAGGAAGACCCACCCTGGAAGTGCCGGGACCAGGCTCCTGATAGGCAAGGTCAGAGCCCTCCTTCTACCCAGGGGCTTCAGTGGGCCTTGATGTGAGCAGAGGCAGTGGAGCTGGCCCTGTCTCCCTCCCCGCCAAACATCTGTTGAGCACCTATTGCATACTGAGACTGCTGGGCATGGCCACTGTGCCTACCTCACAGGGGAGTAAACAGACCATGCAGTCCTGGACCTTCATCTGCAGGAGCAGGTGTGTGTGTGCAGGTGCCCACTGCTAGCTCAGCTGGGTCTTGGGGAAACTTGTCTCACACAGGGGCTCGATGGCACTCGGGGTGGGAGCCATGGGGTAGAATTGCTGTCTTCATTCTGTGACCTTGAGCAGTTTCTTAAAGTTGGGCTGGGCCTCAATGTACTCATCTGTAAAATGGAGATAATCACGCCTACCTGGCCTGTCAGCCTTCAAGATGGCTGTTCTAGGTATCAGAGATAGCCTTGGCTGATGGAACCTCAGGACAACCAGCAAAGCAACAGGCAACGCTTATGCTTGTTCCATTACTACAAGGGAGGTGGAGGTTCAGAGATGTTCAGTGAACTGGCTAAGGGCACATAGCAAGTTCCATCAAAGTCTTGGTTTACAACTGAGCACAGTGGTGCATGCCTGTAATTTCAGCAATGTGGGAGGCTGAGGCAGGGAGAGTGCAAGTTCAAGGCCAGGCTCAGCAATTTAGTAAGGTCCTGAGAGACTCAACAAGATCCTGTCTCAAAATTAAAAAGGGTCGGGGATATAGTTCATTGGCAAAGTAGCCCTGGGTTGAATCCCCAGTACCTAATAAAATTTTTTTCAAAAAATTATAGCTTCCAAGTTCTGATCAAGGAATTCTCAGTCACTACCTGCTGGAATCCCAGGACCTGCTCCTGAGGCCAGGTTGAGATTCCTTGTCCAGTAGTCCCTGAACTGTGGACTCTAGTGGTCATGAGCTGGCATAGGGAATGAGATCTCCATCATCAGAGGCATGCAAGCGAGCTGTGTGAAATCATCCCCAGGGGGTCAGAGATAGGATCCCCCTCCCTCCACAGCCTGGGTTGCTCTCCCTGCTTCGTGGGTGTGACCATACTTCTCCATAAACATCAATGAATGTGTGAGGGCAGCAGATGCTGGAGTGGATGAGAATTGCTGGTCATTTCCTCCACCACCAGGCAGGCATGATGCCACACGCTGCCAGTGTGACCTGTCAGAAGCAGCAGGAATCCAGGCTGGTTCAGCTTCAGCTCTGGAACTTGCTTAGCTCCATCCTGTCTTGGTTTTCCCTTAGATAGGCCTGAACAAACCGGTCATGGACAGGCCTGGATGCAGGATGCCCTTTCTGGACTGACCAAGTCTGGGAGGAATTGGCAGCCCTTTAAGGTGGACAAGCCAGGATGATGAGGTCGGTTCCCTAAGGTGGGATACTGAGGCCCAGATAGGTCTGGGACTTGCCCAAGTTCCTCAGAATGCAAGGGACAAGACTGGGGGTCTTTAGCCTCCACAGAAAAGCAGAACGTTTCTCATTCACCCTCTACCTCTGCCTGGAACCCCCCACCCTGGGAGGTACAGCCCAGATCACTGTCTCAGGGCTGCTCAGACCTGTAGAGCTGGCATCTGCTGATTTGCTTCCTGCTTGTGTGGGCTCTGTGCTCATGCCTGTCCTGCAAGGTAGGTGTGGGATTAGATAACATAAATTAATAGGCATATGCCAAATGCCTAGCCCAGTGCCAAGCACACTTAACCACCAGATCACTGGAGGGAAAGTCCTGATTTGAGATGTTTGCCAATTTCTATAGTGTAAATACTTCTAGTATTGTGACTTTAGGCTGCAGTGTGGCATCACGGAACTGAGAACTGAGAAGACATTGAACATTGGCCTTCATAAAGTTGTTTTCAGTTGGCGCCAGCACCTGCTGCCAGTGCCCAGCAGGGCCCAGGAAGTCCTGCTGTGCTGGGAAACAGTTGGATTGGCACATGGTTCCCTCTAATTGTGAAGGCTTGGTATCTCCTCTGCTGGCTTTTATGTCACATGAGTTGCTTTGTGCCAAAGGCTCCAGGGTCAGCAGTCCATGGGCATCTCTTCATCTTTAACTGGTTGTGCAAATATGACAGGGTGCCACACTGGGGGGGCGGTGGCTACCCAGATGAGAACACTGACATCTCCCTTGTGCCCAGGTTTCCTCATCTGGAAGTGGGTGCAGTGAGTGTGCATTACAGGGTCAGGAGGACTGCGTGAAGGTGAGGTGTTAGTTCAACGTGGTGCCAGAAGCAGGACTTAGAAATAAGTACCGTCTGGCCACAAGTCTGCCCCCTGGCAGTAAGATTCAGAGATGCCCACAGTGGGGCTTGCCTGTGGGAGCTGAGAGGAGTAAGTTGGAGGGAGAGATGGTGGAAGGCTCCCCAGGACAGGTGGCATTCGGCAGAGGTGAGAGATGAAGAGAACTCTGGGTCAAGGGATTTGTGAAAGTCTCTCCACGCCCCCATGCAAGGCATTCTAGCGCAGGCTGTCTCGGGAGCTCTGGAATTTAGGGTAGATAACTTCAGCCTTTGGGGCCTCTGTTGCTCAACTGAAAAACGGGTGCAGTGATCACTGCCATCCGTCTCCCTGGGTGACAAGGAGACGCTCATACACCCGCCTGCTGTAAATACAGCAAGGGAGGGAAGACACTTTCGTTCCTGGCTGTGCCTAGCCCGGGCTGGGGCTCCCGAGGGTAGGTTATCCTGGGTCTCTTTCCAGTCCCCATTTTGTCCGGGCACAGGTTCCCAGGTCTGGTGGTCCGGTTATTGCACGATGAGGCAACGAGCCTGCGGTCGCCTCCCAGGGAAAAATGGGGCCCTACATGGCCGACAGCCCTGCGGAGTGTTCGCGGGCTGGCAGTCGCCTGGATCAAGGAAGCCGCGGTGGGGGCAACAAGAGCGGTTCCGCAGGTGTCTGCGCGCGTCCGCAGCCAGGTGGGCGTGCCAGGCCCCGCCCCACGCGCCAGCTGGGGGCGGGACGAGCGGAGGCCCCGCCCTTCCCGCGCGCCGGGTCGGAGCCGGTGCGGGAGCGGAGGCGCGCGGAGCCGGCAGGAGCACGCGGGAGCGCGGTCCCGCAGTGGCCCGGCCCGAAGGGAGCAGCGCGCAGGAGCCGAGCAGCGCTACGACCCCCGCCTTAGCGCGGACCCCGCCCCAGCACAGACCCGGCCCCAAGCGCGGACCCCGGCCCGGAGCGCGGCCTCGCCCGCCTCGCCCTCTCTGGCCACCCGGCCGCGGGCATGGACGGCGCCCGCTCGCCCTGTGAGTGCCGAGCCCTCCCACCCGCCGCCTTTGTGTGCGCGCCGCGCCGCCGCAGCCCCCTCCCCGCGCGCCCCTCCCGCGCCCCGGGCCCGCGTCCTTTGTGGAGCGGCCGCCTGGCCGGTGCCTCCCCCAGCCCCAGGCCTGCCTGTCCCCTTTGCAGCGTCCTCTGGGACAACCCAGTAGGCCCTCCCCCTGGGCCTGGGGGCTGGGCCCCCATCCTCTGGCCTCCTGGTCCCTTTGCAGCCCCTCGGGGCCCTCAGGGACACCCGGCAGGTCCTCCCTCTCAGGATCCCAGTGACAGCCCAGGACAGGCCTTCTCCGCGGGCCGGGGCTGAGCAGGGCACGTCCCCCTTCCAATCCGAATCTCCCAGTCCAGTCTGCAGCCCCTCTCTCCGGAGCCCCCAGGGACAGCCGGGCAGGTTCCCTCCGCGCCCGCGGCTGGGCAGGGCGCGGGCCCGGGGGCGGCGCTGTCTCATTCCGTGGCTCGGGCAGGTGCGGCGGGACCGGCGCTCACGCGGGCCTGTGTGTCCTTGGCCCGCAGAGATGGACCGCGATGGCGGCCGCCGAGACGCCCCCGGCGCGTTGATGGAGGCCGGGCGCGGCGCGGGGCCCGCGGGTATGGCGGAGCCGCGGGCTAGGGCGGCGCGGCCGGGGCCCCAGCGCTTCCTGCGGCGCAGCGTGGTGGAGTCGGACCAGGAGGAGCCGCCGGGCCTGGAGGCAACCGAGGCACAGAGCCCACAGCCCCCGCAGCCCCTGCAGCGCCGGGTGCTTCTGCTCTGCAAGACGCGCCGCCTCATCGCAGAGCGCGCCCGTGGCCGCCCTGCCGCCCCCGCGCCCGCCGCGCCTGCAGCGCCTCCGGGCGCCCCGGGAACCCCCTCGGACCCCGGCCCGGAGCCTGCGGGCGCGCGGGAGCCCAGCCCGGACCCCGCTGCTGCCGCAACCGCGCAGGTCCCCGACGGCGGCCGGCGGGAGGAGGCGGCGGCGGCGGCGGCGGCGGCGAGGCAGGAGGACGCTGGAGCAACCGAGGCGAAGCCCGAGCCCGGGCGCGTTCGGAAGGATGAACCGGAGGAGGAGGAGGACGACGAGGACGATCTCAAGGCCGTGGCCACCTCTTTGGACGGCCGCTTTCTCAAGTTTGACATCGAGTTGGGCCGGGGCTCTTTCAAGACCGTCTACAAGGGGCTGGACACCGAGACCTGGGTGGAGGTGGCCTGGTGCGAACTGCAGGTGAGGGCTCGGTGCCCGCAGGTGGGCTGTCTGAGAATGCGTCCTTGGGCGCGTCCTTGTTCCTGCGCTGGCCTTAGGCAGCCCTGAGGATGGCTGGGGCTGCTGAGTGTGTCACCCTCTGTGTGGGTGGCCTTGTGGACCACACACAGGAGGCTGTTCTGTGTCTGCACTGGTCGTGGTTTGTCAACTTGCTTGGTGGCAGAGGTCCTTGCTTGGGTTTGTACTGTGTGTGCCCATGCTGTGGGGGGCGCTGGAGAGGGGACACTTGGAGGCTGTGTACCTTGGAGAGCCCTCCTAACCCACTTTACTGATCTAGGAGAGCCTAGAGGCTGTGGGGGGGCTTCAGGGCCTGTGTCTGTCTCAAAGGTTAGTCTGGAATCTCTCAACTGCCCTTAAATTGTACCTTCCTATATTCTGGAAGGTGTAGGTACCTCAGCCTATAGGACTTCTGCAGGATTTCCTCTGACCCAGGGGTCTGTGACCCAGGTATGGTGCCTGGTGGGGTCCTGGGGCCTGCTGAGCAAGGTTTCGAAGCCCTGTCCACAGCCTCTAGGTGCTCCCAGGTCTCCATCTTTTCACCAGCTGGATGTGTGAGAGGCCTTAAATCCAAGTCATGCAGAATGCCCGTGGGTTTTTTCCTTCCCTTTTTTCTTGGATGCAGAGGCTCTGGGCATGCAAATTTCTTAACCTTGCCCTCACGTTCGCTGTGTCAGCCCAGGCCCTGGAAGATTATATAAAAGGCAACCCTAGGCCAACCTTGGAAGAGGAGGCAACTCCTGTCCCAGGGGGTGTTTACTGGCCCTCCCTCTCTGGGAGGGGGCAGCTGTCAGGCAGAGTCTGGCCTGGGAGAGTGCTGGCTGGAGGTGTAAGCCTACCCCACTGGCCTGTAAAGTTAGCTGGCCTTCCAGGCTGACGCAGGCCGGGCGAGCCAGGGCAAGCTGGGAGCCAGGGCCGCAGGCCACACTGCAGGACGCCTGCATTTTTGGCCCAGAAATGGGATTCAGTTACTGTGTCCTCCAGCCCCTGCAGGGTGACCTGCGTGTGTGTGCAGGCCATGCTCATTTGGTGGGTGTTGACCTGTGGTGAGCCCTTCCCCCAAGACAGCTCCAAGGTCTTGTCTCCCTACCGTGGTTCCGCCATGGAAATGTGGCTTTGCGTGATGGGGTCTATGGTATCCTCTAGGGTCCTTCAGGAGGGGCTGAGGAGTTTCTCTCCCTTGTGGCCTCTATGAGGAGCTCCCCTCTCGCCTGCCCCACTGGTTCTAAGCCTTGCCAAGAGGTGGCCTTGCTGGAACAGAATGAGCATGTGGGTGGGGCAGGGTTAAGGACTGCGATCCTGAGGTGTGTGCACCATGTGTCCGTGCTACATGATTGGCAGAGAGGTGAGAGGATCCAGGAAGGAGGAGAGAGGATTCCTGGTTCTGGAGAACGGCAGGTGCTCTGGCTCCCCACCTTCCTGCTCTGGCCAGATGACCAGCATGGCTCTCTGAACACGCACTGGTGCTGTGGCCTGGAAATGCCAGCGAGGGAGGGTGGAGGGCAGGAGGGCTGCAGCAGGCTGGAGGCGAGTTAGACCTCGGCAGCCTGAGCCTGCTGATCTGGCTGAGGCATTGCAGGAGCATATGACTCTCAGAGCCAGTTAATTCTCCTTCCCTTTAAGGAAAGGCAGTCGTTCAGTCTCTGGGTCTGCCCATGGTGGGCAGGGCAGCGGGGTGGGGCCTGGCATCTGTCCAGGGGTCTTTTACTCCTTGGCTGTGGATAGGAGTGGAAAGGTTGGGGGTGGTTTCTGGACTAGACAGTGCTGTTCCTTGCCCTAGGGTTACTAGGCACCCCCTCCCAGTTGGTGGGGAGACTGTCCCCACACCTCCCTCAATCACTCCTGTTGACCCTAGGCTGATGTGCATGCTGTGGGGTCACCTCCCTCTGCTTGGATTGGTCTGGGGGGTTCTCTCTGGTAGAAGTCTGAACCAGCTGGAAGAGCCCCCTCACCCCTTTGCTGAGAACCTCTTGTGTGACAGGCCTGAGCTGGGACCTCCTCATTATAAATCATGAGGTCATGGGGTCATGGAGCAACCTCCTGAGGTCAGCAGAGAGGAGCTGGCAGGGGGCATTTTGGGATCAGGGAAGAAGTATATCAGCCTGGAGTGGTGGATGGGACCACCCAGGGCCACCTGTGTGGTGTCTGGACTGTAAAGTAGGGCTGAATGGGGTGGTGTAGGCAGCAGGAGTCCTACTCGGAATAGGCCTGCATGTCAGGCGTGGACTAGGGCAGGGGAGTTGGAGTCCTTAGGGGAAGGTCACTCCTGGGTGGGTGTAGGGACAGGTCTCACCCACCAACAGTGCAGAGGGTGACAGGGGTCACTCTTTTGCTAACCAGGTTGGCTGTGTTCCAGGAGTGGGGGTCTTCTCAGTTCACAGTATGGAGATGCTCATCCTGCATCTTGGTCCCCAGCATTTCTGGACACCAGGAGAGGCACTGGGAGGGGGGCTCCTGGGAGTCCAAGTTTGTACAGTGCAGGGGTTGTCTGGCAGGGGGTTGCCTTCAGCCAGGGAGCCTTGTGGAGTTCCTCTTGGTCTTGTCCCTGTCTTCTGGTCCAGAGTGCCTCAGTGGGCAGTGGCTTCCCTGTCTGAGTACCCCGGTGCCTGCCTGGTGGCTGTTTGCTTTTCCTGACCTGGGCGTGCTGGGGTCTTCTGGGCTTCTATGCCTCCCTGGAGACCTGAGAGATGCCTTGCGTGCTCTTTCCAGGGTTCCCTGCTAAGGGGTGGAAATGTCCCAACCTTGGACCTAGTGGGTGTGGCCTAGAGGACATCTGATTTCCTTCAATGACTAGGTGTTGAAAGAACTTTGTAGGGAGAGTCGTGTGTGCTTAGTTCACCTCCAAGGGCTAGATGTCTCACCTGAATTCTTTGCAGGTCCAAAGATGAAACAGGAACTATTGTTATTATTATTTTTGGTGTGGGGAGGAAGCCATTTAAAATTGTCACCTTTTGAGTGAACTTTTATTCTTGGTACCAAAGCACATTACAGTAACAAAGAAGAATTCCACCTCATTCCCGCCCTCATTCTCTTTCCTGGGACTATCTCATATTCCCATGGCTCTCCTGGGCCAGCTCCGGTCCTGTAGACCCCTTTCCTATCAGACCGTTTGTGAGGTCCGCTCTGCGCATGGCTGCCTGTCTGCTGTGGGTCCCACCCGGGCATTGCCCTGACCTGCTTTAAGGCTCACCTCTGAAGTGGGGGTGTGGCATGCCTTGGCCACAGCACAGGGAAGGCAGAGTGCATGGCATGGGGTGGCTGCAGCGCAGCACTAAGGGGGTCCTGGCATGCTGTGGCCACAGATCAGTGATCAGGGGAGCCTGTTTCAGCACTGTGGTGGCCTCTTCCGGTGCCTGCTGTTGGTCAGCCTTGTTCCTGCCTCTGGATGCTGACTTTCGTGTCTTCCTTAATTCTTGACTACGCAGGTGGCTGAACTGACACTGTCCCATGTGTCAGAAATCCCTCTTCACTTGCTGGCCATGAAAAATGCAGCCAGCCAGAGTCCGGGCCGTTGTCTGGGACCTGTTGGAGTGGCCTGCTGCCTTTTCCTGGCCCTGCCTGTTCCTGCTCTGTCTCGGGGACCCGGGAGGAGGGAACTTTACTGTTGTACTAACTTCCTGCCTGTTGGCATCCTTGACTTTCGGGAGATACATCGTCTCAGGCCCTTTTGTGACCCTGCCTTCCATAGAAAGCCACTGTGCCCAATAGGCCTGGAGCCTGTGCGCCCTAGATGGTGACTGGGGCCCTGTGCAAGGTGCAGGGATCCATCTGCCTTGTGGAGACACTTGGTTCTGTCCCTCAGCTCAGCATCGGCTGGGCCCTTATGGAGCGGGGCCTAAAGAGAATGGGGTGGGTGCATCTTGTCCAGCCCTGCTTGGGCCTTGCTGGCCAGAGACTCCGATAGGGAGGTCCCTGGGTCACCCAGCCACGAGAGGGGTCCTACCGCTGCACTGTGGAGTAGTGATGGCATCTTGGAGCTGTGTGTTCCCAACTTGCATGCTTCAGCCAGACATCCCAGAGTGTTCTGTCCCTCGGCCTGTGCCTAGGAACAGATGACGCCCACAGAGGCTTACCACTGTGACTTGTGCCCTCACTGTCCTCCGAGGCCAGCCCAGGTCCCCCATAGCCTTTCCCACTGGGGCCACTGCTGCACTTACCACCCGTACCAAGGTGACGGGGTCCTCATGGCCTTAGTAGGGAGGCCACTGTATGCCTCAGGCACATGACCTCAAGAGCCCAAGTGCTTTGCACTGGTGGCCTCGTAGGGGGGGCCCGACTGCTGCCTGGTCTGCTTTCACCCCGAGCCTGCATATGTGGGGAGGAGGGAACGGGAGGGGAGGAGGAAGCAGTGGTGTTCCTCACAGGGACGAGACCCTCTGGGAAGGCTCAGGCTGATTTGACGGGTGGTCACCTGCCCACGTGGGTGTGTGGCAGACCTCCTGTGCGCTTTGTTCTTTTGAGAGCTGCATTTGGCATTTGCTGGATGGTGGTGCCAAGTTCGTGTTCTTGGGTGAGATGTTTTAGGCTCCGCGCTGGCCGTGGTTTGGTTTTGATCGGCGAGAAAGGTTGGTGCAGGGTGTCCTGAAGGCCTCTGGAGGTGGCTCTTCTGCCAGGTGCAGAAGTGTGGGCACTCAGGGCTCCCTCCACCCACTGAGTGGTGTCGTGAGGTGTGTGTGGCCAGCAGTGACCACGAGTGGCCCAAGCTGTGGCTGCCATCATGGGAGGCACAGGGGTCAGGCACCCTGGCTTGTTCCCTGTTGGTAGCTGTTGCTGGGCAGCTGGGCGTGTGCTTTTGAGGTGTGCTCAGAGGCCCTGGACTTCAGCGGTGCCTGCCTGAGCCTGATTTAGGGCCAGGTTGCTGTGTGACTCAGAGCACGCTGCGTTGCCCTTCTGAGCCCTGAGAGGGGTCGGGTTGGCTCACATGTGAGGGGCAAACCTGCATGCACTGCTTGTTCCACTGCTGTCCCTTAGCTGTGTCTTCTCAGCCCCTGGGACCTGTGGGGAAGACTGAGGGATAATTGAATATGCCTCCTGTGGCACCGGCTCCAGAACTTCCTGTGACAATGGACTGTGGCCGTCCCCGTCTTCTCTCTCCGTGTGCCCTGCTGAGCACTGGAGGTGGCTGGGGCAGGTGAACATCCACATCCTTGATCTTTCTTACATGAGGCAGCCATGAGGTGAATCTGAGGCCTGGGTGACCCTGATGTGGTCGTATGGATGCCGGGCAGGCAAGGCAGGCTGGACTACTGACCAGCTCATGGAAGGACCCAGGAGACCTGGGGCCCTGTTAGGGCTGCACAAGGCCCAGGTGGTGGTGACTGGCCCAGGCGCAGTCCTGGGAACATCCACACAGAGCAGGGTTGGGGCACTGGGCTGCTGAGGACCTGGACCAGGTGAGGGCTGTGTCAGCATTAGGCTCCTGGGGCAAGAGAGCCCAGGATGCTCCCAGTCACTTGATCACCTGGAGGGTTGGGCAGCCCCTGAGGCTCTTGTCCCCTAACTTGCTTCACTGTTTCAAGGGGTAGCTCTAAGGTGGGGCCAGGCTCTGTGGAGGAACTGTTAGCTAGAGATAATGTCAGAGGAAGGGATGGGGCTCAGTCCCGGCTGGTGTCCCTGAACTCCAGACCTGGGGACACTACAGTGAACAGGGCAGGTCATGACTAGGGGACAGGATGAGGAGATGTGAAAACATGTCAGTAGGTCCAGTGGATACTATGGTGTGGGGAGTGCAGGGTCCTTAGGCGAAGGCCCTCCCGAGGGAGGAGCAAGCCACCGAACTGGGAGGCAGAGGACAGACGTGCACAGGCCCTGAGGTTGGAGCCATTTCTGCACAGAGGGGACCTTAGCTGTCATCAGCCATACAGGGAGACCTGCAGATGTGACCTGGACTTGGCTTCTTTGAGGGCGGGAGCCATATCGGGGGTTTCTAAGACTAGAGGAGGGGTGAGAGCAGACCAAGGTTTTGACCGGTTTCCTTGACTGTTGTGGGGACAGGTGGGGGACAAGGGTGGGGCAGGAGGCCTGCTAGAAGGCAAGACAGAGGGTTCTACTTGAGGAGTGGAGGCTGGGGTAGGGAGGAGGGTCAGTTCTGGGTGTGTTTGAAGGAAGAGAACACAGGATTTGCTGCAGGTTGGATTTGAAAGTGGATGTTGGGTAAGAGCAGAGTTTTGGGCTGGCGGGATGTAGGACTGGATGGATGCAGGAAGTGGATTTGGGGAAGGATCAGGTGTTGGACTTCAACTTGAGCATCCTGTGGGCAGCGAAGGTGGTCCTGGGCGAGCAGGTCTCCCAGGCAGAACCTACCTCTGGGGGCCTGGGCAGGCAGCTCAGGAGCAAGACTGAACCCCAGAAGAGGTTGGGCCTCAGATCAGGTGGGAGGGACCTACTGCCCGCAGCCCTGCCCAGGGTGACAGGAGGTTTGGAGGGAGTGACATGAGGTTTGAAGGGAGCCCCGTGATGCCAAGCTGTTACACAGGTGGGGGAAGTAGATTCAAAATGGTAGAGGCTCAGTTAAAATAAGGAGCTGCGGCTGCCTGATAGAGGTTACTTTCCTTTCCCTTGGAAGTCTTCTTTCCCCTTGTCCCTCACACCCCACCCACCACAGTGTGTCCACAGCATGGGCAGGGCTGGCCTACAGTGCTGGGCTGCCTGGGCTTGTCCTGAGCCTGCCACTCAACCGTCCAGAAAGCCAGGATTTGCTTAGATCGCGGCTCTTCTGCCCCTGTGGGTGTCTCTCGGGGCCTGTGGCTCGAGCCTGGCTTCAGGCCACAGCTGGAAGATGCCCAAGGTGATGGTGTGGGGCCCCACGTTACTGCTTTGATGGAGGAGAACCTGACCCGGTGCAGCAGAGGTCTGGACCGTGTGTCTGGGTCTCCTTTGCGGTCCACCTTGGTTGAGCGATTGTGGTGAGATGCTGGTGTCCGCCTGCAGAGGAGGGAAGAGGGGCGCAGGAGCCCTGCAGCCAGGCAGCGAACCTCCGTCAAAGATCTTGGCCACCAGGGCCCTGCACACACAAGCACTCCTGGGAGGAAGTCCTGCCCCGGGACCAGCAGGTAGCATTGGCCAGTGCCTGCCATTTGAGCCTTGGTTTACTCATGTGTGCTGGGGGATGTGCTAGTTGACCCTTGTGACCAGAAGGACTGTTGAGAGAAGCATCTGCCAGAGCGCACAGTGGGCCCACACATCCCCCGCCTCTTCTCACCTCCTGCTAAAGATTCTGATGAGATGTGCAGTGGAGAGTAGGTTGAACCTGGCAGGGTAGATTGTGCCCCTGCCCTGTGCGATGCCCTCTGGGGCAGCAGATCCTGAGGCACCTGGGCTGCCATTGCCTTATCGTTTGAGCTGCAGATAAGGTGAAGTATGTGAGTGGCAGCGCTGTGATTTTTGTAAGGCAAGTTAGGATCTGCCTCTGGCTATGGAGAATCTAGGACTCTGCTTTGGGGAATCCTGCCTGGGCAGAGAAGCCACGAGAGGGCTGGATGGTAGAGTTTGGAAGTTTGGCAACCTGAAGATTGTTCAGCTAGATCTAGTGGTACATACCTGTAATCCCACCTACTCCGGAGGCTGAGGCAGAAGGATGGCCGGTTTGAGACTAGTCTCAGAAACTTAGCCAAACCTTGTTTCAAGATATAAAAGGTTGGGGATATAGCTCAGTGGTACAAAAAAAAAAAAAAAAAAAAAAAAAAAAAAAAGATTGTTGTAAGTTTTCCTGCTTCCAAGAGTTTTCAAATCCAGTTCTATTCCTGGAGGACTGAATTCTAAGAATTTCCTGAAGTATTTGATTACTACCTCTAATTTAAGTTAGCTTCCATTAAATATATCCTAGAATTTTTTGGAAAAGAATAAAAGTGTTCAGTGTGATATTGGAGGAAGGGTGGACATATAGATCAATGGAACAGAATAGAGCCCAGAAATAGATCCACACAGGGAAAGCCAAGTGAGCTTTGATAAAGGAGCAAGGATATTTCAATGGAGCAAAGATTGTCTTTCCTTTTTCTGGTACCAGGGATCGAACCCAGGGGCACTAGACCACTGAGCCACATCTCCATCCCTTTTTTATTTAGAGACAGGGTCTCACTAAATTGCTAAGGGCCTCACTCAGTTGCTGAGGCTGGCTTTGAATTTGTGGTCCTCCTGCCTTAGCCTCCTTAGCTGCTGGGATCACAGGCGTGCACCACTGTTCTCATTGAGATAGTGTTTTTCAACAAAGGGTGCTAGAACAATTGGACATCTATGTGCAGAACACCAAATCTAGGGCTGGACATGTACTGAGCGGTGAAGCACTTACCTAGCATGTGCAAGGTTCCGGATTCAGTCCCCAGCACCAGGAAAAAGCAATCTAGACACAGACCTTACCTTTTTCTCAAAATTAATTTGAAATTGAGCACGACCCATGTGTGAAATTCAAAGCTATAAAGTTCCTAGAAGATAATGCAGGAGAAAATCTAGGTGACCTTGGGTTTGGCAATGACTTTTTTAGATACAACATTAGAGGCACAGTTCATGAAAGAAATGATTGATAGACTTGACTTCATTAAAATTGAAAACTGGTCTTTGAAAGACACTGTGAAGAGAATGAGAAGACCAGTCCCAACCTGGGAGAGAATATTTGCAAAGGTCATGCCTGATAAGAGACTCTTCCAAAATACACAAAGAACTTCTGAAACTCAACAGTAAGAAAACAAACAACCAGATTTTAAAAAGTAGGCCAACAATGTGAACAGACACCTCACCAAAGATGATATCCAGATGGCCAATAAGCATATGAAAAGATACTTAATATCATATGTCAAGAGGGAAATGCAAATTAAAGCCACAGTGAGGTACTGCTAGACCTCTAGTAGAATGGTCCAAATCCAGAACTCTGACAACACTAAATGCTGGCGAAGATATGGAGCCATAGGAACTCCCATTCTTGCGTTGTGGAAATTCAAAATGGCGCAGCCCCTTTGGAAGACTGGCAGTTTCTTAAAATATGAAACATATTCTTACCAAACAATCCAGCAACCTCTCCTCGGTATTTACCCAAACTTGAAACATTGAAAACATGTCCACACAAAAACCTACGCACGGATGTTTATAGCAGCTTTATTCATAATTGTCAAAACTTGGAAGCAACCAAGATGCCCTTCAGAAGAGGCATGGATAAATAAATTGTGGTACATCCAGACAATGGAATGTTACTTAGCGCTAAAAGAAAGGAACTGCTACCAAGCCATGGAAAGACCCAGAGGAATCTTAAGTGTGTGACTAAGTAAAGGAGTCAGTCTGAAAAGCCTGCCTGCTCTTTGGTTGCAGCTATATGGCATGCTGTAATGGGAAAAACTGTGGAGACAGTGAAAAGATGAACAGTTGCCCGAAATTAGGGAGGACTTTTTTTTTTTAGATGTTGATGGACCTTTATTTTATTCATTTATTTATATGTGGTGCTGCGAATTGAACACTGTGCCTCACACATGCTAGGCAAGTGCTCTACCACTGAGCCACAACCCCAGCCCCACTGAGGATTTTGAAGGCAATCAAACTATTCTGTGTGATAGCTTAGTGGCAGCACTATCATTTTCCTTTGTTCAAACCCACAGACTAGATAAGCCCAAGAGTAAACTATGGACTTCAGTGAATAATGAAGTCTCTATTTTGGCTCATTGATTGTAATAAACTTACCACATCAAGGCAAGCTGTTAACAGTAGGAGAGACTGCGTGGGCGTGGGAGGACCCGGAACTCTGTACTGTCTGCTCAGCCCTCCCGGAAACCGAGAGAGTAGTGAGCTGATGTTAAAAACAGGAGCACCACTCAGTAAAAGAAGTTAAGTTTGCAAAGACTGAAAAAAAAAAGTCACCTATAAATCATGAATAGTTATTTTTATTTTTCATATTATCTTCTTGTTCTTGTTCACATATACCTATATATATATATTTTTTTTTTTAGAAAAAATACAGCTGCAGTGTCAGCTTTTAAAAAAATCTCTCTTTTTATTTGTTTCTAGAGCATCTTCTAAAGCCCTTGTCTGGTGAGGGGAGGTTGGGATTCTGGGTTTGCTCTTGGTCTTTGTGCTGTTGTTTTGGCCCCATGGATTTTTTTTCAGAGAGGGCAGCCCTGCCCTGCTTTGGGGGAGGTGGGGGCAGAGCTGGACAGAGCCTCATGGTCATAGGGAGGTGGCCCTGGGTCAAGGGCTCCCTGAGCATGTGCTTGCAGGGCCTCTGCTGAGGGCCTTTGTGCCCTCATGGAAAGGGGGGGGCCCAGGTCAGTGGCTCCCTCACACCCACCTCCCGAGGACCTGGCTGGCTGGCTGTAGGAGTGTTTGGGGTGAACTCTGTCCAGCACGATTCTAGAAATGAAAGCTGTGGACATAAGCACTGTTCAGCCATGAGGGCCAGCAGTGTGGACAAGGGGCTCAGGACATGGGCAAGAGGCTCGGTGACCTGAGTCCCAGTGAGTTTGTCCAGGACAGTTTCTGTGTGGGGTCCCAGAGGCCTAGAACCCAGACCTGCAGGACTCTCGGGTGTAGCCAGGACATCCATTGGCCAAGGGCAGGGAGGGGAGGGAGGGAGCCCTGGTCTGAGGAGGACTCTTGGGTTCTGAGACCCACGTGTGAGCCCATCGGTCTGTAGAATTCTGTTTTCAGTGAGGAGAAAGGGGACCCAGAGGGCGGCTCACATCCAAGGCCACGTGACCGTGGCTCATGCACCACATACGGGCTCTTTCTCCTGCGTGCTGTTGTGTCCCATGTGTGTTCAGGGGTGCAGAAGGGTGGCTGTTCTGGATGGGCTCGGGCAGTGTCCGACCAGCAGCCTCGCCACTGCAGACTCCCCTGAGTCTTCAAAACGGCCCTGTGTTGGGAAGCTCTGCCGGCGGCTGGCAGGTACGGGTTCCCTGCATCCTCCTTTCTTTGTACAGGTGTCTTGGGGACCAGCAGGGGCTCCGAGGAGGGATGTGTCAGTGGAGATTTGCTAGTGGTGAGGATGTTCCCACCTTTCTTGGCACCATTGCAAGAAATGGGGCATCTGGTCCCCTGCAGTGACAGCGCCATGGACAGTGCTTTGAGCTGCGCATGGAGAGCTTGCTCTGGGGACCCCACCTGTCTCAGGCCAGAAGCGGCTCTGGAAGGACCATCCTTGCTCCCCTGGTTCTTTTGTGCTTGCTCATGGTGGATAGGCTGGGAAAATTCTCAGCTGTGAGCCAACGGTGGTGAGCAGTGCCAACCTCTCCCCCAGAAGCTGAAATCTGGAGATGGCCAGTCGGGAGCCCTATAGGCAACTCAGCAATGTCATGGCATTTTCTCTCTTTCTCTTAAACTCTCCTCGGATGTGTTGCCAAGTGATTGCCGCCTAGTTGCAAGAGGGCTGCCACAGCTCCAGGCATCGTAAACACTTTGAAGGCAGGAAGCAAATGAGCAGCTGGTTAGGCAGGGGCCTAGCAGGGTCAGTTTCTCAAATGACTTTGTCCATATTTTAATCTATAAAGGAAAATATTTACCCATGAACCTATTTGATTTCTCTGGTTAGAACTGGATCCGATGGCCTCTCTAGCTGCAGGGGTATCTGGAAAAGGTTTGGTTGGCATCATTGGCTTTGATCTGTGGCTTGGGGCTGGGCACCCTGGGTTCCTGTTGGTCAGGAAGGAGTGGCAGGCTGTGTGGTAGGGAGGTGCCTGCTGTCTGTCTTGGTTCATTCCTCCCTCCAGATTTAGCTGGTGCCCGCGAGTGGAGGTGCCTCCTCTGCCTGGGCTCGTCTCCCAAACACAGAACAGCCCATATGCCTGGCACACCTGGCTGCTCCTGCTTGCCCACACCCTGACCCCAGGCACCTATGAGCCCTTTCCCTCTGTGTGGGCTACTCCCAGCTCGCCACCTGCCACCACTGGCCCTCTGTCAAGACTCTCTGCCTGGCCACCAGTGTGGGTTTCATTACCCCGAAACGTTTTGATTTGACAAACTAAACTAACAGAGAAGTCGGCGTTACCAGGCGGATAGCGCATCTCGCCACGTCTCCTCTGCCGCCTCCTCTCTGCAAGCGTGTTTTTTCTGACCCGCTTTTGATTCCCCCCTGAATACTTGCGCGTGCGTCTCCTGACAGGAAGGAGGACACGTCCCAGCAGAGCCAGGACACCTCCGCACGCGGTCTGGCTGGACAGATCCTGTTGCATGTCTGGAGCATGGACTTGTGCTGCCCAGGGATGCTCTTCCGGGTTTTGCCTGTTTGGATCTGAGATTGGTCAGGGTTCTGTGCTGGGTCTGCCTGTGGCGTCCGTGTTGACCCAGCGGTCCCTCCACCTGTTTGTGGTGGTTGCTCGTTCGCTTTGGCTTTGCGTCTTGGGGGCTCAGCCTGTGGTCTCACCGAGACCTGTCTGGTCTGCTTGGGGCCTGGGTGCTGTCCCGGCACTCGTCTGCCCGGTGCTGTGCATGCAGGTCACAGAGGCTCTGGCCGCAGGTCACCCCCCAGGGGTGTCCCGTGATTTCCCCCTTTCTGAGGCAGAAACAGGAACGAGTGAAACCAGGAGGTCAGAGCGGGGCCCTGCCTGCAGCCCAGAGCCGTGGCACCGCCTGAGGAGGCCGACCTCAGGCCCTGCTGTCCTGGGCTTGGAGCCCCGGCCTCCTTCCATCCTGAAGCTCAGGCCTCAGCTCTGTCTGAGGTTGAATCATTCGTGCTGCCAGGACATGATGTCCTGGAGTGCTCTGGGCAGCTGACTGGAAGACACTGGCCAGGAGGCCATCTGCCACCTGTCCCCTGGCTCCGGGTGGGGCCCTTGAGGCTTCCTCAGGCCTCACAGGGTGCCTGTTCACCAGGGTGGGGCTGTGTGTGGGGTCGGGGTTGTCCACCACCCTGCCAGCCCTGGCCCTGCTCCGTGGAGGAGGAGGGGTGCCCTGGTGTGGGGTCTCACAGGGGCCGAGGGTGCGGCTCCCATGGAGGGGCTGTTTTTAGGGAGGTGGTGTGACAGACACCAAAGAGGTCCAGAGCCTCTCCTCTGACCCAGCAGCCTCCACTCTGGCCTGAGCCCTTCTTGTCTGATTTTTATGTTCTTGGGCAGTTTTTCTCAGTCATTGCATCTTTGCTAATGGGTACGTTGATGGTGAATGGCGCTGGCCACCCTAGGACCTAGGTGTGCCCTTGCCCAGGCCTGCCCAGCTTCTCGAGGCCTGGATACTGAGCTGGGCAGCTTGGGCAGAGGCCCACCATGGTGTGAGTGAGGCCTGGCCCAGCCTGGCCTGCTGTCCCCTTGCTGTTGGGTCTGAGGTGGGCAGAGGCCTGCCCCAGCCCCGCCTGGCCCCCTTTCAGCTGGGTGTAGGCCTTTGTGTCCGTCTTGGCTGGGCCAAGACATTGGGTGAGTCCCCTCATGCTCCATTGGGTGCAGCTTCTGAGCTTGGCTGTGCCAGGGGCACTGGACCTCCCAGAAGGTGTGGCCAATGCCTGGAGTCTTGGGGCACATGCCCTGGCTATTCTGGGGGCCTCAGGGCTGAGCCTTGATGCTTCCTGCATCCTCTGGTCTGTACTGGGGACCTCCCTGCTCGTCTCAGGCAGGGTTGGTGACTGTAGACACCCCAGCCCCCACAGACACCCTCTTGTCAGCAGGACTCAGACCCCTGTGGCCAAGGGATGCCCTGGGCTGCTTTCTTGTGTCCTCATATCAGGAAACCATCTGGCCAGGTCAGCCAGCGGCAAGGCTGCTGACTTCTGCCTGGAGGGGTCCAGGAATTTCTTCTCCTAAACAGAGAGGTTTGAACAGGAGAGTGCACTTGGCTCTTTGGAAAGAAATGTAGGAACAGGACAGCGGAGGAAAGTGAGGGGGCGGCGAGGGGCGTCTGGGCTCCACTCTGCCTGCAGCCCGTGGCGCGAGGGTTTCAGAAGACCCCTCCTCCGGGAGCCGTTGTTGCCCAGTGTCAGTGATGGACTTAGTGCACTAGAGAGCCCCCAGGTTATCTCTGGGCGAGGCTCCCCTGCCTCTGTCCTTTGGAGGCAACCAAAACCAGAGGAAGGATGCTGCGAGCAGCTGGCAGCCTCCTCCCAGGCCTGGCTGTGGTGCCTCCCAGGCCCAGCGTGAGAACCCTGAGGTTCTGGGAGACGGGAGGCGAGGGTCCTAGCACCACCTCTTTCTTCCTGCTGGCTGGGCAGGGTCACGTGTGCAGGGCAGCCCCCCACTGCGCTGCCCCTGTGTGCGAGGCAGGTGCTGCATGGGGCCCTGCGTGTCTCCCGCCCCCAGGATGGACATGCTGCTGCACCAGGAACGGTCTCACTTGGGCCAGTAAAGATGGCGTGAGGGACCGCGGGGAGAAATCATCAACCCTGACGCCACACTCCACTGGCTTGTGCTGGGGTCTCCATGCTGCTCAGCCATGCTTGCTGGCTGCTGTGTCCAGAGTTGAGGTCCAGGGTGGGTCTGTCTGATGGCTGCCTTTTCCCTGTCCCATCTGACTTAACGGCCTTTGCAAGTTCAAGAGGAACACAAACAGTGGACCCTGGGGTGGTGGCGCGTGGTCTCAGGGTGCAATGGCTGTGCCTTTGCCATTTGTAAAAAGAGGCATAACGGGGAATCCAAATCCGCCCAGCTAGTGGTGGGACAGGGTGGACGGAGAAGGACAAAGGCCTGGGCCCAAGAGCCGGAAGAGAAGTGTGGCGGGAGCCGAGGGAAAACAGCAGAGAAGTGACTTCAGTGCGGACCCGACCTTCTCTCCGGGTGTCAGGGAGCAGGACTGTGGAAGTGGCGGAAGGCTGTTGCTTTCACTCGCTGGATCCTCAGGGACAGTCACCCTGCGTGCAGCCCCTCCCCAGTTGTTGCGCCTCCGTTCTGCCCACCAGGATTCCATGTCCATGCCCGTGTCCTGGGCCCCTCAGGGTGCCACTTGCCACCTGCAGTGACCTGGAACAGTGGCTCCCCCTGTTTGTGGGTGAGCTGCCCTGGCATTCCCTGGGGTGGGGAGGGGTGGCCACTGTCCAGGTCCTCCACTGCCCGAGGCCCCACTCACCAGCGCAGTGGCTGGGCACACAGGGCAAGTGCTCTCAGGAGGTGGCGGGAGGTGGCGTGGAGGACGTGCTGGCTCAGGGCTCCTCGCCTCCCTCCTGCGTGGAGCTTGTGGGAGCAGGGCCAGGGTCTCTGCGCGGCCAGCTGGCTGGCTGCTAGCCCTGGGCCCTGGGGCCAGACAACCAGGACGTGAACCCCTGGTGGGATGTGGTCTGAGGCCCTGGGGACAGTGACCTCTCCTGCAGGAAGGAGTCTGGCCTCTTGCCTGGACCTCCTGGGCCTCGGGTGCCCTCCAAGTGTTTGGGACCGGCTGTCTCACCGGCACGCCCCCATCCTGGGAAGAGCCCATTTGGCTCATGACTGGCTGAAATGACCTGTCAGCCTTTGTAAATATTTGATGACGGCAATGATAGGAAGACAAAGGCTTGCTCTGTTCTTGGTGGGGAGCGAGATGAAGATGGTGACATTGGAACGTTCCAGCCCTGCCTGCGGCTTCCCTGAGCAGTTTACGGAAGGTTTTCAGGCAGGCCCTTTGTGTCTCTTCACCGCAGGCCAGAGCAGAGCCCCTCCAGCCTGGCAGGCTGAGTGGGGCGGCTGCCAACTTCCCACCTGGAGACCAGGCGGGGCGCTGAGGGGCCTGCTGGGCTCTGGGTCACCCTGGAGTCCTGCTCTTCTGACTCCACCTGCCACGTGCTCTTGTCTCTGGTGGGAGTGGGGGATTAAGGGGTGGTTTGGGTGTGGCACTGTCCCTTCCTAGTCCACAGAGGGCCCAGCAGCACCTTCGGCCCCTGGTGGGCTTAGTTGTCCTGTGTGTAGCTCACACCCCTAGGTCCCATGCTGTGGCCTGACCCCAGGCCTCCCTGGCCCTGCTGTGTGGGAGGGCTCCCCGCAGGCCTCTTCTGGGTGCCGTGTGCACACGTGTGTGGTTGTGACCCCTTTGCTTTCTTGCCAGAGAACAGGCCTGCCCCGAGGGCGCTTCCGTGGGAACGAGGAGCCCTTTGAGAAGCTCTTGTGGAGGGGCCACCTTCTGCTGGGAAGGGACAGGAACTGCTGGGGCCTGAGGGCTGCACACTGGAGAGGCTGGGCACTTGCACGGATGAGGGCCCTTGGACAAAGGTTTCTGCTGCGTTTCCCCTTTGGTGTGGATGGCGCCAGGTGGACTTCCTGGCGGAGGCTGGCTCCAGAGGGTCACTGCAGCTGGCCAGTCCTCCCGCTGCCCATGAGGCTGCAGGCAGCTTCTCCTAGGGCTTGGGGACACTGAGGCACATGTGGGTTGTGCTTGCTCTGGCTGGCTGCCCTCGCGGGGGTCCTGTAGGGTGCTGTCCCTGCTGGCCAGCACCACAGCCCAGTGGACAGTCACATTGCCTTTTCTCCCTCAAGAATCACACCTGATGACGTTTGTGTGGCTGGTGTCTAAATGGCGACTGTTGGGGTTGGGCAGCTTCTGGGGTCTGTGTCCAAGTGGGCAGTGCTGGTGTGGGGCTGTGTTATGCCCTAGCCCCTTAGGCCTGGCATGGGGCAGCGATGCCGCTGCTGGAGGGGCCCAGACCAGGGCTTCCTGGGGGGTCAGAGAGGCCCTTCCTGGGGGCTGCAGTCTGACCGAGTCTGGAGCCTGGAGTGTCCTTGCTAAGGGACCCTAGTGGGCTAAGGGTTGGACCTGGGCTGCATGGGCAGGTGGCCTGGGGAGGCAGCAAGTGTGATCCTGGAGGAGGCTGGAGAGGCAGGGCTGGCTGCAGGGAGGTGCTGGAGAGGTTTCTTTCTTTCAGTGAAAAGCACATTAAAGCCAGGCACCTCCTGGCTGTTGGCTGGCCGTAGAGGAGGGAGGGAAGGGGGAGAGCTGGCCAGGAGGGGATCTGGGGGAGCCTGGAGGCTGAGCAAGGAAGCGTCCAGGTCCCGGTCCCTGGAACCTGCGGACATGACACCATATGCAGCGAAAGGGCTTCTGCAGATGGGCTCGGGTTAAGGGACTCGGTGTGGGGAGATGGTCCTGGATATTGGGAGCCTGATGTCATCAGCAGAGTCCACACAGTGGGAGACAGGAGGGTCAGTCTGAAGGTGCGATGGAGTAAAGGATCATCAGACACCATTCCTCCGGAAGGTGGAAAGGGCTGGGAACAGCTTCTTCCCCAGCCCCGGGGTCATGGCCTCTGCCCACCCTTGGCTTTGCCGGGTGAGGCTCTAGAAGCGAGAGAGCAAGCGCCTGTTGTTGTGCGCGCAGTTCGTGGTGGTTTTCCCTGAAGCTGGGGGACATCGGTGCAGCCTGGGTGCTGTCCCTGCTGGCCAGCACTGCAGCCCAGTGGACAGAGTGCAGCCCAGCGCTGGATGCCTCACAGAGGGGGCGTGTTTGGGGGCTCCCTGAGCAGGACCTGGGGCTGTGTGGGACACTCCTGGGAGGGAGTGTCAGGAAGACTGACTGGTGTGGGGATGTTCTGCTGAGTGGTAGAGAGGCCCCGAGAGGGTAAAACCTCACTCAGGGAGTGTTCAGCAGCCTTCCTGGTCAGGCGGGTAGTAGGGAGCCTTTGAAGGTTCTGGGGTGAGAGTGTGTGAAAAGTTTTAGGGATTCAGGTCTGCAGCTGCAGATAGGTACTGAGGCAGAGGGCAGGGCAGCCCATTCTTCCTTCCCACAGCTGATTCTTGCAGTCCTGCTGGGGGACAGAGAGTAGTTGGCAGATGTCAGGGCCCTGCATAAAGAGAGGGTGTGGCTGGGATGCTGTTGGGGGCTCCTGGGCTCCAGGATGACTTGGGCTCCATTCTAAAATGTGGGAGGCCCCACTTTCCCCAGAAGATTGTTGAGGGAAGGCCGAGGGAGACTGTCACAGGAGCAGGCTGCCAGCTCTCCCAAGAGGCAGGCGCCAACCCTGAGCCCCCGTGAGCCAGGTGTGGCAGCAAGGACGGGTGGCTGGTGTCAGGTGCTGTGACATGGGCTGGGCCTGGCTTTCTGTCCCAGTGTGAATGTTGCAGCAAGTAGTCAGCACCGTCTGGTTTCAGGAGGCTGGAGAGTTGGGGAGGCTGAGGGTGTGGCACAGGTGCCCAGGACCCTGGCTGCGTGGCCCCGGGGGTGGTGGGCCCCGCTGGCTCTGGGCTGGTATGGCCTGGGCCAGACTGCGGGTCAGTGGTATGGGACTCAGGGAGGCTCTGTGGGGAGAAGTGGAGCCTGCCTGAGTTCAGAGCAGAAATATGCTGACATCTGAGAAAGACCCTGCCTCCCTCCGGTCACTGGCCACAAATTTTACTGCTGAGCAAACTGTCTCCATGCCTTTGTCTGCAGATCAGTTTTTCCAGTGCCTGGGGGAGGCACTGGAGGCCAGGAGGGCTGTGGGGACCTCCCCACCCCAGGGTCAGGCGGGGGGGCCACCATGTCCCTATAGTGTCAGCAGGGGCCCAGAGTCAGCCCCTGGTGCAGGAGGGGCCGTGGGGAGGGCGGAGCCACCAAGCCAGCAGGTCTAGAGGGCAGTGGACGAAGGCTGGCATTCAGGCTTGGCCTCAGGCCCCGTCACCTGGGGAGGACCCCAGGGGCCAGCCCGCTCTCATCTCCCATTCCAGCTGCCCCTCTCCATCCACCTTGGCCCCCTTTCCGCCTTTCCATTCCCCCAGTCCCTCTGGCTGTCCCCGTCATTGCCCCCCACCCCCAACTGACCAGCCCCCTCTCTGTCCCTCTCTGCGCCCTGTCTGGAGCCTGGTCTCCATGGCAACAGTTGCTGCTGTGGAAGCTGGCGCCCGCTGAGCCTTATCCCATGGGGAGGTATTTTTGGCACTGCTGAGGGATTTTATTTTATCTTTGGTGTCGACTTTTACTCTTGGAGTGGCACAGAGCCGGGGCAGTGCTGGAGAAGACTCGCCTGGGGCCACCGGGTCCTACGGGCCTTTCCTGTGGTATCTGTGAGCACAGGGCCTCTGTGTGTGATGTGGCTACTTTTGGACAGCAGGTCTTAGGCTCCGTCGTGCCAGAGGCCCTGGGCAGCTCTAGAAATGGGTGTGACCAGGACCACCAAGGGGGTCTGAGCCATGGAATAAATGCAGCCCAGACCCCACGCTGAGCCTCAGGCTGCAATTTTGCAAGATTCCGTCCTTAACCCATTTTATAGGTAAGGAAGTACATGTTGCTAAGCGTGGTGCCCACCAGGGCTTCTCCGATGCCTTCCCATCCCCTCCCAAGATGCTCTGGGCACCATCTGGATTGGGTCAATATTCTGACCCCGCCAGGGGCCCACTTCTCTGAGGTTGGGCTTGCCCCTTTGAGCTCTTGATGCTGCTGGGAGGTTTGGTGGATGGACCAACGGCAGAAGCAGGGTGCCACATTCTGATTCACCTCAGTGACCGGGTGCATATGGATCAAGGGCACTGGGAACCCCCTCCTTCCCCATCCCCTCTGGCCCAGGTAGATGAGGGCAGGTGACCCCCACTCCTTTTCTACCCTGAGACTCCAGGGACAGGCAACCGCCCTGCCCTGTGGCCCCTGTTGCACCCAGTAGGCGGTGGCCATATGGCTGGTAGGGTGGGAGTCAGTGCTGGGGAGAGTGTGCCTGCTGACCCTGAGAGCAGGTGCTGACCATGGCCCACCATGCACCAGTGTCCTCAGGGTGCCTGCCTTTGGGGAGATGGGTGGGAGGGGCCGTGCCCTCTGGGGAGGCATCCTGAGCCACGGTCTGGGATACCACCGCTTCCCAAGGTCCACCTTGTCTCCATCCTCCTTACTTTTTCTTAGGGGTCGTGCCATGATTGTGGCTGGGTGTGTAAGAGCCTGATGGCCAGAGTCCAGGGAGGAGGCTGTGAGTTTACTCTGGCTTTCCCCTCCACCTGCAAAGCCAGGAGACTCCCTGACCTCTCATCAGATGAGTGAGGATGACTTGCAGCTTGAGGGAGCCTTGAGCTACTCACAGTGCCCACCCCGTGCCAGGCCCTCCCTAGACCAGAGAGGTTTTACCCAGAGGGTGGTGCCTGGGGTGCCAGAATCAGGCAAGACCAGCCATGCAGGAAGCTGACTAATGATCAGAACGCCCAGTGACCACCTTGTTCTCAAGGGAAAACGCAAGCAGCTTGGAAGAAGTGCCTGACAGACCTCAGGGCCCGCCCTCAGTGAGCCACCAGGTCTCCCTGTGACCTTTCTTTATCTTGCACTCAGACCTCAGGCCTAGATAACATCAGGTGGCAGAGACCTGTGTCGGATCTCCTGGGGCTCTTGCCTGCAGCTTCCCCACAGGCAGGAGGCCCCCTGCTCCCCAGGTGCATCCAGGACCCTCCTACTCAATTGCTCTGCGCCTGCCCAGGCTGCTGGGTGGGCCCTGAAGGAGCAGCCGACTGGTGGTGGAAGCCCAGGGAGAGCGGTCAGGGTTTTCCAGCGTTGGTAATTCTGTCTCCACCAAGTGTCTTGGTGCAAACCCCGAAGCCATTTATAGAGCAGATGCCAAAGGGAGCACTTGAGGAATTAAACTCCATGGTAACCTCGCTCTGGAAATGAAAATAGCCTCGCTGTAAACACTTGGCTGCGCCTGGGTCACGAGCTGGTCCTGGCGCCCATGTGGCCCTGGACACTTGCTGGCTTGCTAGGTGCTGTCTTTTTTTCAGTTCCATGAAGTTCGGCAGACTGCAGAGAATCCGTGAAACAGAGGAAAGGAAAAAGCCCCGTGTGTTCCGGAGGAGCCGAGCCACCATACGTGGCCTTGGTTTTGCTCTGTGTGTGGGGTTGGCGTGGGAAGCTCTGTGCTCTTTCCATATAGTACCCGCCGCCTTCTTCCCTGTCCAGGGGCTTCATGACTGCCCCGAGGACCCTTGTCACTGTGCCAGGCCCTCTTGGGTGTCCGGTTTTTCTTGCTGTTATAAATAGCACTGCAATGACTACGACTCCAAGATAAGACACAGGCTGCACGGTTTTGGATGGTTTCCCCATAGAGGCACCCGAGGTCACGTTCCCAGGTGAGCTAAGGCTCCGGGGATGTCGTGTGTCCCTATCCCAGCACCCTGCTGGAACAGGATCTTTTAGCTGAAAGTGGCATTTTTGGGTTAACATTATCTGACACCCTTTTACTTTGTATTCTGAGAAAATTCCGAAAACAATAAGGGAAATACATTTTTCTAGAGAAGAGAGACCCACCCACACTCGCAGCCTGGTCAGAAGTGAACCCTGGCTTCCAAGGGCGTGTTCTCTGCACACGTGCTGTGCTCCTTGTACGTGTTCACACGCACGCAGAGCTGCTTTCCCTCTGATGGTGTCTGTGGCCGCCACAGCAGCCTCATCCTTGAGTGCCGTCACCATGATAGTACCAAGGACGCGGCAACTGGGTCATGGGATTGTGGCCTTTAAACACTTAGGCATAGCTTTTCTTCTTCCAAAAATTCCTAGGGAAAAGCGGCTGGATAGCTGAGCAGGAGGATGTAGGCCTTTGTTCTGTGGAGACTGGCCACAGGGCCTCTTCCTTCCTAGGTGGCTGCAGGGTCCCCTGGGAGCTGGGGCTTGGCACCACTGTTGTGTCTGCCTCTTAGTGGGGAACAAATCTGGCTCAGCGTCAGGTTGGGCTGGTCCGCGTGTCACTGTCCAGCTGCTCACCTGCCAGGTGTGTGGACAGAATATCCGCCAGACTGGGGCCTGCTGGTCTCTGCTCTGGGTGGCCTTGGGGAACAGGGCAGGCCGCATGGCCCTAGGGCCACCTGCAGTCTTCCCTTCCTGGAGGCAGGTCCTGCCAGCCCAGCCTCTCCCCTGAG
Source organism: Sciurus carolinensis (assembly GCF_902686445.1). NCBI lineage: Eukaryota > Metazoa > Chordata > Mammalia > Rodentia > Sciuridae > Sciurus > Sciurus carolinensis. The sequence goes on from NC_062227.1 coordinate 8,931,299, forward strand.
GCCTCGAGAACCTGAGTTTGGGACATTGGGTCTTGGTTCATTTCCACCACTTCCAGGGGGATCTGTAGGGCTCAGGGTGGCATCTCTGAGGACAGCTCAGTGGTGTGTGGGGCTGTTCCCAGAGTTGTGCTCAAGCAGAAGGGACAAATCCACATTGTAGCAGAAGGGGGGCCCTGGAGTCCAACATGCCTGTAGCTGGCCTTGGCCTCGGACCTCAGGCAGGCCACATGCTAGCCTTTCTGGGTCCCTCAGGTGACCCCCGACCTTACCAAAAAAGGGATCACTGTGCATAGATCAGGAGGCTATGGTGTGACATGATCGATGGGTGACACAGACTGTGGAGTGCTGTGTGCGTAAGATGGCTGTTGTGATGTGAGATGGTGTGTGAAGGACTTGATGTGGCGGGATGTGTGGGACATAGCACTGGTGTGACGTTGATACCGTGTGCCGAGTATGGGATGTGACATAGTGTCGAGTGTGCATGACAGGACATGTGACAAGATTGGCATGATGCGGGATGTGCTGGGTGGCATGACTTGTGTTGTGATATGACAGCATGAAGCATGTGGCACACAGTACCTGACATGTGACATGAGCTGTGTTGTGATGCGTGACATGGCGCATGATAGGGCAGGAGATATGGGTCCCCCTGAATGTCCAGGTAACTGGGGTTCGAGGACCCCACCGTGGGTCCTTGAGACTCCCCAGGGAGAGGAGGTGACTGAGATTCACCTGCTGACCAAGAACCCACCTCCCTCTGCTGCTGGGGAGGCTTGGCCTCCTCTCTTCACTCTGAGACATGTTCACCCACTCGTTCACTCACCCGCTGACTTGTTCTTTCCCTTTGTCACTGCTCACTCGCTCATTCACTCATTCATTCATTCATTCATCTACTCATTCATTCATTCACTTATTCATCCACTCATTCATTCATCCACTCATTCATCCACTCACTCATTCATTCATTCATTCATCCATTCACTCATTCATTCACTCACATGTTCACTCATTCACTCGTTCACTCATTCACTCGTTCACTCATTCACTCACTTGTTCACTCATGCACTCATTCATTTGTTCACTTATTCATTCATGCACTCATTCACTACTCTCTCATTCACTAGCTCATTCACTCATGTTCTCACTTTTTGCTTCACTCATTCGGTTACTCATTCTCTCATTCATTCCTCACTCATTTGTGTTCCACCCATTCACTCGCTCTCATTCATTTATTCCCTGCACGGTCGTTTGCTCATTCGTCGGCTCACTTACTCTCTTTGCTCACTCATTGACTCACTTGCTTGCTCACCATTCGCTTTCCACTTACTTACTTGTTCGCTCACTCATTGGCTCCGTCACTATTCAGTTGCTGTCGTCCGTTTGTTCCTTACTCCGTCTCTCGTTTGTTCACACCCATCGCTTATTCTTCACTTGCTACCCAGTTACTCGTGGTCTGTGCTCATTCACTCACTTACTCGTTCACCCGCTTGCCTGCTCATTCATTGTGTGTCCTTCATTCCCTGTCCATTTTCTTATGTAGCATCCTCATGGGTTGATCACCTGTCACTCAGTCTTCGTTCATGTTCAGTCATTCTTCCACTCGTTATTCATCCGCTCGTCATTCAGTGAGCACAGTTTTGGCCACTCACTCCGTCCTGCTTCACTCGTTGATTGTTTATTCACTAGTTCATTCATTCGTTGTTTACTGACTCTCCGGCTCTTCTCTTCATTCACTTGTCATTCTTTCGTTGTGGGCGACGCCTTTGGGATCTGCAGGGAATACAAAATGGAGCGGGTTCATTCCCTCTCCTCCTGGGCTTCTCTGGGTTCCAGCAAAGTCAGCGACTGGGAGATGGGACAAGGAGAGGTTGGCTTTAGCCATTAGAGCTGATTCCATTGTCCGGCTTGGTGTGACTTGCTCTCCTGGTGGGTCACATGAATGAGGGCGTCCCCCAGCAGGCCAGTGTCTAGAGAGACTGGCCTCTGCCCCATAGATTCTTCCCATCCCGGACCCTTGCAGACACTCCTCTCTGGAACTTTCCCAGATGGCCCTTGGCTGTGCCATTTCAGCCAGGAATGCTCCTTACCCCAGGGCACCCAGAGCTTGGTCAGTGCCCACAGGCCTCTAGACTGGCCTGTGGTCCAGGACACATGCTGTGGAGGCAACTGGAGTCAGGCTATCAGGGCTCATGTTCTGCCTGCCACCTGCTAAGCTGTTGAGCCTGTTCGAATCTTAACTTCCCTCTCTATAAACAGGGAGCAGCATTGACAGGCACAGCCCATAGTGCTGAGCTCTGAGGGCAGGGGTCCTCCCTCAAGGTCACCTCTGTGGACCCAGTGCATGGCCACCCAGTGGTCATGGTTGTCAGTACCTGAAAGAAAAGAGATGAGGGAAGGGAGGCATTTCTCATTGCCTGGGATTTGAGTGACGCAAGACTTGGGTTTCCCCCCCTGCACCCATAGGACACTTACACTGAGAGACTTTCTCCTGGGTCTTGGGGATGTTCCTCCTGTTTGAAATGTCCTGGGTGGACTTGCAGAAGCACCTTGTAGGGCACCAGCCCGACACATTTCTAGGTCTCCATCTTGAGGTGTGGAGCTGGCTCATCTGTGACTTGGTTACCAACTTCCTTCTAAGAGGGGGATACAGGCTGAGCTTGTGTGGGATTCCCCTCTGACCTTGGGAAGTGATACGGTGTCTTCCCAGAGGTGATTGGAGGAACAGGGCAGCTGAGCATCTGCAGTGGGTGTGCCTTGGGGAGGCCTGGGCTCTAAAGCAGGACAGTTCAGGAGAGCAGGTGATTGGGGTATCAGGGTCTGGGAGAAGGTACCTATTTCATTTGTCGTATTTTATTTTGTTGCATCTTTGTCATTTTGGTCCATTATTTTGTCATATGCTTGCATATTCACACAACAGTAATTTTAACATCTAAGTGTTTCAGAAGTAACTGCCCTGTAATTAAGCTATTTGTGGGTCTTTGGGCTTTGGGCAGTTTTGAGTTTGCACTTACAAACTTGGTCATGCATTCATTTATAAATTTTTTATTGAGTAGGCTGTGGATTACAACATGTATCTGTGAATTACTGAAGTCTGATATTAACCAGTCCTTTCTACATCCTGGGCAATACAAGCATCTTAGGACTTTCCAACTCTTTATCCGCTCATCTCTGCTTTATGTGATGTTGTAGGTTATTTAATCCTCCATCTGTTTTGTAACCCATATGACATTATTACTATTGTTCTTTCATATAGTCAGTGTTAATTGAGAATCGCATTTATTCATTCCATTGCTTCCTATTTTTTCCTGGCGTTCCATCTGAGGTCATTGTCTCTTTATCTGAAGATTTCCTCTTTACTTTTCATTTAGTACCTGTTTGCCAGTGATAGCATCTCTGTCTAAAAACAAAACAAAACAAAACAATAACCAAAAAACTTTAGTTAAAGAATCTTTTTGCTGGCTGACTATAGAGTTGTAGGTCAACAGTTCTTTTTTCCCTCTCTCACACTTTAAAGATGTTATTCCATGGTCTTTTCTCATAGTTTCTATTGAAGTCAGTTGTCAGTCTACTTGTAGATCCTTTGAAGGTAGCGTATCTCCCCAACTCCTTTGTTGCTTTTAAGATTCTATTTTTTTTGTGTGTTTACCTTTTAGAAAATTTTAAATGTAATATGCCCTGGTATGATTTTCTTAGTATTTAATCTGTTTAGGGTTTCTAGTACTTTTGGAATCTGTGGATAGCTTTCTTTAGTTTTGGGAAATATTGGGACATTGAAGATAGGTAGGACCTTTCCCTTGTCATCTGTAGTGTACTCTTGTCATTTCTGTATCCATTTGTCCATGTTTTAATCTTGGTGTTTTCTATGACCTGTCTTCCAATTTGCTAATCCTCTCTTCAACTATGTCTAATCTGCTGTTAAACCTGTATATTAATCTCCTAATTTTAGTTTTTAATTCTAGATTTCCATATGATTCTTATTTTGTATATTTAAGTTCTGGTGAAATGATTCATCTTACTTTCTCTTTTCCTGAGCACGATCATCCCAGTAATTTAAAAGTCTGTGTCTGATCATTGCAATATTTGGGTCATCTAGGGATTATTATTGTTTTATTTATCTCCTCCTCCTTTTCATCATCATCATCATGATCATTTTTTATTAATATGTTTTAAAAACTGGAGATGTCTGTGGCTCTGAATGATTTTATCTTTCTCTAGATATTGACTTTTGCTTCTAGGCGGTAGTCAGAGTAAGATCAAATCATCTAATTGAGCCACATCCCCTCATCATTTTTTGAGAGAAGATCTCGCTAAATTGCTGAGGGCCTTGCACGTTGCTGAGACTGGTCTAGAACTTGAGATCCTCCTGCCTCAGCCTCTTGAGCCACTGGGATTACAGGTGTGTACCACTGCACCTGGCCAAAATAATATTGTGTTCTAAACAGATAATCAGCATAAAAACATCACTGAGGTTTAAGAAATTCTTTTTAAACAATACTATGTCTTTGAAGTCTAATGTACTCATAAAATACATCTCAATTGGGACTGGCCTCGTTTCAGGCACTCACTAGACACATGTGTAGCTTTTGTTTTTGGGCCACACTACTTGAGGTGGAGAAGCAGTGATGAATATGGAGAGACAGAACTGTGACATCAACATGAGTGGAGCTGGAGGTTTGTCTCATGTACATGTGTGCTGGGCATCTGCTGCTAGCACAGTGCCTGTTCCAGAGGATGTTATGCCTGGGAGGACCTGTATTCGGCAGATATCCCAGCCTGAGGCCGCATCCTGGTCTTGGACTCTTGTAGACTGGCCTCTGAGGTCATCTTAGATCTTGGTGGGATCATTTGGGCCACCCAGGGCCTTGGAAAGGGAAAAAAGTGAGGTTCAGTGAGTTCATTCTAGGGGTGTCGTAAGAGAATTGAGTCAGACCTGGGTCATAAGCCCCCTCCCCTCCTAAGTGCCCACAGCTTGGGTCTGGGCATCTCCCAGTGTTGGAGGTGTTGAGGGAGGGGGTCTGCTTTCTCAGGCAGGGTCCACAGCAGACTGTCAAGGCCCTGTACCACATGGTACCTGGAGAGCCCTGAGCCTGTGTGGGTTGGAGCAGCTGCAGAGCAAGGTGGAGCCTCCTGAGTTCAAGCCCCAAAGGGGTGGTATCCCCAACAGCCCAACCTCTAGAGCCATCTGAACAGAGTGCACAGGCCTTGCCCTCAGTTGTCCTGCCTGCCCCCAGGACAGGGGGGCTCTGCCTGGCCTCTGCCCACTGGGCCCCGGTCATCTCAGGTGTCCATTCAGGGAGGAGCAGGATGGGCCATCAGGAGGGCTTTCCAGGACAGGGTGCTCTGGCCCAGTGGAGGTTTCTCTCCCTGGCTTGGGCACCCACCGGGACCCCCTGCTCTCATGACCTGCTTGTCTGATGATGGTCTGGGGCTGGTGCAGATGCTTCTCTATAAGGAAATGAAACCAGCATTCCCTTGAGGGAAGCCAAGGCCTCCTCTGCCGCAGCCCACCCTGCCTGGTGTTTGCCACTGCTGTGGGATGCCCGTCTGCGGTGCAGGAGCTGGTCAGGGCCAGGGTTGCCCCGGCCTTGGAAAGTCCTACATCAAGCTGATCGCTCTCTGCCCCAGTTGCCCCTTGTCTGGGTGTCCCTCATCTGTCCACCTCTGGAAGTACACAACCAGGTGTCAGTCACCTGCAGTTTAAGCCAACACTCAGGATTCAAAAGCAGCTTGGAACAGCCTCGTTGGCTTTGGTCTGGTCTTGGAAAGCCACCAGGTGACCATGCTGAGCCTCACCTGGGACCAGGCCCATGCCCCAGGCCTGCAGCCCTCACCCCTTCCTCGGCTTGGTCTGGAGAGGAGTGTTGGGAGGCAAGCCCTGTCCCCGCTCCGTCTGGGGCAGGTGCTCTGGGGTGGGTGACCCCCACTGAGACTTGTTTCTTTCTCCCAGCCATTCCCCAAAATGCAATGACCTGCCAGTGCCTCCTGGCCAGGGTATGGCAGCCGGGGCTGGCCGCTGTCCTGAGCGCTCGGGCAGGCCTCAGCAGGTCTGGGGCTCATGCCCCCTGCCCCTCCATTTTAACAGCCGTACATGGACTGACAGTCACTGTCAGTGTTTCGACTGCCGTAGAGAGTGTGGCTGTGGATCCTGGGAGCCACCCCTGCCCTGAGGAGAGCACGTGGATTACAGGCGTGGCACCCCAGCACAAGTGTACTTGTCATTTAGCTCATGGCCTTCATTAAGGATGCCGGTCCCTGGGAAGATGGCCAGGTGGCATCTGCTCAGGGGCACGGTGTGGCCTGAGGCTCAGCCCATCTGTGGGACCCCAAGGTCAAGAGGGTCCCCCTGGTGCCATCCCGCAGGGTGTAAGAGGCGGTGTGTAGACCAGCACCTTTTCCCAAACCCTGGAGTTCTCGGTCAACCCTGGAAACTTTACAACTTGTTTGGGAATAAAATCCCCACCTGCTCCGCCCAGCCCTGCCTGCTGTCATGGCTCGGCCCCCTGACACCCCCAAGCATGGAGAGTCCAGGCCCCACGCTGCCGAGCGCCCAGCTCTTCCTGGTCAGGACTTCACTCTCCACCACCTGACAGCACAGGATAAGGCCCAAGAGGCATTGCTCCTCTTCTCCCTCCGGGACAGGAGCCCCTGCCCTGAGGCTCTGGCTGCAGGGCTGGGGGTGGTTCACGGCCATTTATCCTGCTATGCTGAGCTGCCCGGAGGTGAGGGCAAGGCCTCCTCCATTCCCCTCGTGGGGTGGCCAATGTCCAGAGCCCACAGGTTGTGCTGAGGGTGCAGCCCACTGGCTGGGGGCGCTGAGCTCCTGGCAAAGCACGTACTGGGCTGGGTGGGGCCCCTGTGTTTATTCATGAAGACGGCAGCTAGGCTGTGCGTCCCAGGACAGTGGGTGGTGAGCCTCTCAGCTTGCCCTGTGTGGTGTGACCTTCACCAACCGTGCATATGAGTAGACCACAGCGAAGCTATCCACTGCGGCCACTCCCTGGCCTTGCGTTCTTGTCATTGAAGGAGCTGCTGGATGGTGATGCCAAGCGCCCTCTGGCCTGCCCGTCCTCCCTCGCCGTCCGGGCAGTGCCTTGCTGTTGCTTTTCCTTGCTGGGTGCCCCCTGACCCCCAGCCTCCCAGGAAAGTGCCGCTGCAGCCAGCTCCGACCTGCCCTCCATGGTGACGACTGAGTCCCGGGAGGAGAGTCGAGCCAGAGGCTCTCTGCTCTCAGGCATGCCCCGGAACCCTCTCTGACCACCAAGAGGCCTGGGGTGCAGACTGCCATCTGCCTGTTTCACAAACAGAGAGCTGGCCTCCAAACTGGGGTTTCACCCTTGGCCTCCCAGATCCTTAGTGCCCTTCATGTTTGTCCACTGGGCCCAAGGCCAAGCGCAGGACAGCTCGGGGTGGAGAGGGGCCCAGGTCAGGCCCGCTGTGCCAGCTGCAGTGCTTGGTGACTCCGTGGATATGTGTGGCTAGACACATCTCACATATCTTGAGGAGACCTTGGGCCTTTCCTGATTCTTGGGGAGAGCGGGACACTGATGCCATAGACGGTGGAGCTGATGACCCACCACCCAAGCCCCAGCTGCTAATGGCAGCATTGTGAAGGCTGGGTAGATGGCTGGGTGGTGCTGAGGCACAGACTGGCCCGCAGGGAGCTGGGGCTGGTCGGTCGAGCTGGCGCTGCTCTTGGGTGACCTGGGGTGTCCGTGGGAAAGTTCGTGCCAGCCGTTACGTTGCTGTGCTGTCCAGCATCGGGTCCAGGAGGCTTACAGTCCCATCAGCCACACCCCATCACGGGTCTGGGCCTCGGGAGAGCTGACCTGCCTGTGTCCCCACTCTCTGTCATTCCTACAATGTCCCCATCCCTGCTGCATGGTGACAGCTTGCTGGCTCCCCACATTGGCCCTGTCAGTGCCTGGAATGTTGTTTTCCATGGGGGAGGTGGTCTCCTGCAGAGAATCAGGGGGTCCCCACAGATGGCCGGCCTACAAACTGAGCTGCCAGGCCAGACTGCAGACCCCACCGTGCATGCCTGGTAATGCCGAGGAGGCCCTGCGGGTGGCCGGCTGGTGCTGTGGAGCTTGGGGTGAAGGATGAAGCCTCTGGCCTCACCGTGCGGGCAGGCGTGTGGGGAGTCCGGGCTGTGCTCTGGCAGACTCCCTCCACCAGCTCCCAAGTGCAAAGGTTCTCAGAGTCAGTGGACGTACACCAGGGTGGGCACCCGCTGCTGGGCCCTGGCTCTCTCCAGGATGATTAAAATTCACCCCTGGATGCCTGAGGTAATTGGGGAAAAGCTCGTACAGCTGGGTAGAGCACGCGTTTTCGGCGAAATTTGTTCTCTTTGTTTTGGTGCATTGCTAATTGGTAATGGTTGCTCAAACCAGAAAAAAAAAAAAAAAGCATCTTTGGCCCTCAGAGTCTTTAGGATCACAGGAAATTAAAAAAAAAAAAAACAGCTATATTCTAGAAAGTGCCAATTCATGGCAGAGAGGTGTGGTAGGCCATCAGAAAAGACCGAGGAAAAGCCGCATCCCGTTATCTGTTCTGCAGGAGTGGAAATATGAATCTGAGCTGGAGTTGGCAGCGATTCTGCTCATGTATCTATGAGACGGCTGACAGAGGTGGCATTTGTGTTCCATGAAAAACATTTCAAAGAACATTTAAAAAGTCAATGTGGCCAAAATGCTGGAAATGGAGAGGGACCTTGATCAAGCCACTCCTGATGTCCAAACCTCTGGACTTACTGCTTACCTGAACAGTTTAAAATAAGTAAGCCAGAATGAGTTAATGCTTTTGATGTTTACATTTAAAATTAATATAGATGATTTACTCTATGGCACCATCTCTTCTCCTGTGTGTAGCTCCCTGGGGCCTCTGTGTCTGTGTGGTGTCTGTGGTGTGTGTGTGTGTGTGTGTGTGTGTGTGTGTGTGTGTGTGTGTGTGTGGTGGGGGCTGGGGGTGGCCTTTGAGAGCGAGGCTTCAAGTCACCTGACACCTCCACCTCCTCCCTCCACCCCTCCCTCCCCTTTGAAAGAAACAGTATTATTTACAGGAGGAGAGAGGGGCTGGACATTCAAGTTCAGGTTTCTGCCTCAGAGGACAATAAACTTCTGGGCACTTTTGACAAAGAAGACTGAGTTTTGGAAAGGCCCAGCTGGCGACTTGCTGCTGAGCCTCTTGTCCTCAGCCTGTGCTCATGGAGGACTTGGCAGCTGGTGGAGTTGGCAGCCTGACGGTGATGCACTCTGTCCTCCGACCGTGGCTCCCCAGGGCCACGTCCATGTCAGCCACTTGTACCTGGGAGTGGCAGGGCGTGCCTTCGGTTAGATAACAGGCCCTTTTTGAGAAATAGCTTGGACCAGCTGCAGTGCTTAGGATGGAGGTGAAGAGGGAACGGGTTTTACGCTGCGCCCTGGGGGGAGCAGGCCCACGAGCGCTTAGCTGCCTCCTTCACAGGCTGTGCTGGTGCCCGCTATGGACAGCTGGCCTTGGGGAGCACCACGACGTCTCCACGGAGCCATTCAAGCTCAAGGCCTGCCTGATGCCCGGGCCCTGTCCCTGGCCCTGTTGTGAGACACCAAGTCATGCCCGCACTCAAATCTGCCCAGAGGCCGCCTCCTGCGCTCCGGGTGGGGTGGGAGCTGCTTGCCATGAGGGCTTCTCCTGGGGGCCAGCCGCTCTGGCTGGCGCTCCCCCATCCCTTCACCCTGTTTTGGCACAGCCCCTAATTACATGTTCATTTGTTTTCTCGTCTGTTGCCTGCGGTCTCCTGAGGTTCCCTCACAGCCAGACGCCAGCCAGGAGCGACTCCCTCCCCCGGCGACACCCAGCCCGACACCTCCAGACCCCACAGGGCAGTGAGCAGCCTGCAAGCCTCCAGCTGGGATGGACCTGGGGATCTGGGAGGGGCGGGGAGGCCCTGTCCACCAGGAAGGCATGGAGCCGGAGGGACACTGGAGTAGTGGGGCAGCCCCAGGAGGTGAAGGGGATGGAAGAGGCACATGTATCCGTTGCAGACCTGAGCCTCCTGTCCCAGGTGTCTGCTGTCCCTGGGGGTGTTGGAATTTGTGTGTGTGAGCACCGAGTGACGTGAGGGAGGTGAGTCCTTGGAGAGGCCAGAGTTTTTTTTTTTTTAATTTTAATTTTTAGTTGTCTGTGGGCCTTTGTTTTATTTATTTATTCATATGTGGTGCTGAGAATCGAACCCAGTGCCTCACCCATGCCAGGCAAGCACTCCACCACTGAGCCACAACCCCAGCCCCAGAGGCCTGAGTTCTTTCAGGGACCTGGGGATCCCACAGTCTCTCCCACCCTGTGCAACTCTGCACCTGGGTCAGTTCTCCACAGAGGACAGTTCTGGACAAGACCCCCAGGGCTCTTTTGTTTGGGCATAAGTCCACAAGGAGACTCCTGACCAGGGTGGTGGCCTTGCGGAGGGATTGTACTTTGCTTGAGGGACTTGGTGCCCTCAACAGTTCTGCTTCTCAGACTTGGACCCCAGGCTGTGCTGCATGCTACCTCTGCCTATGGGGCTGCCTACTTCAGCCACTGCCCATGGGGATATTCTAGCCATGCTGCGACCTTGAGGTGTCGTCGGAAGGGACCAGAGAGGACCCTCTGGTCCTCTTGGTCAACACCATAAACATCCCAAGGTATGTCCCAGGCGGCCCTGGGGTGCTGGACAGGTCCATCAGGACCTGGCCTGTCTTCTGCCTTTGCCGTCTGACTCAAGCTGAGTGGCCCCTGCCCAGCTTGGAGGCTGCTGTCCTGCTTCTGTGCAAGACCACGGGCTGTGTTCCCAGAGCCCGTGAGAGCCGGGTGGCCTCAGAATGTTACTACTGCTTACCGCCTGAGGGGTTTTCACCACCAGAGCTGTGTGGACGCAGTGGGAAGGACATGGGGCCCAGTGATCTTACCTCCCATCTGGGGTGTGGACTGTGTGTAGCCCCGTTGGGTGAGGGCCAGGAGCCCAGCCCTCAGCACCCAGACCTTTAAGAGCAGTGAGACTCTGATAGGATATGGAAATCTGGGAGAGACCAGGTGCTTTCTTCCTGACCTTGCTTGTTGACCTTGAGCCCTCCTAGTAGATTACTTAATGAATTCATTCCATTCATGGGTACAATGTACCACTAACTGGGTTGGTTCTGCTGTCAGGGAGTTGCCAATCTAATGGGGCTGACCGGCCTATGAACCAACATGTGAGGGTAACTTGGACAAGCTCTGTGAGGGACAAAAGACCATGCTCCCAGGACACCCTGGCTGACCTTTAAGTGACCAAGCAGCATGTCACCTTGGGAAAAACAGCCTAGTGGCATAGAAGATACAATGAGGTCCTCCCACTTCCAAGCCCTTCCTAAGGCACCGTGGCTAATAATTTCTGACTTTCGTGTTTTTCATTTTATCAAATTTACTTGGACCTGACATAAAAAAATTGAGGACTGTAGCGATGAGAGTGTAGCTCAGTGTCATGTGCAGGTCCCGTGTTCCATCCCCAGGACTGAGGAAAAAGACTGTAGCCTAGGCAGGGTACTTTCCTCTGCCTCTAATTTTTGTTGTTATGTTGTTCACAGAATGAACGTTTTGCTTAGAAGTCACAAGGAAATGTTTCACATGTTGCTGTTGATTGACGCTGTAAAATACTGGCAAAAATAATTCATGTTGTGAATGACGTCTCAGGTCTGCGACCAGGCCCACAGGAAGGGACTTGGACATGGGAGGTGGGAAGATGTCTTAGTCAGCTTTTTTGTTGCTCTGACCAAAGGACAAGAACAATTTGAGAGGAGGAAAAGTTTATTTGGGGCCTCATGGTTTCAGAAATCTCAGTCCACAGATGACTGGTTCCATTCCTCAGGGCCTGGGGTGAAGTGGGACATCATGGCAGAAGAATGTGGTGGAGGAAAGCAGCTGAGGACATGGTTCCAGGAGGGAAAGTGACACACACACACATACAGAGAGAGAGAGAGAGAGACAGAGAGAAAGAGACAGAGACAGAGAGACACAGAGAGAGACACAGGGAGAGAGAGACAGAGAGACACAGGGAGAGAGAGAGACACAGAGAGAGACACAGGGAGAGTCAGAGTGAGAGACACACACAGAGACAGAGAGACACAGAGAGAGAGAGAGAAAGACAGAGAGAGACAGAGAGAGTGCTATACCCTCTCCAGACCCCCAATGACCCACCTCCTCCAACCACACCCCACCTGCCTTCAGTTACCACTCAGTTAATCCCTATCAGGGGATTAATTCACTGATTAGGTTAAGTCTCTCTTAACCCAGTCATTTCACCTCTAAATCTTTTCGTATTATCTCAAACATGAGCTTTCGGGGGACACCTCATCCAAACCATAACAAGGCTTCCTGAGCAAGCTGACTCAGCTGTGGGGCCATCTTCTTCCTGCTTCCTTCATCCTCGAGACCCACAGGTCAGCTTGGCTGCATCCTTTCTGCTGCATTAAGATGTGTTTTGTGCAAGTTATTCCAGGCGCTTGATTTGCTTGGGACATGTGAGAAGTAAAGTTTTGAGTTCCTGCATGTCTGAAAATGTTTTTTTTTTTTTTTGATACTGGGGATTGAACCCAGAGGCACTTAACCACTGAGTCACATATTTTATCTAGAGACAGGGTCTTGATAAATTTCTTAGGGCCTTGCTAAATAGCTGAGGCTGGCTTTGAACCTGTGATCCTTCTGCCTCAGCCTCTTGAGCTGCTGGGATTACAGGTGTGCGCCACTGAAGATGAGTTTTGATGGCCTGGCTAGATGTGTATTTGGCTGGGTATAGAATTCCAAGTCGGCACTTGGAGGATGCTGTTCCTGTCACCTGCAACCAGTGTTACCAATGAGACTCACTGCCAGGCTGGGCTGTTCCTTTGCAGATAGAACTTGCTCTCAGACCTGAGGATTCTGAAATTTCACTGGAACGGGTTCAGAAGTGGGTCATTTTTCATTTATTCTGATCTGACCTCAGCACGCCCTTTTATCCTATTATTTTACCCCTTCCAGTTTGGAGAAATACTATTCTGCTATTTATACTTCATGTCTGTTCTCAGAACTCCTGTTACAAAGTTGTTCAACTTCCAGGCCGTTCCTTTGTATCTCTTAATGTTTCCCTCTCATTTTTTTTTCTTTCTTTTACTTTTCTCCTTTGATCTTTGAATATTTTCATCTTTTTTTTTAAACATTTGAAAAGTTGAAGTGTAATTTACGTGTAGTGAAACACACAAATCTTAAATATGCACATTGACAGTCTTTGACAAAGGCACACGCGTGCGTAGCCCACATCCTCTGCTACGATGTAGAACATTTCCTCGCTCCCTATGTTCTCTCGGAACTGGCTTCTGCCCACCCAGAGGCAACAGGTGGCAACTCCCCTTGCCTTAGTTCTGTCTCTTCCAGACTCTTACATCCAGATGGGACCATACTGGAAGTGGTCTTGGGTCTGGCTTCTCATCGAGCTTGATTCTTCACCCATGGTGTTGTGAGAATCAGGAATTTTCCCCTTTTGTTGCTGAGTCACATTCCCATGGTGATGGGCATACCGTGGGTCAGCTCGCAGGCACTTGGCCACAGATGTTTTGGCTGCTTCCAGGTGAGGATGTGGCGAACGCAGCTGCTGTGAACACCTTGTGTCTGTCTTTGTGGACTCGTTTCTCTCCACGGGTTCTCGGGGAGGGGAAGGGCTGGCCACAGCAGGTGTAAACCGCCTAAGGACCTCTCCCAGCGGCCTCATGTGAGGAGGGGTCCGTTGTCCCGGCTGCTCAGGAGCTGGAATGATCAGTCTTTACATCTGGCCCCTCTGGGTGGGTGTGAAGTGGCATCTCAGTGTGGTTTTAATTGGCGCTTTCCCGGTGACTAATGATGCTCAGCACCCTTAATGTACCACTGCGGCTTCCGCATCTTCTTTGGTGAAGTATCTGTTAGTGTTTTGTTCTGTTATTGTTACAGAAGTTCTTTATATACGGGGTCCCAGTCCTTTGCTAGATACATGTATTGAGACTAGTTTCTCCATTTTGTGGCTTGGCTTTTATTTTCTTAGATAAATAATCATTTTAATGAGTGGAGCATGGTTTCCATTTTATTATCTAAAGATTAACTTTTTGTACTTAATGATTCATTGGATAATGGAATATCTTATTTTTAAAACCTTGAGTTTTTTTTTTTTTTTTTTTTTAATTTTCAAAAACTCTCTCTTGATTGTTCCTTTTTAAATAGAATCTTGCTCTTCGGTATGCATGTCAACTTCTTGGGTTGTTGTGGGAACATTAATTAATGTTGCCCTTGGTCCCCGAATTATTTGTTTTTCTGGGTTTGGCCGTGTTGATGGTTCCCTTGACCTGGTTCCCTTGACCGTTTGGCTCTGTTGGTGATGGTTGCTGTCTCATCTCAATGATGAGCGAAGGGACCCTTTAGGGCTTGTGTTGTTGCGGGGTGGGGTCTAGCAGGGTCATTAAAGGGTGCAGCCACCATCTGGGACACAATTCCTTAACAAGATGACTCTTACCATGACCTTACAAATCACCTCTCCTTCCATACTGAGTCCAGCTTGGTGTTCTTTGAGGCCCTCTGGATAGATTCCAGGGGCTTGGTTTGCGTTTCCATTCAGCTCTGATCTCTCCCGCCATCTATCCAAATCCTCCTGCTTCCTGTCTCCCTGGAGTTTCTGGGAACCTCTCTGTCCTGTGCTTATTGTGTGTATGGTTGCCATCTGAACACTTGAGTCTTTTTTCTTGCTTTCTCATGGCTCCTGGGTGGGAGGAGGCAGACATTGCCTCAGGGCCTCTTGGACCAGGCCCAGGAGGTGAAGCTGGGTTCCTGGAGGTGAGAAGGTCTGAGTGTGCTTGCTGATGAAAAATGTGGGGAGACGGGGTTGGAAGCACCCAGAAGCCTCGAGTCCACGTGTCTTTCCGTTTATTCTGAGGGCTCGGTGGTAAGAATCCACTAAAGAATTTTGGGAAGGGAAGGGCCAGATCCATAGGGGATAGTGAGGCAGTAGAGCAGGCGGAGGGATGGGGGAGGGGATGGGAGCGGGGCAGGCAGTGCCTAGGGGTGGAGTGGGCCTCAGGGCTGGAGTCCTGCCCTTGGGCTGTGGGCAGAGCTTTTGGGTGGGGGACGCTCAGCTCGCCCACCTTTGAAGGGGTCCTTTAGGCAATGGTGGCATTTGCTTGCTGTTTCCTGTTTTAATTTTGAGGCTCGTGGATTAGTTCTGCTGGGCTGGCCAGGCAGAGTGGCCAGCCGCCAGGGGAGACGAGCTGCCCTCTCCTGCCCCAGAGGGCCCCCCTGCTGGCTCTGCCGAGTCGAGTTTGTCAGGCCTTTTCCTTCCTCACCTCGGCTCTGGTCTCTGGCACTTGTCAGTGTCTCTTCTGGTTCAGTCTCCTGAGTCTCAAGCACTTCCTGTGAGCTGTGTATACATGAGGAGCAAACTGATGATTCCTTCTCCTAACAAACACTCAGGAAGTAAATGATGACCGAGGGAACGAAGGTCTCTGAAGTGTTTTTTATGGAAAAAGCCCGTGAGCTTGGCAGTGGGGGTTGTGAAGCGTCTCTGGCTTCCTTGCACTTCTTTCTCTGGAGGTCCCTGTGCAGGGACTGTGTCCAGGGTTGTGGGGCCTGAAGGGTCAGTGGCCTGCTTGTGGGTAGAGAGGAAGATCTGGTTCTGCAGGGGTTGTGGCTGGGACGTGCTGTGCCTCCGAGGCCTCGGCCCAGTCCCCACCTCCTCCTGCACCCCTGTCCCCTGCACCTGCTCCCTCCATGATGAGCTGTGGGCCAGGTCCACGGGCTGCCACCCGGTGTGTCTGTTTCCCTCTAGGACCGGAAGCTCACCAAGCTGGAGCGGCAGCGGTTCAAGGAGGAGGCGGAGATGCTGAAGGGCCTGCAGCACCCCAACATCGTGCGCTTCTATGACTTCTGGGAGTCCAGCGCCAAGGGCAAGCGGTGCATTGTGCTGGTGACCGAGCTGATGACCTCGGGGACGCTGAAGACGTGAGTGCAGCCTGCTCAGGGCTGGGGTGGTCTGGTTGTGAGCCAGAGTAACGACTGGAGGGTGATAGAGACCCTGGACTGCCTGGGGCTGTCCTGGCTGGTTTCCTGGTCTAGCCTCTTGCGTCTCGGGTGTCCTTTGTGGGTGATACGTCTCTGTCCTCTGGGCAGTGGGAAGCAAATCCAAGGTACCCAACAGTTCCTCCAACATTTGGCTCCCTCTAGCTTCTTATGAAAGATGGGACCTGTCCCCAGAACACGACTGGAAGAGTGAACTGAAATGGTTCATTGCCTGCCCTGTTGGGGGTCTTATTGTGACCTAGGCCCTGTTCCTGCCTGCTAGCCATCTGGCACAGTCTGGTGGCTCCGAGTATGCAGGAAAGACTTTGCAACAGACTGGACGGTGTAGGCAGGAGCTTTGCAGAGGGTCCGCTGCTCTTAGGATGTGGGTTGGAGCAGGTGTCAAGCACCCAAGAGAGCAAGGTGAGGGGTCAGGAGCTCAGTGGCCAGGGATGGCCGTGCCAACTGGTTGCTCCTCCCTGCAGCTCTGCCCAGCACTATGGGCACAGGGGACCTTCCCTCCATAGCCTGGGTTCACGTGAATTGTTATGACACTGTGGTCTCAGACAGGTCCTTAGTGTCCCTCTGCCATGGACAGTTTCTTTCACAGGTAAAGGCATGGCAAGGGAAGAGCCATTTGCCAGCCTTACCTGCTGCTGTCTTCTAGGGACATCTTAGAGCAGGTCACACAGGTGGGAAGTTGCAGGGAGACCTGGAAGTTGTCCTCTGGCCCCAGTGGTTCCTCTCACCCCAACCCTCACCCTGAGCATCCACTGGCTAGGACCCTGACCTGTTGTGGTCGCTTCTAAGTTGACCTTGGCACCATTCAGGGTGAGAGCAGGATTGTGCTTGGCAGGGGCTTTGGTAGCAAGGTCTCTAATTGCAAGGAGCAAGTGAAGGGCCACAGTCCTGGTCTGGCCACCTCTGCTCAGGGCCTGGCTCTGGCTGCGTAATCCTGGCCAGTAGCAGAACTGCCTGGCCTTCCTCTGTCTCCCTACACTGGTCACAAGTGGTCACCAAGTACAAATGGACGGGCTTTGAGACAGGCTGGGCGGCACTAGGTGAGGCTTTGCAGAGGGGCCTCTACTCGGGCGCGGCCTGGTGAGCCCTGCCCTCATCCCAGGTACCTGAAGCGATTCAAGGTGATGAAGCCCAAGGTGCTGCGCAGCTGGTGCCGTCAGATCCTGAAGGGCCTGCTGTTCCTGCACACGAGGACACCACCCATCATCCACCGCGACCTGAAGTGTGACAATATCTTCATCACTGGGCCGACTGGGTCTGTGAAGATTGGTGACTTGGGCCTGGCCACCCTCAAAAGAGCGTCATTCGCCAAAAGCGTGATAGGTAAGCCCATTTCTCCCCCCAGGCCCTGGGAGCCCATGGGGACGGGGCAGCATTTGAGTGGCCATGTGCGTCTGCTTTTGTCTGGTCACCTTGGACTTGTACAGGAGGCCCAGTAGGAGGCATCCAGGCATGGGGCCTCAGGCTGGGTGTCAGAGCTGTCCACCCCAGACTCGGGTGACCCAGGCAGGAGACCTGCCTGGTAGGGAACACACTGCCCACTCCAGCTGGACATGCCGGCTCTTATCCCCCATCTCCACCCTGTCCAGACTCGGGGCTGGGCTGGTCTCTGTAGTAACTCCCTGCCTGTGTTAGGTAACAGCTCTGAGCATCCGACAGGGGTGGTGGGCCAGGTGCCAGCTTCCTGTGGTATGTGTGGGTGTTGTGGTCACTTGAGAGAAGGGAAGGGACCCCACCACAGAGGAACTAGGGAGCTTGTGGCAAGTGATGCCGGGCAGGTCTCAGCTGGTGGGGAAGGGGTACCCCAGGCTGTGGGAGTGGGAGGGTCACTCCATGCTCTGTGTTCACCCGGGTGATCCTGACTCTGTGGTGCTAGCAGTTCACCAGACCCCAGGAAGGTCTTCATGGACCTTGGAAAGAGTGTGCTTGAGGGGCTGCAGGAGCTTCTCCTCAAGGGAATCAGGATGTCCAGAAGGCACCCGCGTGCAGGGCCTCGGTGTGGCTCCAGAAGCCCGGGGAGACTGGGAGAGTGAACTAGTCTGTGTTCATGGAGCCCAGCATGCCCTTCCTGCAGGAGGGCTGGCCACACAGCAGGACAGTGAGTGGTTGCTCTCTGGGCTTAGTGAGTTCATGCCTTTCCTGCACTTTTGGGAACAGAACGTGGCTTATTTGGGGAAAATGAAGCCCTTGACAATCTCTAGGAACTGCTCTGGTTGGAGTAGTGTGTTTGGAATGTGACACCTGGGGCAGACACATCTGCCTAGGCAGTGGCCCTTTGGGCACAAGGTCTCTGGAGGCCCCAGGAGAGCTGAGTGGTAGGAAGCAGAGACTGACGCACATCTCAGCTTCTCTGTTTGGGAAGTGGGTGATACAGGGGAGGATCTGGTTTCCGTCCTGGAGGGGGCAAGTGCTGGGACCTCTGGGCAGTTTCTAGGCAGGTTTGGCAATTTTAGCCTTGGAAGTAACTCCTGGTCTCAGACCATGGGCTGTCAGGGGACAGGAGACTACTCTTGATGACTTGCCTCAGAGGTGAACTTTCGGGACAAAGTACGTCCCACTGGAGGAAGCTGGGGCGCCAGTGGGTCCTGGGCTTCCGCTGACCCATGAGCTCGTTGCTCCCTTGGGAATGGTTTCACATTGCCAGTTTGGATGGCGTGAAGCAGTTGAGAAGGAGGCTGGGTGTCTCTGGCAGGCACAGTGAGGCCCTGTGCCCCACAGTGGCACGGCGCTGCAGGCTATATCCCTTGTCACCCCCGCTTCTGCTCAGCTGGACTAGAAGGGCTGGGACCAACAGTGTCCTCGGCTGCTTCTGCTCATGGAGAACGAGGCTCCATTAGTAGGACTTCCCTGGTTGCTGGGTGGAGAGGACTGTCCTCAGCAAGGGGCGTATAGCTGGGTAAGGGGCTGCGGGCAGGTGGGGGGGACTCCCATCCTGTGGATGGCATCTCTGCCCTGGCTCTATTACAGCATCCCCCTGCCTGTGAGTGGTGTCAGCTCAGGCAGCCCACCAATGTGCCTGCACCGGTGGCAAATGGGCCAAGCCCTCCTGGAGTCTGGCATCCTGTTGGGAGGACAGCCTCAGGCCACAGGCCCCCTCTTCTCAGGAGGAGGCCCCCCACTAGTTTGTGGGTCCAGAACACTGATGGGGGCAGTTGGTGCTGTGGACCTGGTTCTGCCATGGCCATCAGGGTTCCCGGCAGGCCTGAGGTTTGTACTTAGATGTGGCACATGTCGGCAGGTGAGGGGTCTGTGGTCCTCTGGCTGCTCTAGGAGAGCTTATGGTTTCAGGGAGGCATTGCCCTCACTCCTGAGTGCCACCCTCAACATCATTACCCTTCTGTTCTGTCACCCCGGTCTCTGTCTGACTTCGGGTGCTGTGAGCCAGATGTCACCAACGGGGTTTGATTGCAGGGGGTCTCGCACCTCACCATGTGTGTGTTGCTGGTTTGTATGTGCTGGACCAGGCCGGGTGGGGGTGCAGGGATGCAGTCCTGTCTCAGGGTGTCTACCCCTGTGCAGGTGGCCATGTGGGGTGCAGAGCCCTGGGGCTGCTAAGGTGCCTGACTTACCTGGAGAGCTTCCTGGAGGCAGTGATGATAGAACCAAGCTCGGAGAGAGTGAGCTGAGGAGGAGGCTGAGAAGTGAGGGTGGTTATTCTAGAAAGAGCTGAGTGTAGGCCTGGATGGGCTAATGTACCAGGTAGGGGTGGGAGAGGGCTGTTGGGTACCTTGTGGCCACTACAGATAAGCACTTAGGGGCGCCAGGCTGTCAGGACCCCCAGCGAGTGTCTCCCATTGTCCATCTTGCTGGGAGAGAGGGAGGTAGGTTCTGCTTGTCCAGTGGGAAGATGGGCAAGGCCCAATTATGTTCGTTTGGTTTTGTTTTAACATAAACCATGAGGACACTGGGGCTATGGATTAGGGCTTCGATCTCCATAGAGGAGGCAGATCCTAATGCGGGTTGGTTAGGCTGGAGTGGGTCCTTCCTTGCCTCATTTCTGCCAGGCCCAGCACGGCCGCCTCACAGCCACAGAGCTGCAGCCACTTCTCTGTTCAAAAGCAGAAGAAAGGCTGTGGACCTCCCTTTGCCTGCCTTCTGCAGGAGGGAGTGGGGAGGGGGCTGCTCCAGGCAGGGTCTCCAGTGCCTGGTCCCATGGCCACAGCTGCGGTCGGGGAGGGGAGATGGGACCCGAAGTCTTCACTGGATGCAAGGCCTCATCTGTAGGGCCCTGGGGATGTGGAAGGTATGTAAGGGGTCTGTGGGCATGGGCCCCTTGTGAGTGGCCCTGCAGCTGATGGCGAAGCACAAAGCAGGACAGTGAGTGGGACTGTGCACGGGACACACATGTGTGTGAGCACACACGCCCATGCACACACATGCTGTTTCTAAAATTCGGTTTAAATGGCTGCTATGTAGGGGAAAGGAAAAGAGTTGAGTGTACCAGTGTCCAAGTGTGTCTATCAGGCAGCGTCGGGGTCCACAGCTAGGGGTCCAGCCCCTCCCCCACCCCCAGAGCCCATTCCCTGGAGCCAGGCCATCGGGCCTTGGGGTGTTCTCTTGAAGAATGTGGGTCTCAACTCTTTTGGATCTCAAAGGAGACCAAGGACCCTGCTGCCTTCTTGGAGGCCCTGGTGCTGTGGGGTCCCCAAGGTGCCAGGGCGTGGCCAGCTCATCTCCTGGCTTCCTTCCAGCAGCCCTGGCAACGAGGCTCCCCTCACGCTCTTCCCTGTGGTCCTGTGGTAGAGGTGGCCAGGCCGAGACCTCAGGATCCGCCCCCTGAGCCTTTTGGCTGGCTCCTACAGCAGGAAAGGGCCTAGTTGTGGTTTTTCTCTGCCACCTCTGTGTGTTGCCCCACACAGCCCCTGGCAGCTGGTGTCATGGGGCTCTGTTAGTGTGGGTGGCCTTGTGGGCAGTTGAAGTGGCCCTGTAGAGCAGGCCCTTCCTTCCTGCAGTGTGGGGCTTCCTGCTGAGTCAGCCGCCACACCTCCTGAGTGCTAGTTGCACCGCGGTGGGCCTCAGGGACTGAGATGGTCCAGGCCCAGGCGATAGGTGATGAGCCCCTCAATCTGCAAGGGAGGGAGGGGCCTGAGAGCAGGTGTTCACATTGTCACCAGCCGGGGCTCTGAGCCAGTGCTCAGGCCACTGCTGTCTGTGATGCCCCTGCTGTGGCTTTTGTGGCGTCTCTGCTTCCTGCCTAGGCAGCACATGCACTACTCTGTGACAGGCTTAGGGATGGAAGGAAACGTACAAATATCAACTTAATTGGCAGTGCAAAACATTTTCAGTATAACCATGTGGTTCAAAAACCCAAGAGGATCAAAATTCCAGTGCCAGGTGCCTCCGACTCCTTTCGACCCCTGTTATTTCTGACGGAATCTTCTAGAGTTCTGTATTCCCTCACGTAAACTTAAACATACTTTCTTATGTCCCCCACTTTTACCCAAAATATTAATGTTTTTGAAAATTGAGACAACGTGTAAGAGAAACCCCCTCATGTGCTTTTTACTGCAATTAGTTGGTTTGTATGAGTTTGCTTCTGCTTTAAAAAAAAAAAAAACTAGAATGTTACGAAAAATCTTCCAAATCCAACAAACATATAGACCTTCAAAGCAGCCTTACTCTGATGTCTTTGATCCTGTTTCATTACATTCAGCTCAACACTTAAGTTGGACCTGCTTTAATAAAATGTTTTTGTGATTATTAGAGCAAAATTTTAAGGAAAAATTGAAAACCCAGATATAAAAAAAAAAAAAAAAAAAAAAAAGGAAAACCCAGAAATACCAGAAATAAGTAAAAGGAAGATCAGCTACTGTACCCCACCTCCCCCAACTGGCAGAGCCCTCTGGCTGTGAATGCTGTTTCTCACAGGTGAGGCCTGGAGCAGCTTGTTTTATGAGCCTACCCTACGTTTCTGTATCCTTAAAGACTCAGTGCAAACACGGTTTTGCTCGTTCATGTTTAGTACGCTGAGCAGTTCCCATCTTAAGGGCTCTGCGGTACAGGTCAGGTGGTTGCTCTTTTACTGTCTTTTGCCATGATAGTCTGGGAGCTGCGTGACACTCTTTGCAGGGTGTGTCCAGCACACCTAGCCGTTCCCGTTTGGGAATACTCAGGCCTCCTGGGATTTTGCAGTTACAAGATGCACCAGCTGTGGTGACCACCAAGTATTTGTCTGTTCTGGAGTATGTGGATGCTGGCCATTGCGGAGCCTGTTCTCAGGGGCACAATATCCACCCACGAGTGAGGGGTGTGCCCAGGGTAGAGTTGTGTCCCCTGGAGGTCATGGTCTGTCAGCTCTGAGCAGCGGGTATACTATGCTGGGATTAGGGGGCTCCAGGTGGACCTTTTGGAAGCTTTTTGTAGAGCATTCCTGTTCGAATTCTGGGGTCCAGCACGGACCTGGTGGGGCTGGGTGTCCTGAGAGTGCCATGGGACCAAAGGGGAGGAGGCTGGGTGGCCCCGAGAGGCGGAGGGGCTCCTGGGCACTGGCTCCTGGCACTCTCGGGCTGTGGCCACCTGACTGCTGCGTCTGTTGCTCCTGGCACAGGTACACCCGAGTTCATGGCGCCCGAGATGTACGAGGAACACTACGATGAGTCCGTCGACGTCTACGCCTTCGGGATGTGCATGCTGGAGATGGCCACCTCGGAGTACCCGTACTCAGAGTGCCAGAACGCTGCCCAGATCTACCGCAAGGTCACCTGTGTGAGTCCATTCGGTGCTTTGTTAATAAGGGTGTGGCAGTGGGTGTGGGCCACCGCCTCGGCTGACTCTGTGGGCCTTCGGAAATTCCCCACAGTAACATGTAAGGAAAGGAGAGAGTGTGGCCACCCTACAGATGGGGACGCTGAGGCTTGTCTCCTAGCAGAAGTGCTGGGAATGACCAGGCATCGTGGCTGGTGCCTGACCTCACAGTGTCTGTCACACATGCAGCATTGGGAGGCCCAGGATGGCAGGGAAACTGAAGTGCAAGAGGCCGAGACTCTGCCTGTCCGGCTGCCCCAGAGCTGCTTGCTTCCCCATCTTCTTTATTTTGGAACCACAGTTTGTTTTCCTTTTCACCAAACCGTCACCCTAGTCAAGCGTATCTCTGGGTGGCTGTCAGCACTGGACAGCCTGGGAACCTTAATCCCTGTTTTGCTGTCCCTGTGATTTTTTGAGTTGATCGGGCGGCTTCAGCTGCACAAACAGATGGGCCTTGTTCTCCCTCTGCGGCGGCCCCGCTGGACGAGGGAATGAAAACAGAACATGTGGAGGTGGAGCGGCCAGGGCTTCTCTGTGCTGGTTCCCATGCTGTCCCGTCCTTGTGCTGGGGCGGGCAGGAGGACTGCAGCGCAGTCCTGACCTTGGCCACAGGCTGTTGCTGTCCCTGGAGTCCTCCCTGCCTCTGCTTCGGCCTGGGAGCACACGGCCAGCCCAGGCTGGGCATGTTGCTCGTCCATGCAGCTCTGGGCACCTAGGTGGCTGGAAGGAGGTTCAACTTGCCCTGAGCCAACTTGCCCTGCAACTGAGCCCCTTGCATAGAGGGTCGCTGCCTTTCTCTTTTGGCTGCTAGTTCTAAATTAGCAGTCACTTGGTTGTCCTGAGTGCCTCTGGTGTGTGCCCGTGGGCAGGGGTGGTGGAGAGTCCTTGGCTGGCAGGTCTCTCGGGCCTGGCATGGAAACCCATGTGCTGGTGCAGAGTTCTTCAGGGAGGCAAGGGTGGGCTGTAGAGGGAGGTTTGGGCTCCATTTGCTGATTGTTGGTGGGTGCTGGTGAGGGTCTGGGGAGGAGTCCCTGGGCTTCTGATTTGCACTGTGATGGGTGGTGGTTCATTCTCGGGAGTGGGGCCTGGAAGCGTCCCAGGTTCAGGGCTGGATGTGCTCCTGACTCTGGGCCAGTGGACACTGCAGGCTGGGGTCTGTGAGGCCCTTCACTCACATGTCTGCGCCTAGCTGGGGGCTCCAGCAGCTGAGCTCTGTGGGCACCTCTCTCCCACCCACCTGGCGTTTCCTTTCCCTCCCTGTCTCAGTCTCTGGGAAAATCTATGCTTTATGTTCTTTAAATTACAAAAACAAAACAAAAAAACGAAAAACAGAACAAGGCTTTTGATGGCTAAATCCTGTTGTGATAGTTGAGGCCCTCAGTGTTTTAAAATATTTTTGAATTAGTTTTCCCCTGCCCCGCACCCAAGAGCCTGCAGCAGACTGCAGATGAACCCTATGGGGCCTGCTTCTGAGATTCTGTTTCCGTTGCAGGGCTGCATGTATGGTCCCTCTGCACAAGAGCACATGAGCATTGGCTGGCCAAGGAGTGACTGGCCTGTCTGGCCCCATCTTCCCCTGCCCCTCCTGAAAGTCTCCTGACCTGGCCTGCAGCCAGCAGCAGTGACCACAAATAGCACTGTTGCCCCCTCGAGGAGGGGTTGTGGGGAGGAATCCCAGGTGTGGTTACAAAGGCTTGGCTCTGCGGGAAGCGTCAAACCTACTCCGTCGCTGTGGTTCTTCCTCCCAGATGACGGGGCAGCTGGTGTGGGAGGCCCCAGAGGCTCCACTCAGGGGAGGCTCCGCAGCCAAGCTCTGATCAACACCTTTCCAGAAACTGACTGCTATATTTGAGGTGTCAACCCCAGTGTCAAATTCTGCAGCACAGGTGGAAGCTGCGTTTTGTGTTGTTGCTGGGGTGATGGTCACTGTGGAGATGGGGGTTGGGGCCATCCACCTGGGTGTGAGGCCGGGGCTAGTGTCCATGGCGGCTGCTGCACACTTTGACAGATACAGGGTAGCTGGAGAAAGTGTCCTCCAGACAGAGACCTAAATGGTAGGAAACCAAGCTGCTGGCTTCCCGCAGGGGGGACAGAGATTACAGAGTGGATCTCCGTGGCTTCACACAACTCTCTGATCTCTTCCCTGTTCTGCTTTGTGTCCTGCCTGGGGCTGGAGTGTCCTTCATCTGTGGGCACAGAGTTTTCATCAAAGTTGGAAAATCTTTGGCCAGCATTTCCTCAAGTATTTTTTCTGTCCCAACCCCCATCCTGTTCTCTGAGTTTTATGTGTCATGTGCCTATTTCAACCTTGTTCTAGTGTCCCAAATCTGAAATGAGCAGAACAGACCACACCTCTCTCTGCACCTCGTGCCCGATATACCTTACTGCCACGTCTTTCCTTCTGCCCTGTCTGATTTGTGGTTAATCTGCTCCTGTGAAACCTTCAATTCAGATGTCATGTTTTTTCATTTCTGGTTCCCCCCTCCTTTTTAGTTTTATAATATCCATCGTTTCTGCTCCTCATAATGAACATTTTCCTTTAAAGGTTTGCACATAGCTCCAGTAACTTTTGACCTCCTTGTCTGTAGGTTGCACCCCTCTCTCATTTCTGTTGACCAGTTTTCCTGCCTGGTCAGGGGTCATATTTTTCTGCCTCCCAGGGCATCTACTAATTTTTGATTGCACACTGTATATTGTACATGTAGTATTGTCTCTGCTCCGTGGGAACTCTGGGAATGGCTTTGCCTACAGCTCCCTGGTGGTTTTCCATCCAACCCTGAGGCCTTGACTCTGTACTTGTGGTGTGGCACTAAGCAAAGACTCAAGAGGACCAAATGCAGACACCCAGGCTCTTGATTCTGCATAGACCCTCTCCAGACTACTTTGTGGCCTCCTTTACCCTCCCTGATTTCTGACTCTGCCCTAAACTGAGCGGGACCCTGACTCTGCTGGGTTCTGTGCCTTAGTCTGGGAACCCCAGGCTGTGAGAGCACGGGCCCCAGGGGTCCCTTCCTCTGAGCCCAACATCCTGCACTGCCTGTCATCTAGTGTCTGATCATGGCCATTTGGTGTATTTTGTCCAGTGTCCTTGTAATCTCAGCAGGGTGAGCCCAATACTGGTTTTTCTGTCATGCTTCGAGGCAATTTCTCTGCAACGGGAAGGAGATGGTGCCTGTCAGCTCCTGACTGGTGTCAGGTGACTCTGCCTTCTCCTTCTCAGGGCATCAAGCCAGCCAGCTTTGAGAAGGTGCATGATCCTGAAATCAAGGAGATTATTGGGGAGTGTATCTGCAAGAACAAGGAGGAAAGGTGAGTTCCAGTGCGGTGTTGGGTTCTGGGTCTTTCTCCAGCTGAAATCGCTCCAGCTGGTGTTTAGAGCCACAGTCTAAGAAGAGAGAACTGCAGAGTCCAGATGGATTGGCTCAGGCCACAGCGACACCAGGCTGGGGAGCTGGGGTGGGCAACCCTCAGCCCCATGTCCTTTTCTGCTGTCTGGGAACATATTCCTGTCCCAGCCTGTAGTGTTTGAGTGCCTGGGGCTTCCCTCTACTCCTTTTTTCTTTTTCTCTAGTTGTCCCTAGAAGTTTTGTTCATTTCCACAACCTCAGCAAATGCCTTCGTGCCTGGGGCTCCCAGATCTGCCTCAGCCCCTCCCTGATTCTGAGCTCTGGGCTGTATATTTTATGTAACCAGTTGTTCAGTCCATCTTTGATCCACCTCAGGTGGATCCTTGAGCTGCTCCAAAAGCCAGCTTCCCTCTCAGAGCAGGGCCAGCCTTCCCAGCTGCACAACCAGAGAGCAGGGGGTGCCTTTTCAGCCTCTTCTGCAAAGCAAATTAGGGGACCGTTCACACAACAGAGAGATGGGCGGCCAATGCTTGAGGCCACACAGGATACCCAAACAAAGCCAAACCCACAACATGGTATGCTGTGTGACTGCACTTGTGCTGGAGAAGTGGAACAGAGTTAGTGGTTAGGGATCGTGTTTGGGTGGCCTAGCCATGCAGAGCCAGGAGGTGGCCACCATAGCAACAGGTAGCCACCAGACCCACCTGGCTCCCCAGGTGGAGCCTTTTATTATGGTTCTGACCCTGACCCCTGGGGTCCTGCAGATCCTTGCTCACCCTCCTGCCTGGCCTCCTCCCCTTCTCTCTGCATCTTCTGAGCCCCCTCATGGCACTAGGTGGGAGTACCTGGGGGTGGGGTTCTGACTCCTCTGGTTCTGCCCAGAGCCAAGTGGGGATTGAAAGCTCAGTGCACATCAGCAGGGGCTTTGTCTGCATAGGGGATGGACTGAAAAAAAATGATCCTATTTTCTTTTTATAATGAGGGAGGAAAAGGAAGTCTTAAAATGCAGTAAGATCAATTCAGATATTGATCTGAATATTTTCTCATCTCCTGGGAGTTAAGGAAGGCAAATGGATGCTGTTGGGTGCTGTCCTCAGGGCCCACCAAGTAGTAAATTCAGAGAACTTTCTGGCACAGCCTGCCTACTGCCCAGCTGCATTGGGTGGCAGCCTGATACCCACATGCAATATCATGTGTGAGCGCATGGCCACAGCCCCCCATGGAAGCATGCACCGTGCAGGGAGCCTGGGCAGAGAAGCCCCTTGTCCCGGAGCCCCTGCCTGTGAGCTGTTCTCCCTCCAGGTACGAGATCAAGGACCTGCTGAGCCACGCCTTCTTTGCAGAGGACACTGGTGTCAGAGTGGAACTCGCAGAGGAGGACCATGGCAGGAAGTCTACCATTGCCCTGCGACTCTGGGTGGAAGACCCCAAGAAACTGAAGGGCAAACCCAAGGACAATGGCGCCATAGAGTTCACCTTTGACTTGGAGAAGGAGACCCCTGATGAAGTGGCTCAGGAAATGGTAATACGTGGGTATCTTGTGTAGCTGGACATGCCCCTTAAGTGGGCTCAGGCAGGCCATGGGCAAGTCTGGGGTGCAGGCTTGGGGGGCTGGTGAGGCCTATAGATTCTAAAGATTGGAATGAAAGCTGCCCACAGGGAGTTTCTCTGGCAGGAGTTGAGCCATCCAGTGGCAAGAGCCAGCCTAGGGCAGGAGCGTGGGCAGTCCTGAGAAGGGGTTTGGGACCTGGCTGCATGATTGTGTGTGTACAGTGACAGAGAAGCTGGGATTCTCCTCTGTTGCATAGGAAAGCAGAATAGCATGAGGGAGGAACCCACCATGAACGTGGATAGAGTGAGCCTGGGCTGGGACTCCTCAGGAAGGGCCCTGCTTGTTGTGACCGGATTCTTGCCAGATTTGCTCCAGTGGTGATTCTTTTGGTATCTGGTATTTTTCCACCTAGAAAGGTGATAGAAGAACTCAGTCCCAGCCCTCCTTCACCCTCCCTGTCACCATGCCGCTGTCTGCAAGGGAGGAAGAGTGGCCTCTTTCTTCCTGGAATGCAGGGCTGGGCCTCAGGAGCAGGCCTTGAGCCTGCTGGGTGGAAGGGCAGGAGATGGAGCCACCAGCACAGACAGCAAAAGTGGCAGTCCAGGCAGGCACAGGTGAAAAGAGGGGCCACCCAGACTCCAGCTGTTAATAATAATGAAATAATAATTACACGGAATGCATGGGAGGGGCATGTGATAGGTTTTAGCACCATGAGTGCCAGGCTGAATTATTCTGCCTTAGCTCTCTAGGCCCACACCATCCAAAATGGTAGTCACAACTCACATGTACTGGCTCAACTGGAATTAATTTGAAACTTAATCAATTTAATTAAAATGTAAAATTGAATCTCACTGGCCACATTTCAAGTGCTTCATGCCATGCAGACCCTGTGGCTCTCGTATTGAAAAACAGAACATTTCTACAATCTGTGTGTCCCACTGGGCAGTGTTGCCCTGTGCCAGAAGGGGCCATTAAATATCGTGGACAGGAGGGGAATGGTCATGGCCTTGTCAGGTTAGGGCTTGTTTGCTGGGTGTGGGCAGCTGATCCCCCAGAGGCACAGAAGTGGGAGTCTTACCCTGCCAGGGCTGCCAGGGCCTTCTGAGGGCCAGGAAGACAGGCAGATGTCCGTGTTGGTGATTATAAACGATGAACTAATCTAGACAACAAATCAAACAGATAGAGAAGAAGGATATGAAAGTCTGCACTCGAAGCAACAAAATCAGAAAGTCCCAGAGAGGCAGACCACACGGAACAGGAGCCCAGAAAGGCCTCGGTTTTACAGGATAAGAAAGTGATGCATTAGAAATAAAGGAGCCACTAATATTTAGTGGGAGAACTGAGAGAAGATGAACCAGTGGTTCCTCATTGCCCCAAAGGTCTTTGTCCCTTTTAATTTGTTTTTAAATAAGCTTTTCACTGAACATAACCCATGGGTTGAAAACGTCCGTGAGTCACAGTACGCAGGCTGGGGGTTCCTTGCTCCTCCGGTGAGGAGAGCTCGGTGTGTCCCGGTGGGTTTAGGGGTGGTGGAGGGGAGGCCGCTCTGCACAGGTTGCCCGCCAGCCCTTGAGGCGGTGCTCAGATGGGGAAGCTGAACGGGTGGGTCAGGGCACCTCTGTTCCTCTACCCTGAAGACTGCACACATGAGGGGTCCATGGGGCAGTGGGTTTAGGTCACGCGTGAGGTCAGGCTTCCTACAGCCATGACCCTGGGGGGTAGTGAGGTGGGATGGAGCAGCTCCTGGGGTTTGCCACGTGGCTGTGGGGTCAGGGTGAACTAAGGTCCTGCTGAGGTCCTAGGCTATAGGGCTGCTGGGAGTATGTCTGTGCCACCCTGGCCTTGTCACAACTGCACGATGGGGTGCTCCTGGCAAACCCCGTACCCAAACAAGTACCCCGGAGTGCAGGGCTTCAGCATCCAGGACCCGGAGCAGAGGTACCTCCCAGGGCTGTCAGTGGCCTGGTTGGGACTCCACCTTCCTTGAGCAATGACCTGAGTCCATGACTGAGGTCGAAGGTGAGGGGGAGGGTGGGTGTGACGTCCCACTCTTGGGCTGGAGCCCAGGCTGGCTCCTCAAGAGGACTGGCTGCACTGTCACCCCAGATGCTGCCAAGTAGCTGCCTGTGTTCCCAGGCCAGCCCACCCCCACCTGGCTTGCCTCTGGTCACATCTCTGCCCCAGACACAGAAACTGCGCTGTGAGGAGATCTCATGGGACCCGTTAGCTCTGCAGTTCCTGGAGGGAGCTCTGTGACTTGCGATGTTCAGATGTGATGTGCAGAGGTTCATTTTCACACTTAATGGTCCAGGTGTACTGTGTGCTGTGTTCAGATGGTCACAGGCTTGCCTAGCCTTTATTTCAGGGGCACCATTTCTATTCGTTAATGTGATACAGCCCTCCCAGCCCCCCGCCATGCTTTTTATTGCAAATAGTAAGAGTTAAGTGAGCTGCCTGCCCTTTGTGTGTGCTGTGGGAGCTGAGCTTTGGTGCTGATGGCCTCTGCTGAGATTGCCTTTCTGGGGACACTGTGCTGGCCATTGGTACTGGGCTCAGGGTGACAGAGGCGGGAGGCAGCCTCTTGGAAGGGCGGGAGGGAGTCTGACAGGTTCTGGAGGTACCACAGTGTTCTGGCCTTGCAGGGAGCATCTATCAGGACTGCCAGTGGCAAGAGCAGGGACTTGTGATGGAGCTCCTGGCTTTCCTGTAGTGCAGTAGACTCAGGAAGAGCAGGTACACGAGGTTCTCTCATTCCTTCTGCAAAGGAGCCTGTGCCGCCTGGTGCTGAGCAGGGCGTGAGGGACTTGGGAGCAGAGCTGGGAGGTCAGGTACCACAGGATGGCCAGGACGTGACGGGATGTCAGGGCTCGGAGCAGTGATTCCAGTGTGGTTGGTGCATCCTGGAAGGTGCCCAGGTTCCCAGACAAGTGGATTCTGAATGTCTGGGCTTCAGCCAGACCTCAGGCTCCCAGTTTGGCTTTGATTCCCTGTAAGACAGCCATGTCCCAAACCCAGATGTGCCCTGGGCGATCTGCCCTGGGCTCTGCTTAGCTGTTCCTAGAGCAGGTGCCTCCCAAGACTCCACCTCGTCCCTGTTTGTCATTAAAGTGGAGAGTGACATGGTGTCCTGCAGGACGGGGACAT
This sequence comes from Sciurus carolinensis, assembly GCF_902686445.1. Taxonomy (NCBI): domain Eukaryota; kingdom Metazoa; phylum Chordata; class Mammalia; order Rodentia; family Sciuridae; genus Sciurus; species Sciurus carolinensis. The sequence goes on from NC_062227.1 coordinate 8,962,145, forward strand.
TGTGCACATAACTGTCACCTCAGCCTGTCCCTGGCACTTGGCTGGACCCAGAGGCTGTGTCCGTGTCGGCTCCAGTGAGGCCCTTGCCCTCCTCTTTCCCCCGCCTCCTTCCCCCACCTCCATCTCTTTCTACATATTTTCATCATGAGACGCGCCATCTGGGAAATAGCACATCCATGCAGAAGGGCAGGACTTGTGTCCAGTTACAGAGCAATGACAAAGCCACACCCCCCACTCTGCCAAAGAAACAGAACAGGCCCAGCCTGTGACCAGCTGGTTCCCACAACCGTGGGGGCTTCGTTCCATAAACAGCCTGCCTAGGCCTCATGGTGGGTGCTGTCCAGCTTCTAACCTCACCCTCCTTCGCACCCACAGAGACTCTAGAGGCATCACTGGGAGTCTGGCCCCCACCCCTTCCTGGGTTCCTGTCACCAACCCCTGCCTGGGCTGAAGCTAGAGGGGAACTTGCTGTGTGGCACTGCACCATGAGTCTGGGGTACACCAGGGTCTGAGATGGCTCTTAACACACCCAGGTGCATAGCTAGGAGGTGCTGAAGATGTTCCAGAATCCAGTCGTGGCCTCTGGAAGTGACCTCTAGGGGAGCAAGGATAAGATGGGGACGTGAGGCAGGGACACAGATCAGCCTGGCAGAGGACGTGGCTGAGGGAGGGCTGCATCCTGGGGGTTCCTGGACTGCCTTTGAACTGAAGTGACCTCCATAGTCAGAGGCCCCCAGGGAGTAAGTGGAGAGGAGGGGAGCTTGGGCCAGCCCTTCGCCCTGCCTTCACAACCCCAATAATGGGGACATGCCAGCCTGGTCCTGAAGCAGATGCATTCTTTCCTGTTTGGATAAAGTAGAAATGCTCTGGTGAGGAAGGCTGGGAGACCACGAGACGGGGGAGGACAGGCAGGCTGCAGTGTGGCCACAGAAAAGGTAAACAGCCGTATCGGGCAGTGGTTCCTTGTCAGCTTCTGGTCCGATAGACTGCGGCTGGTTAGAGGAATGGGACTGACTCCATGTGACCTGAGGTTACCTGAGGCCTGGGGGCAGCCTCGCTGTGAGCTCTGGCCCCCTTTGAACACTGCCCCGAGGATCAGGGACAGAGATGCCGCCTGCTGATAGGGCTGCCTCCTGCAGCCCACATCTGATGTCAGTTGGGCCTGTCTCTCCTCAGCCTCCCTATGAAGGTCCCTGTGCTAAGAGTCTGGGGTCCCTAAGAAGCCCACTCCTGACTCAAGGCCAGAAACAGAGCCCTAGCTGGTGCCCTTCTCTGGAAGAAGGAATGTTCTGTTCCTGGGGAGCTTCCCAGGTAGACTGAGGACACCGTGTCCACCTCTGTCCTGTCTACTGACCCTCCCCCTGACCACGTGTCTGCCCTGCTCCTGCCTCTCCCAAGTCAGGAGGTCTTACTGGGGTGTTTTTATGAGGCCACTTCATTCTGTCCAGCAGAATTGTCTTTAGAAATAAATTGTTTTGAAATTATCACAAACTCATGGAAAAGTTGCAAGAGTACTCACAAAGAACTTTTTTCCACAAAGCATTTGAGAATAGATTGCCAACCGGATGCTTGTCACCCCAAGTGCTTTTATGTCAGTTTCCTACAAATTAGGACATTTTCCTGCACAGCTACACACTGTGGTCCACAGCAAAAATGCCATCAGCACGTCACCACCATCCCATCATCTGGCTGCTCAGGTCCCCGGTGTCCCAGCAGCACGGCTACACATGAGAGCTTCAGGCCAGAGTCACATGTCCCCGCTGCCCTTTCAGTCCCTCGACTTCTGTGGTCTGAGCCTCAGGAAGGCTCGGGCAGCCCTCGGGGATTGGCCCTTCTGAGTCAGGCCATCAGGCATCTGCAGGAATCTCCCAGAACGGGCCTCCTTGCCACATCCTGCCTGGGGCACATGCTTCCAGGCACATTTCCCAGGATGCCTGTGGCTTCTCCACGTGGGGTCTCTCTCATCTTCTGTCCTGAGGCACCACCTGTGGGGAGGTGCTTTGGAACTATGTCAGTATCACTGTCCATCCAGCTTTCCCCTCATTTGTTTCTCTCTGTCTCTCGGTGACACAACCCAGGGTTCTGCTTGGTTCGCTAGGTCGTCTCTCATGTACAAGGTCTCTGCTGCTTCACAGCAGATGGCCCCAACACGGTGCTTGAAATGCTCTGTGTGGTCTCAAGATCAGGGGTTGGGTGGCTCAGGGCTCCTTCTGTGGCACAGAAGGTGCCGATGTCAGCCAGAGCTGTGGGCTCAGACCCGATGGGCTTTCAGAGCAAGATACCCAGTGCCTGCCATGGGGGCCTCTGCATGGAAGAACTCCTGTTGTGGCTTCAGCTGGAGCAAAGTGATGCCCAAGAGAAAGTAGGAAGGAGACCACACACACCCTGTCCCCCCACCACCCCCCGTGCTGGCAAGGACCCTGTGTCCTTCCGCCCTGCAGGTGATTTGCACCAGCCCCGTAGAGATAATGTGTGTCAAAATTTGTGGAAACATTTTTCAAACCATCATTGTATCACTGCTCATTTGATGTTCAGATGTCCCAGATTTGCCAGTGAGTGACCCTGGCACAGGCTCCTGTGTCACTTTGCACGTCCCCATCATCCCCTGAGCATGTCCCTATCATGGTTCATCCTCATCTTTTTCCTGCCCAGTTCTGAACCACTGGTCCTTGCAGGGGCTCTGGTTTCCTACTGGGCTGTGGGTGTTGCTCGCAGTCCCTCGGGGTGGAAAGAGTGCACACTCACACACACTCACCCTGAGCACATGCTAGTGTCTTTACGTCTATGGTGTAGTTCTCCCCGATGGCTCCCGTTCCCGCCCAGTGCCTCAGGTCCCTGTTCCCTGTTCCTGCCCTTCCATGGTGGAGGAACCCAGCTGCCCCTCTTCCTTCTGTAGGTTCTTATCAATCAGCACTGCAGGGTCACTCACCTCCAGCCTGGCTGCCCACCACACACGTGCTTCCCTCCACGCTGCCCTGGTCCCTGCGCCAGGAGACCCGTGCATGCTGCCCCCTCCCCGGGAGGCCCAGCTCGCCCAGCCCCACCCCATCTCTTCAGTACTGAGGTCTCAGAAGGGAGAGGAAGCCCAGGTGGATTTGGAGCGTTCCTGCTGATGAGTTCCGTGTGTTTCAGTCACCACCCACAGTCCAGCCAGCAGCCCCTTCCAAAGGAATCTCTATTTTTGGAAAGTGATTTTGCTATGAATATTCTCTGTGAGCTCAGGATGCTTCCTGGAGATCTCGGGGCTCTTTGACAAATGCTCTCAAACACTCTGTGTGGTAAATGTGTTTTAGGATTTTGCCAAGCACCAGTGCACACTATTCTGTTCTCGAGTGACAGAACAGGCCTCTGCCTTCCATTTAGAAGGCAGGTCGGTGCACCTGCTGTGCACCAGCCATCGTCCGGAAAGCTGGGCCCTGCAGATTCATTTCAAAGCTGGGTGATTACTCATGGGAAGACGAGAGCATCCCAAGAGGAACCACCTAGGTGGGAGGTGAGGGGACCTAAGAAGAGCACCCCACCAGCAGGAGCCCCAAGTGCAGGTGTCAGGACTAGCCCCAGGTGGTGGGGCATGTGTGTAGTTTGGCTGGTTCCCAAGGCACTGACAACATGTCTGCCTCTGCAGATTGACTCCGGATTCTTCCATGAGAGTGATGTGAAGATTGTGGCCAAGTCCATCCGTGATAGAGTGGCATTGATCCAGTGGCGGCGGGAGAGGATCTGGCCTGCACTGCAGTCTCAGGAGCCTAAGGACTCAGGCAGTCCTGACAAGACCAGGGGTCCACCAGCGCCCCTGCAGGTCCAAGTGACCTACCATGCGCAGGCCGGGCAGCCTGGGCAGCCAGAACCCGAGGAGCCTGAGGCTGACCAGCACCTCCTGCCCCCAACACTGCCCGCCAGCGCCACCTCTCTGGCCTGTGAGTACATGGAATGGGGTCACTGCAGCCAGCTGTGAAATCAGCTGTTCTTTTTTTTTTTTTTTTTTTTTGCGGGGGGAGGGGTTCCTCATCCTTTATTAGCGTGCCAGGTTGGCACAGTGGCAACCTGGAGTGTGACCTGGTGAGCGCCATATTGTCTTCCTACAGCTGGATTAGTGCTTCCAGCTGCAGGTGGTCCCAGGAACTTGACTGGAACTGTGTCCATGCCAGGCTCACTTCCTGCCAGCCTCCCTGGCACCTGGGCACATCATGATATTTGGAAGGGGGCACATCCCCGGGTGGTGGCATTGGCAGATGGTCCCCTGAGTCCTTGACCACTGTGCAGCCTACTCCCACAGCTGACCCCATGGGGTGGGGATGGAAGATGGAGGTGAGCACTGTTCCAAGCAAAGGGTTTGTGGCATTTCCTGCATTTCCCAGTGACCTGTGACCTGAAAGGGTTTAGGGATGATGGAGCCAGTTTAATTCTAGCTCCCCCCTGTAAATTCGTGGGCTAGGGGCAGGTTCTTTACCCTGCCTGAGAGCAGTCAGGCCTCGGGGGGGATGTGAGGTGCAGTTACCTGCTTCTTGATATCAGTGTCACGCCTGGAGAGAGAGCACAGCCATCTTGGCTTGGGGCATTTGCTATCAGGATCATCCATCCCTGATGTCTCTGTTCCAGTGATAAAACCTTAGACCTTTTGTACATTTTCAAAAGAGCATTGGGAGTCCCTTTGAAACAGGCTTCATCAAAGACCATTTTGAGAGGATCTAGTGTATTCTGCATGACAGGCAGACAAGTGTCCTGTGTTCACTGTCAATGTCTAAGCACTCAGCAGTGAGCTGAGGTTGGGGTGTGGCTTTGTCCACTATGTGAATTGGCCTGGAGTAGAATTACAGAGTCCAGCGACCTGCCCAGGCCAAGATTTCAGGTTGCTCCTGTGGAAAGACTGAAACTCTGTTTATTTAATATGCACATTCTTCATTTATCATTAAAATAGCTATAAATTCTTCCAAGTAGACTGTTCAAATTCAGATGAGCAGCCATCACTTTGAAGTAGTTTTCCTACTGCTTACTTTAACCTGCTCAGGTTTGCTCTGGAGAATAAAATAGCTACGTCATTGCTTGATGTTCCAGTGAGTCAAAAAATTTAATTAAAGAGCACCATTTTGGTGGGGAGGGGTATCTCCCCCTATCTGACACACCACCACACACTTTATAATTGTAGTTGTTGGTTAAAAAAATTTCTAGATCGGGAAATAAAAGAAGTCCATTTGCCATACTTTGAAAAGCCCCAGATTGGAACCTAGAAATATGTTCCATTGATGGTCCAGTGTTGTAGGTCAGCTTTGATCTGCCATGAGAAAATCCAATGGAGATGTCAAGGGACTGGTGCAGGTCAATTTAATGTCCTGAGCTGTGCTCGGAGGCGTGTCTACACCTCTTAAGGTGCATGTACTCAGTTTTTGTGATTTCTTTAAAATAGATGATGCAGTTTCAGAGCATAGAATTTAGAAATTCTAAGAGGGTATATACCAAGTCACCTAATTGTCCTCCCCAGGCAAGGGATGCTACAAGTCTTCTAGCTGTCCTTCCAGAGATAATCCACACATGCAACCCACCACACATGAGGACACACAAATACACATGCAGACATAGGTAGATATGCACGTGCATGCATGCAGAGGCATGCTCACATGTATGTGCACAAAATGCCTGCATGTACATTCACGTGCATAGCCACCATATACACATTGACCCCCACACACAGACACAGATGCCTGCCCACCCCCGTACAGAGACACACACACTCATAGATGCAAACTTGTATGCATCCCTTATGTGCCCTCTCACATGTGCATGTGCACACACATGTGGATAGCCACACGTTTTTGTGCACGTGTGTGAACACACACACACCTCTGGGGCGCCCTCTGTTCTACAGTAGACAGCACCACTCACTTACTCCTCTGTACTTGCTCTGGCTGTCCTGTCTTCAGTCTCCCTTCAGGTCACAGAATGTTCCACGGTGAGCACATGTATTCTGCATGATGGGCAGACAAGTGTCCTGTGTTTGCTATCAATGTCAAAACACTCAGCAGTGAGCTGAGAATGGGGGTGTGGCTTTGTCCACCATGTGAATCAGCCTGAGGTAGAATCAGAGTCCAGTGACCTGCCCAGGCCATCTTTTTTCATGGGGAGCTGACGGGGATGCCAGACAACCTGCATATCATCTGAGCAGAGCCTGCGTGTAGCGGGATTGGCAAGCAGATGCTCCTTTCTCTATTGGATAAAGGAATACCGTGTCACCCACCAACAGTCCTGATCAAACTCATGCTGCCTAAGAAGCCGAGGACCACAGCACTACCTTTAGTCAGTGGGTCCCAAAATGATTTCTGAAATTAATTTTTTTGGTTATACAAGTAACAAACACAGTCACTTTCACAATTTTAAATGCTGCTCACATGGTTAGGGTTGTTGCATTTGACACATATCAGGCTGCACCCATCCTCCTCCCTCTCGTTCCCTCCTCCTCCTCCCTCCCTTCCTAAGTGGAAATGACCACTTTAATGACCAGTTGGCTCATTAAAAATCAGAGCTGCTTGTCTAATTGGTTTTGCCTAATTAAACCTCAGCATTCCTTATGTCTTCATAGGTTAAATAGATTCTGATCAGTCCCTGGGAAAAATTGTTTTAATGCAAAGCCAACGTGACTTCCCCTTCATTTGTTTAAATTGTCAGTCGATCAGTACTGGCTCCAAATTGTGGCTTCTTGTGAGAATAGCTGGTATCTGTAGGTGGCTTATTTGAATGTTTCTGTGGCCCTTGGGACCTGGAACAGTAGACAGAAAGTGCCATTTTCAGACAGACTTTCCGTCTCTACCCCTCACCTGTGCGGCCCTGCAGGCCAGCTGTCTTCCCAGGCACATCTTGCTGAGATGGACTCAGGGACTGAGGTGTTCCTGTCTGCACTTCCTGCGCAGGCAGGTCCATCTCTGGAGTCCAGGGTTGATGAGGCCATGCCAACCTGACCCATGTGAGGTCAGCCTCTGGGGTACCCATGTGGGGTGGTGGACCCTCAGTGCCAGCCCTGCCTCCCAGTCTCCTGCATGGCAGGTAAAGCCCCCTGTCCAGGCCTCTCATTGGCAAGTGGGGGTTTTCAACTCCCATTTTCCAACCAAACTAGATACAGTCCGAGACACCCTCCTCCCTGTGCAGCCCTGTGCCAAGCCCGTGAAGGTGCTCAGTCTGGAGAACCCAACCCTCTTAAACGCAGTGATAATTGTTTCCTCCACAATGAAAACTTCAGCTTTTTCTTTACAGGGCTGTTAGCTCGGCCGCCTAAGCCGCCTGGTGCCCTCGAGGGCTGGGATGAGCTAGTAAAGCGTGTCAGGTGGGGGTGATGGTGTCTGCTTCACCAGAGGGTCGGCAAGACACGCCCACCTGGCCCCAGGCTGTGCTGCTAGCGGCTGTCAGGGTCAGGCATAGGGTCAGCCCCACAGCTCTGTGGCAGTCGGTTGTTTAACGACATGCAAGCGTTATTTATGTAACTGGAAAACCCACCAGTCTTTGTTTTGCAGAAGAGAATAAGTATACAGACGAGCCACCGTCAGCTTGGGTTCAGCACCAGGGGGTGACATTCGGAGGTGTCCATTAAGTCCTACCTTTGTCCTCCCCAGCGGACAGCACCTTTGACAGCGGCCAGGGCTCCACGGTGTACTCGGACTCGCAGAGCAGCCAGCAGAGCATGGTACTGGGCTCCCTGGTGGACGCTGCTCCTCCCCTGGCCCCCTGCGTGTGCAGCCCCCCTGTGAGCGAGGGACCCGGCCTGCAGCACAGCCTACCCTCGCTGGGGGCCTTCCAGCAGCCCACTGCCACGGTGAGTTGAGAGCCACTCCTGCCCTGTCCCAGTGGCCTCCTAGGCTGCACGGACAATGGTTAAAGTGGCCTGTGGTCAATTCTCAGCCCCATGGGGGAGATCCCTAAAAGCCATAAAAAACCCTATCTTTCCTGGGAGCAGTGGAAACATGGGCCATGTAGCCTTTGATGTCCCCATATTACCAGATAAAAGGCCAATGCTGTCAGGAGACAGACGCCCTGCAGGCACCCAGGGCTTCGGGAGCTGTGATAGAGCTGACTGGGTCGTGCCTTGGGGTAGGTCCTGATGGCAATGGGGGTGACACACACCAGACCTGGGCCATAGTCTCAGACTGCCCCAGAGATGAGAGAGAAGTATCGATTGTAATAATGAAGCCCTGGATCTGATCTCGCTGTCCGGCCTCCAAGGGTATGTCCAGTGGCACGTCTTGCCCATGGCAGCCACTGAAAGTCAGCTGTGAAAATGGGGTCGAGTGTGGGGAGCACCGTAGGCAGAGCGTTTGGGGAGGGCAGGAGCCAGGGCCTCAGGCAACAGGACGGCTGTGATGCGTAAGGTCTGGGCAAGCTGAACACCAGGGGGTCACACTGGGCACTTATTTTTTGATTCTGATTTTTTTTTTCTAAACTCTTGAAGAAAGTGAAACAATTGCTCGCTTCACAGACCGAAGTGCTCAGCCATGGGGAATTTGCCCGTGACCTGGGCAGTGGCGCCAAGTCGTCAGAGGGCGATTCGACCCTCGCCCTGGGCCTGGGCTCCGTCTTCACCCCTCCCCGGGGGCCTCCTGGCTGGCGCGTCACCCACTCACTCTCTCCTGCCACTGTGGCGTCCTCTTGGTGCTGGCAGAGCCTGGGCACTGCAGGCTCTGTGCCCCGTACGTGGGCTTTCCGCTTTCTGTCCTTGTAGGGCTGGGCTGTCAGAAGGGCCCAGAACGTCCCTTTGGAAAAGCATTTGAAGCTGTTGGGCGTGTCCGCCTTGGCTGTCTGGAGTCCCAGGACTCATTGTTGATTTGCATTTGCAATTTTATTCAATTCACAAAATGAAGTATGTTTCTAAATGGCAGAAAGAGCTCATTGAAGAAAAGACTATTTGCCGCTCCCGAGGGTTATTCTTGTGAGTGTTGCAGAAGCTGGGGCTGAGCCAGAATGTTCCATCTGGCTCTCATTCTTTCCTGCCCCTGCTAGGGCTTCCGATGGCCATAGGATGCACTGGCTGCCTAGGTCCTCACTGGGCTAAGCCTGTCCTGTGTGTCCTTGGTGTGGCAGCTTATCACTGGTTCAGTGTATAAGGCAGGAGGCCGAGTGGGGAGGTCAGAGCTCTTTCTCCTGTCTCCCTTCCTACTGAGACAGAGATACCTAGGCGGGAAGAGTAGGGCCTGGGGGTGGTTCCTGGTGTGTGCCGAGGGCTGGCCCCACTGCTGGGTGTTCCTGGGGATGGTTGCTATGGTGATGTGCCCTGGGACCCAGTAAAGAAACGAGAGGGAAGAAGAGGAGGAAAGGGAGGGCCACCAAGAGTGAGAAGCTGCCCGCCCCTCCAGGGCCACCAGGCCCCGCCAGAGCTCCCAGGGGGTATACAGTGGCCAAGCTGCTGGACAGGCAGTCTGGCCCAGTTAGGCAGACTCGTCCGCTCTGCGGCTTCAGGTAAATTCAGATTTGAAGCTTGGTCCCAAATCAAGCTGCTCTTCCCACCTCACCCCTCCACTGCCTTGCACAAAGCCCTGACTGAGAAAGATGAAGTCGGCTAGGGCAGCTCTGGAAATCCCTGTCCCTCTGCCATCCAGAGAGCCCGAGGGGGCACGAGCCCCGCCTCGAAAGCAGGGCTCGTGTTCAGACCCCTGGAGCCCCACCAGCTTCTCCTTCCCATGGAGGTGGAGGAAGTCCAGGCAGCAAGACACTTTCCTTAGAAATACTCCAGTCTCTCCCTCAGCACAGTAAGGACTCTTAGGGAACAAAATATAATACGTCCTTACCAAAAAGGGGAAAAATTAACACATGAGCAGCAATGGCTTAATGACATCAAGGGCTCAGGTTTCTGACCCATTTAGGCGGCTGCTGGCAGTGCGGGCGACATCCTGTGTGCGGCCCCATTTCTCTCCGCCCGTAGCAGAGTCTAGCGGACCCTGCTTTGCTGAGGGCCCCACCGTGCCAGATCTGCTGCTGGCCCCTCAATGGCCTGTCACCTCCCCAGGGAGCTGGCACTGCTTGTTTCATTTCTCCGTGTTCCGTCTGAATTTTCTGCATGGATTCATCTTCTGTGTGCTGAGTCACCCAGAAGAGAAGCTTCCCCCAGCCCATGTCCTACGGAGCTTTTCTCCATGGTTCTCCAAAACCTCTGTGATGAGCTTTTCTCATGGTTGTGTAATACTCCACAGGGTTCATGTTCCAGAGCATTCCCTGGCTGGGAGCTGTGTCTGTCCGTGGTTTTTCAGTTTTGTGAGTGACACTGCAGGGCTGCCATACCTGCCTTCTGCTGAGTCACCTTCCACAAAACAGGGTCCCCAATGGGGGCTGGGCACCAGGATGAGGGTACTGAGGGTCAGCCACTGAGTGTGAACCTACTGCTCTCCACAGCCTGGCCTCTCTGTGGGCTCTGTCCCACCCCCTGCCCACCCTCCGCTCCTCCAGCAGCGTTTTCCAGAGCCTGCAATGAGCTTTGCCCCTGTGCTGCCACCACCCAGTGCCCCTGTGCCCACAGGCCCAGGCCAGCCTGCACCCCCCTCCCAGCAGGTGAGTGGAACTCCTCCTCATGGCCCCTGGAAGTATCCCTTGCAACTGGTGGTCAGCTCTACTGGGCGGTCTGTGTGTGTGTGTGTGTGGTGTGTTTGGGTCCACAGCTTGTAACGGGGGGTTCGGTGTGGAAGGTTCTGTGACCTTGGAACATTTCTGGAAGTTCTGCTGTGTCCCTGGCTCTGGGCTGACTGGAGTCTGGGCTTTGTGAATGTGTGTATGTGTATACGTATGTGCAGGAGTGTGCCTGTGAGTGTGGCATACGTAGATGTGACTGTGTATATGTGAGTCTGTGGGAGTGGGCAAGTGTGCAAGAGAGCACGAGTGTGTGCCTGAGGGTGTGCATGGGCCTCTGTGTGTCTGAGCATGCAGGGCAGGCCCTGCCTCTGCTGGCTGCGGGTCTCAGGCCTGGCTTCTCTCCCTCCAGCCTCCTCCAATGGCCCAGCCACCGACCCTGCCACAGGTCCTGGCCCCACAGCCCATGGGCACCATGCAGCCGGTGCCCCCCCACCTGCCTCCATACCTGGCTCCGACCTCCCAGGTGGTGGCCCCTGCTCAGCTGAAGCCCCTCCAGATGCCTCAGCCACCCCTGCAGCCACTCACTCAAGTCCCTCCACAGGTACTTCTGGGCTGGCTATCTGCAGTGGCTTTTGGCCTGGGTGGGGTTCCAGGGCACCAGCAGGGCCTGTCTGCACGTGACCTGGGATGCAAAGATGGGGAGGGCTCAGAAGTGTGGAGCATCAGCACCATTCTGGGGACCAACCTGGCAGACCTGGGAGTGTGGAGGCAGCCTCCTAGGGCGGCTTGCCCTCCCTGCCCACTGGCCTCACTTTCTCTTTATCCTGTCAGGCTTTCCTCCCAGACTAAGATGCCTTCTGGGCTGTGAATGGCAGATAAGGAGTCTCTCTGGGAGTGGGGGATGTGGCCATTACTGCATCACCCAACAAATACCTAGTCCCAGGTGCATCCAGATTGGGGAAAAATTTAGTCCAAGGTCAAGGACAGGAGTCACGATATGTCTACCAAGTGGATACTGAAAGCAGATGAACTTGCTGTCCATCCTGAGGTGTTACCCAAGGCTGGGTTGAAGGTGGCTCTTGGAGGTCCAGTGACCAACTGGATGGCACTGCTTCCTGCCTGGAGGGCTGGCCACTAAGGCTCAACCTGAGGAGCAGAGGTGACCTCTGGTGGTCTTTCAGTAGGGATATTGTCTGTAACTAGGAGCACATGACAGCACGGCCAGTACAGAGTGTAGCTGGGGTTGGGCACCATTGCTCAGGTTATTGGACTCCATGATCCCAGTCATTCTAGAGACCCTTGGTGATGATGGGCTATGACCTTAGTGGTAGGACAGGAAGTGGCCTTCATGCTGAAGATGGCAGTTCCCATCAGGAAAGGGGTATTCCTACCATTCGTCCTGCCCCTGAAGTTGCTTTTGCCTCAGGTATCTTTGTAATACCACGTTAGAGTTGGCTTAGGGGTCTAGTTACATCATCTTCTTGCTCATTGGTGATTGTGGTGTTTAGTTGCTTTTCAAAATAGAAGTTGATTTGCTCATTTTTGCTACCTTCTGTTGATTGCACGAAGGTGCCCACTACGTGATACTTGTGAGCATGTGCAAGAAAGTACTCTTGGAGAGAGCTGTCAGAGACTAAGTGCTGAATTCACGAGATCAGATACCAGCTGTCTCTAGGAGGTGCACAGATTGCAGAGAAAACTTAGAGAAGGTTCTGGAGTTCTTGCTGCCATGAGGGTGTGACCTCAGCCAGCGAGAGGAGGCTGGAGGATGTTTCCCTGAGACCCCTCCCAGAAGTTAAGTTCCCATTGGAATTCTCACAGCTGAGGCATCAGGCTGTGATGCCAGATGTTTGGAACCAGTCTCGTGGCTCTTGACAGCCTCAATCCTTCGGAGTGAAATTGTCCAAAGAGTCAGAGCCCCAGGGTCACCCTTGGGCTGCCCCCGATTCCCTCGGAGCCCCCTGTGGGTTCCTTTGAGGGTATGGATGCAGGGAGGGCCCCCTGTGCCTATGCTGAGGCTGCCAGAGGTTCTTTTCTCTTTGGAGTTTCACGTGCTTGGGGTTCCCTTGCCGTTGGGTGTGTTTTGGGGAGCCCTTGAACACAGCTGCCGGGGAGCATCTGTGAGGGGGAGCCTCCCACCGCCCCACCAACTGTGGGCCCCTGGTGGCCGTGACTGACACACTGTCCTGTCTCTTTCAGATGCCTCCCATGCCTGTGGTTCCCCCCATCACGCCCCTGGCGGGAATCGACGGCCTCCCTCAGGCCCTCGCTGACCTGCCCACCGCAAACGTGGCTCCTGTGCCGGCACCTCAGTATTTCTCTCCCGCCGTGATCTTGCCAAGTCTCGCCGCCCCCCTGCCCACGTCCCCAGCCTTGCCTCTGCAGGCGGTCAAACTGCCCCATCCCACCGGGGCACCCCTGGCGGTGCCATGCCAGACGATCGTGCCAAACACACCAGCTGCCATCCCTCTGCTGGCTGTGGCTCCACAGGGTGTGGCTGCCCTGTCCATCCACCCTGCTGTGGCTCAGCTCCCAGCCCAGCTCCCCACCCCGCCTGTGTACCCAGCGACCTTCCCGCAGATGGCCCCTGGAGACATCCCACCTTCCCCCCACCATGCTGTGCAGAGCTTACGGGCCACCCCGACCCCTCCGCAGCCGGCGCCTCCTGCGCCTCCTCAGCCCCTCCAGCCTGGTGTTGTCCATCTGCCCGAGCAGGCTGCTCCAGCACCTGCCTCAGGGAGCCAGGTAATACACCTGTGGGGCTTGGAGACCCCCACGCTGCTCACTTCACTGGGCCATGGCTTTCTCTTGGCACTTGGACTAAGGGGCAGGTTAGGGCTGGGGAAGGAGGCTGCTCTGTCCTACAGTTGTCCTTTCTCTGAAAGAGACGAGTTGGAGAAGGAGGCTAAAGCCAGCATGGTGCACCTGTTGCCACCGTGGGAGCCACAAACATCAGGGCAGCCTGTGGGTTCCACTGTCCCACCTGATCAGGAGGTGGGCAACTGCTGCCCGTGTGGCTGAGGGCTCCCTTGCCCTACCATGCTGGTCCTGGCAGTCCTGGTGGCCCTCACTGGTCCCTCTGTAGGCACTAGGACTCACATGCATCTAGGGTCAGCCCCTCCCAAAGCACCTTGTCAGAGCAAGACAGGGCAGACACACTCATGTTAGCAGAGATGAAATCAGGCAGAGGAGCGGGATCTGGGCTACCAGCTGAAAGTGGTCATGATAGGAGCAGGGAACTGGTGTCAGGTGGGGACCCTGTGCAACCAGACTAACCACAAAGAGACCGTGTGGTAGCTACAGAGGGACGTGCCCTGCTGTGTCCTCGGTGGCCTCACAGATCTACACACTTGTGTTTGGAGCTTCTGGGTTATTCTGCTCAAAGCTGAGTGAGAGGAAGAGCTGACGTGGATGCTTCCCACCTGCCCCCCGCCCCGCCAGTCTAACTGAGAACCCCTCACCTGGAATCCTCCTGCGTGGGTCCCTCACACACACACACCTGGGCATCTTCTCACCTGGGTAGCTCTTACCTGGGCATCTCCGCCTAGGTGTCTTCCAACCCAGCCCCATCCTGGCTCTGAGTCCTCATAGTTCTGTGACTAGGACGTGTCCCTGCATTTTGAGCCTCGTCTCCTCTACTGCAGGGCCAATGCCTCCTTCTGACTTGATCCATCCAGACAGCATAGAAGGAGCCCAAAGCCGAGTGTTCCTGGTGCCAGGTGCCCCCGGCTCACTTTGTCCTGATCTAATCTGAAGTAGGACCCCCCCATCCCGAGTGTACAGGGAACCCCCTGAGCACTACTTCTTGCTGTCTTACTTCCAGAGGATTTGTGCTTGGAGAAGGAAGGGACAGTGTTAGTGGCTGGCAGGATGGCGTTTGTCTAAAAGACCAGTGGGAGGAAGCACATCAGTCCTGTGCCCCTACTGAGGGAGCGCCAGTCTGAGCAGGTGTCCATGGCCACTTGGCCAGCTGATTCCTGGGCTGGGTGTGTTTTTTGAGGAAAGCAGAGGGTAAGGCCGAGGAGTAGGAGGGCAGAGACCTGACACTGTGTGTTTTGGGCATTGCTGCTTGACCCTGGCCCTGGCCCCTCTGGGCCCTTTACAAGTTGCTGCATGCCTTGTGGTCATTCCTGTTATCTGTCTCGTAGAGATGTTCACTGATGAGCTGGGCGGGGCACCCTGTCACAGCTGCTGGGGTGTCTGACCAGGAGAGAACTGTCCACCTGCTGGGCAGTGGCGTGGTACATCTCACCCTGCATGGTTTGCTTATAGAAGGTCTCCAGCCAGCCTGTCCAAGTCAACGGGGCTGTTCCCATTCCTGGGAGGAGGAGAATTTCAACCTCAATCCCCAAGTGAGGCAGAGGACAGATTATCCTGGCACTTTGAATCCAAGGCAGCTTCTTCCCTGCTTGTCTTAACTTTTCCTGGGTAAAGGAGGAGAATAGTGGGGGAACCAGCCTGAACTCCAGGTCACCCTGTGGGAGACAGCAGATGTCAGCGAGTGCTCTCAGGGGACACTTGCTCTTGGGAACAGCCACTGTGCACTCTGAACCGACCAGGAGGTCCAACACAGGCAGAATACTGATGGCCCAGGGGGAAGGCCCAGGAGCCCAGGTTGGACGCTGTGGGTCACCTTCTGTTTTTCACCTGGGCTTAGACAGAGGTTCCCAAGCGAAGCAGGGGTCCAAATATTCCTACACAGATCCTCACACAGGAAGTGATACAGGATGCCCCTTTCTGTTTGCTTCTGCTAAATCCATGTGTCAAATGTGTCCCGAACCAGGGACTCACGGCCCTGGGGACTGTGTGGGTTAGGGAGGGATGTTTCCATGCCCCCACCACCCTGGCTGTATCAAGCGGGCCCCTGGCATCCAACGTGCATCCCTGTCCCCTAGGTCCTGCTGGGCCATCCGCCTTCGTACACCGTGGATGTGGCTGCTCCGGTCCCTGCAGTGCCCCTGCCACCTGCTGTCCTCTCCCCGCCTCTGCCTGACGTGCTGCCACCTGCTGCCCCTGAGCTCCTGCCTAAGTTCCCAAGCTCCTTGGCCCCCACAGTGGTGGCAGCCGCCCAGAGTGTGCCCGCCCAGAGTGCCACACTCCTGCCGCCTGCAAACCCACCACTGCCCACTGTGCCTGTGATTGCCAGCCCTTGCCCAGCCGTCCAGCTGACAGTGGAACCTGCCCAGGAGGTGTGTGCCTTGTCTCCTGCTTACAGCCCCCTGGGGCTGCACTGCGACCTGGGGCCTCGGCCCTTGAGGTCAGTCCTGCCCACAGCCCGCCACTCCGGGGAGGTGGAGTGTGGCCCGGGACAGCCAGACATTCCTGTTCTTGTCTCCCTCACTTCCCACAAGCCCACATCAAGATGGAGAGCAGGAGTTTTGTAAATGGGTTTGGAGGACGCATTCCCTCGGAGAGGATGTGAAAGCTTTTACAAAGCCCGCGTGTCCTCTTTCAGGGATGATCAAAGTGGGTTAACAGTTTTGGAAAGGAAGCAACCCTGAGCTTTGAGGAATCTGCTAGGCTCCAGGCCTTTCAACAAGATGAAAACCTCCCTGTGTGGCGGCCCCCTGGCTGCAGGCGGGAGAGAGGCTGAGGAGGGGGAGGCAAGGCCAGCATGGCAGAGGCGGGTATGGAGGGGCGAGCGTGCCACAGGCAGTAGGAGCTGCATGACCCGTTCTCTTTCCTCTGGTTTTTATTTCAGGAGCAGGCCTCACAGGACAAGCCGCCTGGCCTCCCGCAGAGCTGTGAGAGGTACAGGCTCAGAGGGGAGGGTCGGGTGAGGGCCCAGGACTGGCTCAGCCCAGCCTCTCTGCTGCTTCGTGGGCCCTGACCCAGTTAGCTTGATGCTATCACCCTCTTTTCTAACCCTGACCCGGCAGAGCTTCAGGGACCTTCTCAGGGTCTGTTTTCTGAAATCTGGTTGTTGGAGGCTCCAGCTATGTTCTAGATCTGCTGGGAACCGTGGTCTATGGGCCAAGGATGTTCCAGCAGGAAGAGGCTGTGGGTAGAGAGGCCTGGAGGGGACTTCCTGCAGACTGGCTGAGTCCAGCCTCGTAGACCCTGGGTTTCCCGGATTGCCACCTCCTGTGTTCTTGGGGAGGCAGCCTGTCCTCCTGAGGGTGACCATGAAGTGACCATGGCCCACGCTCTGAGGGTGCTGGGCAAGGTGTGTGCTGATGTGTCACGGTCTTCACAACAGCCCCAAGTAGTTGTTGTTTCCCTGTGGCGTAGATGGGGAAATTGAGGCAGAGGCCTAGTGCTCGGTCAGGATTTTGAGAGGGCTGGAGGGCATGCAGCCAGTGACTGTGAAGTCCACACTTCTACATGGAGGCTACCCAGGATGGACGCTGCAGGGTCCCCTCACAGGGCAGCCACTGCCTCTGCAGGTCCTAGCCGCCGGCCCTAGAGGTTTTGAAGCCCCCAGGCTGGGCTGACCATAGCAGACGTGCTCACCATCCACGGGTGCCGTTAACGTTCTTGGTTTTTACTCAGCTACGGAGGCTCTGATGTCACTTCGGGAAAAGAGCTGAGTGACAGCTGTGAGGGCGCCTTTGGAGGGGGCAGACTGGAGGGCAGGGCTGCCCGGAAGCACCACCGCAGGTCCACACGTGCCCGCTCCCGGCAGGAGAGGGCCAGCCGGCCCCGGCTTACCATCCTGAATGTGAGTGGCTGGGACCCAGGGCACGCGGGTGCAGCGTCCTCCGTGATCTGACCGTCCACTTCCTACAGGTGTGCAACACAGGGGACAAGATGGTGGAGTGCCAGCTAGAAACACACAACCACAAGATGGTGACCTTCAAGTTCGACTTGGATGGGGACGCGCCTGATGAGATCGCCACGTACATGGTGAGGGGGCCCAGGCAGTGAGGTTGTCTCTTGGGGCGCATGCAGGGTCAGGCGCGTGGAGCTTGGCCCTGCGTCGGGGTGCCATCCACCCCCAGTGCCCTGGGGCTGTCCCCGAGCTGAGAGTCTGGTGGGGAGTCTGACCCCCGCACCAGGGTCTGTGGGCTGCTCCCCACACAGGGCAGAAACCTGGGGATGAGCGGGCAGCTTGAAGAAGTGTTCACAGCCACCAGGAGGGTGTCCCAACCCCTCAACTGTCCCTCAGAGGAGCAGGAAGAGATGGCAGCCTGGTGCCATGAATAAGCACAGGGAAGTGGCACCCCAGCACCTAATGTCCCTGCTCAGAGCCACCTGCCAACCTCCCCAGTGGAAGGGCAGATCTCAGCGCTGCATCCCCGTCCCCATTCCCCAGCTCTGCCTGCACCTTCATCCAGAGGCGCCCTTCCCTGCCCAGGTGGACCCCACTCTGAGTACCTCATCCTCCCCAGGGAATCCTGCAGTGTCCCTATTAGGAACGGGGGTCTCTGGCCTCAGAAACTGTCTGGCACACAGAGATAGGTGAAAAGGACCCACTGTCTTCCCCTGCTTACTGGTGACTCCAGAGGACAGACAGCATTGTCCTAGAACATTACCACCCATGAGGGGAGCTTAGGAAGCAAGGTAGCATTGGTGGCTGGTGCTGTAACCCCTAACCCCCAATGGCCACCACATACAGTGAGTGGAGCTAGTGTGACTAGGGAGCAGAATATGAAATGTCATTTAATCCAGTAATGTAAATCACCCCACGTGGCCAGGAGCGGCTTTATTCAACAGCCTGGCTCTGAAGGTCAACAGAAAGCTTCCCCTTGGACTGCGTCCCAGCCTCTCCAGCCCTGGCTTCGTTAAATTCTGATGTGGATTTCATGGGGAAGCCCCAGCTGCTTGCTTCTGGGACAGTTCCACAGAGAGAGCTCAGATAAGCCCTTCCGGAGCCCACGCCCAGGGCACGGTCCCCACAGTGTCAAAGGGGAGCCCTTCCTTAACAGCCCTTCGTGGACATGGTTGGGAGGACTTTTTTGAAACTGTTGCAATAAGGGAGAGAAGATGTAGTCAGCCCTGAGAGCAGCAGGGACAGCAGGAGTCACAGCCCAAGAACAGCGCGGGCGCCAGTGGACAGAAGATAACTGAGAGGAGACGCCAGCTGCTGAGCCCATTGGAAGGCCATATCAGGTCGCGGACGATGCCAGGCAGCCCCGGCTACTCACTTTCAGGATGGTCAGTGGGCCTGCTGACCCTCTCTTGGTGTGTGTGAAGCTAGGGTGGTGTTTCCGGCACCTCCGCCCCCCAGCCTGCCCACTTCAAAGGTTCCATCAGCGCCTTGGCTCAGCTCTACCAGGAAGTGACATCAGAGCCTCTGTGGAGACCCACTGCGAACACACTTGATGGGACCCTTGCTGAGGGCAGCCAGCATGTCTGATGTCAGAGGGATGAAGAAGTTGATCAGATGCCTGGTGGCTGATGGAAGGGAGGATCGGATGTCACACGGTGGCCAGGGAGGGGTCTTTGTCAGCAGCCGGTGCCTGTTGCTTACATGCAGCCAGAGCAAACACCAGTCTTCACCTGGTGGTCTAAACTGAAGCCGTAGACATCCCTTATCCTCCTTTGTGTTTTAACCCGTGTCTCCTGTTATGCTGTGCACTCGTGTATCTCCAAGCACAGTCATGAAGTGGACGCCTGTGAAGTGTCCCCTCGGCCTCTGCTCCTGTTCCCATGGCTCTGCTCCCCCCTTCCTCGCAGCACAATGATTAGATGAGTGTTCGTTTGCCTAGTTTTCCTGTACACCTGTGCACACCCCCCATACATCCCTGTCCAGTGACAACGCCGTTGTTACTTCATGGTGAACGTTAGCAACTCAGCAGCCTCTCGGCTCTGTTTTGTGCTCACTGTCCCGATTCTCCTCGCACCTTGTAGCTCTCTCTCCTGTACTGTGTGAAGGTTTGAATTGGGAATTGAGCATTTTTAAGTCAGGGCATCTAAAATACAAAGCACGCACGACGTGAATATACAAATTTGGTCCGTCGACATGGCCGTCCATGTGTGACCTCTACTGGGTGCCCACCTGTGCTCTTCCTCACACCCACCTGTCCCGGGGACAGAGACATCAGGGGGCTGGGGTGGAAGAGAGGCGTTGGCTGGCGGAACACGGTGCTATTCAGACAAGCTTCTCCCCGCCCAGGGATGGTCCTCTTGAGTGTGGGGCTCCAGGTGATCGTAACTGGTGTGTTTAGCTGGGCCTTGGGCTCATATTCTCACAGAGACCCCCTTGCCAGCCTGGTAGTGAAGGGGGTCTGTGGGTGTTTGACTAAGTTGGCATCGATTCCCAGGTTATCAATGGGTCCTATATCTTTAGGTTTGTCTTTGTTTTGTTTTTAATTTATTTTAATCTCTGTAAAGATTTTCATACCTAGCAGGAAAAGACTAAGGGCACTACTTCAGTTTTGTGCGGAGTAGGAATGTTGCACACGTTCTTGCGTGCAACACCCTGTAGAACTGGATGCTCTAACTCCTGTGGTGTGTACCTTAGATGACGTTGCACCCACCCGCTACCCTCAGTTAGGGGGTGAATCCAGGAGGTCAGTGGTAGCCAGCTCCTCCTATGAGCTGTGCTGGTGCTTCTGGGTGTGGTATCTGAAGGGTCAGAGGAATTCTGCTCTACAGCCAGCTTAGTATGGGGGACAGATGGATCCATCCCAGACAGGGTCTGGAAGAACAGATGGCCTGGGCAGGGCCAGGGCATCTGGGTGACCACAGAGGTATATGGGTAGGAAAGATCCCTGGCCTGAAATGGGCAGAGATTGGACCCTGCTGGGAGAGGGAACAATCTGACCTCTTTCCCTGGAGCTGTCTGCACAGCTTTCTGAGATGCATTCACTATGTCCCATCTGCTTGAGTGGCCAAGGACACAGCAAAGTAGAGTGTAAGCAGCGGTGCTGTGTGCCCATGTGAGAGTTGGGGACAGTGACTGTCTTTCTAAACCAAGGCCTGAAGGCTGCAGTACTGAGTCTGTGGTGTGGGAACTGCTAGCCACCCTTTCCTCTCCCACTGGAGGCCTGGGCTGTCCTTGCTGTCCCAGGTGCTGGCTGAAGGGTGGGAGACCACATGTGTGAACCACATGGACCTGAGAAGCCAGAGGGTGGTGC
Source organism: Sciurus carolinensis (assembly GCF_902686445.1). NCBI lineage: Eukaryota > Metazoa > Chordata > Mammalia > Rodentia > Sciuridae > Sciurus > Sciurus carolinensis. The sequence continues at coordinate 8,982,706 of NC_062227.1, forward strand.
AGGATGAGGGACTTTTGGTCTCAGCCCAGACCAACAGGAGAAAGGCAGCTGGTTTGAATGGGCCTCGTGCTCTGGAAGGATGGCCTCTGCCTGGACATCAGGGTCCGAGGTGCAGATGGAGAGGCCACAGTGCAGGGGTTGTGCTTTAGTGCAACAAGAGCAAGGCTGGGACCCAGTCATGTGCCCTGAGTGGTCTCTCCATGACCAAGTGTCAGGCTGGCCCAGCCCAAGCTGGCCAACTTTGGGGACACCCTCTCTGGACTTCAGTCTGAGAAGAGCCACGTGACTTCAGGAGACTCTTGTTGAGGATGAGAAGGCCAGTCTCAAATAGTTCTGGCTCAAGAACAGCCCCAGCTTGAGATGGGTGGACACCCAAATGGAGAGTGATAGGTGACAAACTCCCAGGGTCTCTGCTGAGGAAACAGGAGACATCAGGAGCCTTAATAGGGGCCACTGCTGATCACTCTTCCACACCCACCTCCATGCCACGTCCTAGGCTACAGGTCAGACACTGAGGCCAGGAGAGCAGGGACACAGGCACAGAGAATTGTGTGTGGACATGCTGCAGAGCTTTGTCAACCTGTTGATCATCCTGCCCCCATACCTGCCCACCAGCTGGAGCCTGTGCCTTCAAACTGCCTCCTTGGCTTCCTTGGCGCCGAGTCCCAAACGTACCCCCCTCCTGCACTGTGGTCCCGTTGATCCTGTGCACCTGCCTTCTTTGAACAGAGTAGAGACCTATATATGTCCCCATAAAGCTCCAGTGTAGCTGCGGCCTGTGGCGGGTCATTACCAGCGCCCCGTGTGCCCTCGCAGGTAGAGCATGACTTCATCCTGCCAGCTGAGCGGGAGACATTCATCGAGCAGATGAAGGACGTCATGGACAAAGCAGAGGACATGCTCAGTGAGGACACAGACGCTGACCGTGGCTCTGATGCAGGGACCAGCCCACCACACCTGGGCACCTGTGGTCTGGCCACGGGGGAGGTGAGAGCCTACATTCCCAGGAAGAAGTGGTGGGTGCTGCGGGGTGGGAGGGTGGACGCGTCAGTTCAGCGGGAAGCTCTGAAGGAAGTTCTCCCTGAATGTGGCTGCGCTGACCTCTGATCCCTCTCCCTCATGCAGGAGAGTGGACAGTCCCAAGCAAATGCCCCTGTGTATCAGCAGAACGGTGAGTCTGCCCCCACTCTGGCCACACCAGTCAGAGCAGACGAACCTCAGGCTCTGGGAAGAGCCATTTCCCCAGCATCCTCCTGGCTCTGTAGCAGGTGTTTACGTGGAAGTCTCCACTGAGCATAGTGTCAGGGGCCTTGGCACTGCACTGGGGGGTGAGGGGTGGGAGTGTGTGGTGACCAGGATCCCCCATCTGGGGGTGGCCACCTATCTGAAGAGCTGTCACCTACCAACTGGCCCCACCACCTTCATGGCTGGTGCTGGGGGCATCCCAGGAACTAAACCTGAACCCAGGGTGCTCCTGAGTCTCATGCTGGCCGCCCACCCCTCACCCCTCTGGGTGAGAGAGCAGCAGGTGAAAGCCCCTCTCCAGGGCCTCTTTATCAGGGGGCCTGGGGACCCCCTGTGTCCCCAGAGGGAAGCTCTTTTGGATTATGACTGGGAACTTGGGTTCCCTGCCCATGCCCTTCTCAGTAAATCCTGTGGGTGCAGACGAGTTCTGGGGAGCCCCCTGTGACGGTCCGGTGTGGCAGCTGGTGTCACCTGGTCTCAGTATGCTGTTCATGTTCCATTTCTCAGTCCTACACACAGGGAAGAGGTGGTTTATCATCTGTCCGGTGGCTGAGCACCCCGCAGCTGATGCCCCTGAATCGTCACCCCCACTTCCTCTAAGCTCCTTGCAGCCAGAAGCCAGCCAAGGTAGGAGCAGCCACATCCTCTGTCCTGGGTTCCCTCCCTGGGTAACCCTGGCTTCCTTCTCTACATCCCTTCACTGGTGTGCACTGGGCACCCAGTACCATGTGAGGGGCCCTCACGCTGTCACCCCGAAACTCAGGGCAGCCTCCAGGGCTGTTTTCCTGCCTATCCCTGTTCTCCACCACCTCAGCCAAGCATCCGTTTGAACCTACCTGTTACCTCCGCAGTGCCGGGGTGGCTGCCCGGTGTGCTGGTGAGCTCTGCCTGCCTCTCAGTGCTGCTCGGGACCTCGAACCCTTCCTGCTTCGCGGGGGAAACACGCCCTGCGGTCCTGCTCTGCCGAGGGTGTCGGGTGGGAAAGGCCCTTTTATTTCCGAGACTGATTTTAAGTTGTCCACATGGATGGTGGTCAGTGTTGTGGATCTGCGTACAGAGGACAGTAAGTTTGCCCTCAGGTCTGGGTGAAATCTTGATCTTTATGATCCTTTGGAAAAACAAAAATAGTCATTTGAACAAATATAAGGTTTAATTCCCCATCACTTGGCTGGGAAAGAGCTGCTAAAACTTGACCTAACATTACGGTATATTGATGAAAAATATCTGTAAGTCAACTTTGATTTCTTGTTGGCTTTCCAGTACTTTCCACTATGCCTTTGGAGATTTATTACCATCAGGAAAAGGTCAGCTTAATAGAAAACCCCAAACAAAGCCAGTCCCTGAGATGGGTGCTCTCTGGTCATGGGGACAGGCCTAGCCTGGACTGAGAAGTCAAGAACCAGCAGCCTCATTTGAAAGACTCACCTGTAAAGGGGAATTTGTTCCTCTATTACCTGTGGACTGTACTGTGCACTCTCCCAGTGAAATAAATCTGTGTGGTATAGGGGTCAAAGGTCAATGAGGTGTGGGGTCAAGGAACAGCGAGGTGTGGAGTCAAGGGATGACATGGGATAGGGTCAGGGGACATTGTAATGTGGGGTCAAGGGACAGTGTGGTATAGGTCAAGGGACAGTGTGGTGTAGAGTCAAGAGTGATTGTGATGGGTCAAGGGATGGCTTGGGGTAGGGTCAGGGGACATTGTGATGTGGGGTTAAGGCACATTGTGATGTGGGGTCAAGGGATGGTGTGGTATAGAGTCAAGGGTCATTGTGAAGTGGGGTCAAGGGACATTGTGATGTGGGGGTCAAGGCACATTGTGATGTGGGGTCAAGGGATGGTATGGTATAGGGTCAAGGGTCATTGTGAAGTGGGGTCAAGAGACATTGTGATGTGGGGTCAAGGGAGGCATGGGGTAGGGTCAGGGGGCATTATGATGTGGGTCAAAGGTCAGCAAGGTGTGGAGTTGAGAGCACAGAGTTCAATCCTCATTCTTCCTGTGCATACTGAGAGACTGACCTCCAGAAACCTTTCAGGGTCAGGTTATCTATTAAGAAGCAAACTGGGCCAAGCATTAATGTGGACCAACCATCCACTGGGGATGATCAAGGAAGTTTGACAGGTTATGAGAACCACCAGAGTGCAGAGTTAACAGGCTGGGGTCAGCAAAGGGCAGAGGACAGGGACAGGGCCCTATCCCCTGGGGCATGTCCCATTCCACAGGGGAGGATGGGCATAACTTCAGCTGCCCCATGGCTAGAGAGAAGGGGCATAGAGTCCAGGGCCCATGGTGGCCCTGCGGAAGCTGTGCACTGGAGCAGGCCTGGCCCCATGGGAGAGGCAGGGCTGCCAGAGAGGAGCCCAGGAGGGCATCTCCGCCCCTCATGAGGAGATCCCAGTGCCGAGTGCTCGGGCAGGAGCACAGAAGTCTTTTCAGAGGGAGAAAACATCGTTTTGGATTTCAAGCAACTTGTACAGTGTTTTTAGGTAAAATATCTGGCACATAATAAAAAGTAACTAGGCAGGGGAGCTGAACCCTGGGATAGATGGGGCCAGCACACACATCGACCTTTGTCACCACTGAACTGCTGTACCCAGAGGGAGAGCTCTCGGGGAGACCCTCGAGTTCCAGCTCACAGAACAGGAGAGGGAATTGCTAAAGCTCAGGGAGGGAATCCTCTCCCCAGGTTTTCTTTCCCCCTCTTCTCTTGCACCAGCGCTAGATAAATATATGGCATAGCAGCAGGTGGAGCCACATCAGGGAGAGCCAGTGCTCTAGGGCTGAGACCCCAAACTGGATGCCTTTTTTCTTTCTGTCACCCTTACTTGGCATAGACATGATACTGGGTGGTTTCTGGCCAAAGGTTCAGAACAGGAAGTTCCAGGGAACCAGGAAATGCCAGGGAGGGCACAAAAAGGGAGGAGCTTGGGAAAAAAAAACCCCATCAAGCTGAATTCCTAGATGCACCTCCAGCCTATGCATGCATGAGTCTGGTCCTAATTAGTGTATAAGAATTTTGAGAACTGAATCAATGAATAAACCCTACCCACGTCCCAGACTGGCCCTTAAGTGATACAACCCAGTGTCAGATAAGATTAGTCCTGCAAAAGCATTGACAGCTGAACCAATTTGTAACTACAGCCCATACAAGGCAGGTTGAACTCGCAATCTGCACTTAACCAGGTCATTTACCTGCTAAAGCAAAAATATCAACATTTACCATAGGATTTAAACAAGATTCAACATTTCATAATATCATTCAAGATGTTCAGAATAAAATCCAAAATTATTTGGGAAGTGAAAAACTAGGAAAACATCAACTCAAATGGAAAAGGGCAACACATCCAATAATAAGTTGACATAGATGATGGGATGATCTGACAACAACTTAAAGGAGTTATTATAAATATGCCTGAACAAGCAATCGCAAACATTCTTGCAATAAACGTTAAAGTAGGAAGTATCAGCAGAGGAATAGAAAATGCAAAGAAGAAACAAATGGAAATTTTAGTGCATAAATTAAAAAATACCTGAAATCATCCAACTGGAACATAAAGAAGATAGAAAAAATGAACAGTTTCAAGGACCTGTGGATCTATATTAAAGGATCTAGTGTTTGCGTCAAGAGTTCCAAAAGGAGGGAAGAAAAGAGTGCTGAAAAAAAATTTGAAGAAATAATGCTGAAAACTTCCCAAGTTTGGTGAAAGGCATAAACCTAGAGAGTCAAGAAGCTAAGCAAACACTGATCAGGTTAAATCAAAGAAATCTGTACCTGCACACATTGTTGTAAACTAAAGACCTACCCCCAGCCCCTGGCCAAAAAAACAAAAGTGAAACCAGCCAGAAAAAATGATGCTTTACTTAGAAGGGACAGGAATTCAAATCACTGCAAATTTCTCACCAGAAGCCATGGAGTCCAGAAGGAAGCAGCATGGCATTTAGAAAGTATTGAAAGAAGAACTTACAATCCAGAATTTCTTTTTTCAGGGAAAATACCCTTCAGGAATACAACTGAAATAATGCCATTCTCAAAGAAAACTAAGAGAACTTGCAGCCAGTACATTGCTCCAAAAGAATTATTAAAGATCTTTAGACAAAAGGGAAATGATACCAGAAAGTAACTTGGAACATCAGTACTGAATCAAGATGGTAAATGTTGGATGAGTATAATAAACTATTCTCTTGAGTTCTTTAGAATATGCCTGACCCAAACAAAACAAAACGAAACAAAACAAAAAACAAAAACCATGTCTGACAGTTGAAATTAAAATGTCTGATGAGTTTTCAATGTTTGTGGATATAATACAGTAATATAATTGTGATAAGAAGGATAAAGTGACCTGTACATTTGTGACATTTCTATATTCCACTTGAAGTGATAAGGTACTAGTTCTAAGTAAACTGAAAAGTTAAGCGTGTGTTTTGGAATTCCTAAATTGTTCAAAATTATTGTAGATAAACTCAGATGAACTAAAAAAAAAAAAAAAATCAAATAACCACAAAGAAGGGGAAAAAGAGAAAAAGAAAAAAACAGAGGATCAAAAAACAAAATCTAACACAACAGTAGTGGGGGGATAATCCAGAAAACAAACAAAATGGCACATCTAAATCCAAATATATCAATAATAAAAAGTAAAAAGTCCTTTCATGCCGGGCTTGGTGGCCCACGCCTGTAAACTCAGCAACTCAGTAGGCCAAAGCAGGAGGATTCCAAGTTCAAGGCCAGCCTGGGCAACTTGTGAGACCCAGTCTTAAAATTTGAAAAAAAAAAAAAAATTATAGGAGCTGGGGGTGTAGCTCAGTGGTCAAGCACTTGCCTAGCATATGTGAAGCCCTGGGTTCAATTCCCAGTACTGGGGGCGGCGGGGAGGAAACAAAGAGTCTTATCACATGAATTAAAAGATAGATTATGAGAATAGATTCAAAACCCAACAACTTGACCTAAGTACATGCTCTCTATTAGAAACTTCAAATAAATTATTTAGATAGGTTAAAAGGAGGATGTTAAATGACAGATCATGTAAACACTTCTCAAAAGAATGCTGGAGTGGCTGTTTTTATTTCAGACACAATATACTTCAGAGCAAAGAGATATGATATTACATATTCATAAGGTGATCAATTCATCAAAAAGACATTGTCGTCTTAAATATGTGTGCATCTCATAACAGAGCTTCAAAACTAACAGAAGTAAAAGCAGAAACAGACAAATCCACAACTATAGTTGGAGGCTTCCACACCCCTCTCTCAGTAATAGATGAAACAGAAAGAAAGTCAGCAAGGATATAGAAGATCTGAACAACACTACGAACCATCTTGACCTAACTGACATTTATAGAACACTCAAAATAACAGAATATACTTTATTTTCTAGCCTATGTAGAACAATTACCCTATCCTGAGTTATAAAACAAAACCCAACAAGTTTAAATGAATTGCTATTATACCAGAAATATTCTCTGATATAATTAAGAATCGAATAATTATCCATAGGTGAAATAGTCTCAAGCATTTAGAAATGTTTTTGAGTGCATATGAAAATATACCAGTATTCAAACATTTTAAAAAGATATATCACCAATTCTACAAAAATTTTTCCCGAGAATACCTGAAGGTAGAACACTTTCCAAGTCATTTTAAGAGACCAGCATTACCCTAATTTAGAACCAGACAAAGTACCAAAAATGAGAGCAATAGACCCATTTCTCTCATGAACACAAAGGGGCAGTTTCCTCAATAAAACTTTAGCAAGTCAAATGCAGCAATATGTTAAAAAAACAAGACAAAACAAAACAATGCACCATGAGAAAGTGGGTGTGTTCCAGGAAGGCAGCAGGCAAGAGTCAATTAACCCACCCTATTTGTAGTCTAATGAAGCAAAAAAAAATATATTATCATATCAGTTGATACAGCAAAAGCATTTAACCAAATACAACATCCATTTATGATAAAAATGCTCAGCAGTTAAGAAAGGAGCTTGCTCAACCTGATAAAAGTCGTCAACGTGAAAATAAAAACAAACCTACAGCTAACATCATATTTTGTGATGAAAGACCAAATGTGTTCTCCCACCCTAAGAATGAAAAGAAGGCAAGGATGCCATTTTTACCGTTCTTATTCAACATTGAACTGAAGTCCTAACTAGAATTCAAGGCAGGCAAGAAGCAAAAAAAGACATGTGAGTTGAAAGAAGACATACAACTATCTCTGTTGTCAGATAATGCGATTTTATATTTAGACAACAGCATATATTCTATAGTAACAACAAACAGCTTCTAATAAGTGAGCACAGAAAATCACAGGATATAGTTAACATACAAAAATAACTATATTTCTTGCAATGAACAGTTGAAAACCAAACAGACCATTTCCAGTAGCAAAATAAATAAATAATAGAAAAAGAAGAAATGCATAGGAACAAATTTAGCATAAAATATGCAGAAACTACAAAGGACTGATGAAATGAATCAACAATGACCTAAAGAAGTGGAGAAGCACACCTCATATGTGGGTTGGAAGATTCAACATGGTGAAAATGTCAGTTGATCTGTATAGATTTAATGCAATACAAATAAAATTAAAGCAATATTTTTGTAGATATGAATAAGCTGATTATTAAGTTTATATGGGCATACAAAGGAAACAGAAATAGCTAAAATGGTTTTTTAAAAGGAGAATCAAGTTAGAAGGATAACACTACCCAATATTAAGACTTACTACAAAGTCATATAGTAATGGTAAAGGCATTGACACATAGACCAGTGGAACAGATTAGGGAGCCCTGAAATAGACCCACACATTTTGATTTTTTTAAACAAAAATGCAGAAGTGAGTCAATGGAGAAAGGATAGTTTTTTCAATAAATGATGTTGAGTAGTGGTTCATTCATATGCAAAAAAAATGAACCTTGACCCTACACCTACCATCTTATAGAAAATTTAATTCATTCTAGGTCAAATGTAAAATGCAAAACTATGTGACTTTTAGAAGAAAACTAGAGAAAATCTTTGTGACCTGTGCCAGGAATTCTTAGACATGATACCAAAGATATACTCCACAAAAGAGAAAAATGGATAAATTGGATGTTATCAAAATTAAAATCTTTCACCCTCTGAAAACCACTATCAAGAGAATAAAAGGACAACTTACACTCTGGGAGAAATAATTACAAGTCACATATCCAACCTAGTATTTCTATCAGAAATATATAAACAATTCATAAACCTAACAATAAGAAAACAACTCAACTAAAAAATGACCCTAAGAGACACTTCACCAAAGAGGATGTAAGATGGCCATTAAGCACAAGAGAAGTCATTCAATGTTATTGAATAATTGGGGAATGAAAATTAAAGCCATGGTGAGGAATTCACACAGACCTGTTTTGATTGTTAGGCTGTTAACATGAAGTCTTGGCATGGATGTAGCAACTGGACACATAAAATGGTACAGTCGTTCTGGAAAATGGGCAGTTTAATATAAAGGACACGCTATGTGTCTTAGCAATGTCACACCTGAGTATTTACCCTAGAAAAGCAAAAACTCATGTTCATTTAAAAAGACATCTCTCTCTCTCTCTCTCTCTCTCTCTCTTTCTCCATTTCTCCCTTCCCCCTCCATGTATATACATGGTATAGCACTTCTGTTCTTAATTGCCAAACCTGATCCAACCTAACCTAAATATTCTGCAGTGGGTACATTGATACCTTGAAAGAGAATTGTGTGTTTTTTTTTTTTTTTTAAATTGCATTTTGAAAAAGAAGCATATTGTTGGTAAATGAAAGAAAGCAGTCTCAGAAAGGTTACCTATTGTATAATTCCATTTATGATGACATTCTTGAAAAAAGTAAGCTGTCATGAGAGTGAATAGGACCAGTGCTTGCCAGGGGTAAAGACAGTGTGGCCGTGAAGAGATAGTGCAAGGAGGTTATTTGGGTAATGGAATTTTTTTATCCTGATTGTGATGTTAATTTCATGAACATACATGTGTTAAAATTCATAGGACTTTATGCCTAAATAAAACGTCCAGGGACTGGGGTTGTAGCTCAGCGATGGAGTGCTTGCCTGGCATGTGTGAGGCACTGGTTTGATCCTCAGCACCACATAAAAAATAAATTAATTAAATAAAGGTATTGTGTCCATCTGCAACTAAAAATATTGTTTTAAAAGTCCATTTTACTGTATGATAATTTAAAAATCTTTTTTTAGAGATTACAGAGGTTAAAAAAAAATAACCACGCAGATATAGCAAGATGACAGAAACAACAGACAATAAAAGTGACCCTCATGTTTACTTTAGGGCAAGATGGTATAATAGGCACAGGGATTTATTATCCTTCAGATAATAACTAAAAAAGAAGCCAAATTTTGTGAAACAATGTTTTTCAAGGCTTTGAACTTAGGCAGTGAAGGACAGGGATCCTGCAAGACTGAAGAAAACTCTTAGTCGTAGGAGCCTACTGCCTTGAAAAGGTCTCTTGTCACAGAAGCAGGGAAGGAAGAACCCAGGCAGAGTTTAGCAGACTCTGAGGTGAGGAGACCAACCTGAATCTGGAATGATCCAAGTAGCAGAAGTTTTCAAAGTTTATTTCTGGGGAGGAGAGGACTGCACAGAGCAAAAAGAGTGGAGATCAGCAGAGGGTTCCTTCGCTTTGATTTCTTGACAGAGTACTCTGTGAGGAAACTAGCCCAGAGGAACCACCCCAAAGGAGTAGGTTGGATTGTGCTGGGCACACACAGTCCTGTAACGTCTGTTCCTGTGCCAGCTGGAAAGCCTTCTCATTGTGGGGGCTTTTGGGTGGAATGTGAAAAAGTGGCTTGCCTTAGTCATGGAGAACAATTAGCCCTAGACTAAATTCTCCTCGTGTCCCTCCTGTCAGATATTAAGATGAGATCTGAAAGGGTCAGTTTCAAAGCAACTTAACAACATCCCACAACAAAGATCAAGAATGTTCATAAGAATACACTTTCATGCAACACCCAATAATGTAAGTTTTTCATTGGCATCCAATTAATATTACCAGACATGAGAAAAACCCCACATTCTAAAACAACTCATAACTAATACAAACATTAGAATTAGCAGAGAAGCACATTAAGAGTTGTTACAACCATATTCTATATATTTAAAAAAACTGTAGTAGGAATATAATTCCCCATATGATAAATAAGGAAACAGAGAAAAAAATTTGCACACTCTATCATCTCACTAAATGAGAAAAGCTATTTGACAAAATTCAACAACTATAAAAAAACCCTCAGAAAACTTGGAATAGAAAGGAACTTCCTCAGGGCTGGGGATATAGCTCAGTTGGTAGAGTGCTTGCCTTGCAAGCACAAGGCCCTGGGTTCAATCCCAGCACCGCAAAAAAAAAAAAAAAAAAAAAAAAAAAAAAAAAGGAACTTCCTCCACTTGGAGAATGTAAAGTTCTGTGGCTAATATCATATATAATGGTGAATGACTAAACACTTCCTGCAAAGATCAGGAAGAAGACAAAGATGTCTGCTTTCACCACTAAATTCACCAGTGTTACTGGAGATTCTGGGCAGCTCAGTAAATCAAGAAAAGAGAGTAAAAGGCATCCAGTTTGTAAAGAAATGAAGTCTTAAATTTACAGAAAATACTTGTGTAGCAAATCCAGTGGAATCTCTAAAAGTACTAGAGCCAGTAACTGAGCTGAGTTGTAGGGTATAGGAGCAATATGCAAAGTTTCTACCATATTTCTATATACTAGCAACAATCAAAAATTGAAATTCTAACAAACTGTTCTTTGCAGTTTGTGAATTACTTAGGGTTCATAAACTGAACCCTAACAAAACCTGACAAAACATGTGTAAGGTCTTCACAATGAAAACTACAAAACAGTACTGATAGAAACTAAAGAAAATGTAATAATTCCTCAAAATTTTAAATGTTGTCTACTCCTTGAGAGCTACCGGGAGAGTGAAAATCAAAGCCGAATCATGGGTTAGGAGACGCACTGTTGTCAATGCTCCATACATTGATCTGTAGATTCAGCGAGCTACAGTTGGAATTGCCAGTCTTTTTGTACAGACTGATAAGCCAACTCTGAATTTCACATGAAAGTGCAAAGGACATTGGAATTGAGAAAAATAAAAATGAAATAGGAGCACTAACAACTTGAGGTTTTGTTTTTGTTTTTGGTACCAGGGACTGAACTCAGGGACACTCAACCACTGAGCCACATCCCCAGCCCTATTTTGCATTTTATTTAGAGACAGGGTCTCACTGAGTTGCTTAGCGCCTTGCTTTTGCTGAGACTGGCTTTGAACTCCTGATCCTCCTGCCTCAACCTCCTGAGCCGCTGGGATTACAGGCGTGCGCCACCGTGCCCGGCTAATAAAATGAGATTTTAATAATTTTTATAAAACTATGGTGATCAAAACCCAGGATGATGTTGGCATAGACAAATAGATCATTGAAATAAAATAGTCCAGATAGAGACCCATGCCACATAGAGATGGTTGATTTTGATAAACGCACAAAGGACATTCAGTGAAGAAAGGCGTAGTCTCAGATTAGTCTTTGCAATTGATTGTCTGTATTAAAAAAAAAGAGGTGGGACGTCTGGGGCTGTGGCTCAAAGGAAGAGTGCTCACCTTGCACGTGTGAGGCACTGGGTTCGACCCTCAGCACCACATAAAAATAAATTAAAAAAAAAATCAGCAGATGGGATAAAAAAAATTTTTTTTAAAAAGAATGTCAATCCATACTTCACACTGTCTACAAAAATCAATCCAAAAAGGAATGTAGACCTAAATGTAAAATTGAAAACTGATACATATAATAGAAAAGAGAGGAGAAAATTTGTGTAACTGTGGGTTAGGCAAATATGTCTCGATAAAACACCAAAGTACCATCTGTTAAAAAAAAAAAAGATAAATTGAATTTTCCCAAAGTTCAAAACAGCTACTCCCTAGGATATACTAGGAAAATGAAAATATAAGCCACAGACTAGGAGGAAGTATATTTATAAAGTTTATAGTGACGGACTTGTATTCAGGTAATTCCAGGAACTCTCAAAATGCAGTAGTAAGAAAATAAGCTAATGAAAAGATTTATACAGACAGATCACCTAAGAGCTGTCAATCAAGTATATAAAAAGGTCATTGTTCAATTGGAAACTGCACAGTTCTCAAACTACAGAGTTCACAAAGAGAGACCACTTGTGCCTATTACAGAGTTCACAAAGAGAGACCACTTGTGCCTATTAAAATAACTGGAATTTAAAAGATCAAGTGTTGGTGAGGGTGTAAAGGAACTAGAATTCTTATGCACTGTATGAAGTGCTATAACTACTTCAGGAAACAGTGCTAATTTTTAAAAAAGTAAATATACAACTGCCACGTGATCTGAACATTCCATGCCTAAGTAGTCAACTGTCTGTATCTGCTGGGGATTGGTTCTAAGGTCCCTCTTTGGATACCAAAATCTATAGATGTTCAAGTCCCTTATGTAAAAATGGCATAGTATTTGCATATAACCTAAAAACAACCCTTCCATGCTTAATTTATTTAGAGGTACTGAGAATTGAACTCAGGGATGATTTACCAATAAGCTACCTCCCCAATCCTTTTTTTTTTTTTTTGCAGTGCTGGGGATTGAACCCAGGGCCTTGTGCTTGCAAAGCAGGCACTCTACGAACTGAGCTATATCCCCAGCCCTCTCGCCAATCTTTTTTATTTTTTATTTTGAAACAGTGTCTCACTAAGTTACAGAGGCTGGCCTGGAGCTTGGATCCTCCTGCCTCAGCTTCCCAAATGTAGCCACTGTGCCCAGCTATACTTTAAATAATATGTACATTATTGATTTAAAAAAAAAAAAGTCCGTACATGTTCAGTAAAGAAGCAATTTTAAAAAAATATTCTCAACTTGTGACTGGTTGAACACATGGATGTGAAACCCATAGATTCAGAGGGGGAACTGTATTTACCCAAGAGAAATTAAAGCAGATGTCCATACACAGATTTGTATAGGAATGGTCACAGCAGCTTTAACTGCCCAATCTAGAAAGCCCAGGTGCCCATTAGCAAGGGTTTATCCACACAGCATAACGCTACTCTGCCATAAAAAGAAATCAACTAAGACTATTTATTACAGCATGCATGATTCTCAAAACAATTGTACTGAATGAAAGATTACAGATAAAAGGAACACGTACTGTTAGATTGCATTTATGTAAAATACCAGAAAATGCAAACTGATCTCTAGGAACTGAAAGTAGGCCACTAGTTGTCTGGGAATAAGAGTATGGTCGGAAAGAGGAAGGGAGGGATAGGAAGTTGATAAGGAAAACCTGGGGCGACCAGGCACTGTAGCGCACGCATGGAATCCCAGCTCTCTGGAAGGCTGACGCAGTTTGCAGCTAGCCTCAGCAACTTAGCAAGACCCTGTCACGAACTAAAAAGGGCAGGAGAGTGTTGCTCAGTGGGAGAGTGCTTGCCTGGTATGTTTGCGGCCCTAAGCAACTCAATGAGATCGTATCTTAAGAGAAAAAATAAATAAGGACTGAAGATGTGACTCCGTGGTTGAGTACCTCTAGGTTCAATTACTAGTGCAAAAAACAAAACAAAACAAAACAAAAAAAAACCTTTTTTTTGGACAGAGCAATGTAAGCATCTTTGATTTAGAAATCCTAGTAAGAGTTATTGGGCTAAATTGCAATTCTATCCAAGGAAATATATTTGTTAAAACTTTTCCCATTTTGAAGTAGAAATTATTATCTTGGGAGAGTCTTAATTATGTGTTTTTAACCTCTACTTAATGGCATTTTTAAAAATACTGCTTTAAAAAGTGACAGATTGCAAAGGAGAAAATACAAGTACTGCTATTTGTTGATAAAATGAGAAATTTTGAAAGTTCTATTTATGGTTACATAAAAATATCAAACACCAGAGATAACTAACACATATGTAAGGCCTCCATAGCAAAACTGTATAATATAGAGATAAAAAGAGTGAATAGATATCTACTATATTCATGTTACTGGAAGATTCAAGTTATAAACACTTTACTTCTCCCCAAATGGATCCATAGATTCCATGTGATCCCAATTAAAGTTTGAACTATTTTGTTTTGTCTTGTTTTTGTGGTACTGAGGATTGAACCCAGGATCACTTTACTAGTGAACTACATCCTTAGTCCTTTTTTTTTAAAATTTTGACTCAGGGTCTTGCTGAGTTTCCCAGGCTGGCCTCAAATTTGTGATCCTCCTGCCTCAGCCTTCCAAGTAGCTGAGATTATAAGTATGCACAATTGCACCTTACTTGAACCCCTTGTAATAGGCACCAGCAAACCAATTTTATGGTGTCTGTGGAAATGGAAAGGCCCAGAAAAAATCAAGGTGGTTTCTAGGGAAATAATACTGTTTTGCTGAATATCATGACTATTTTATAAACTTGCAGTCATGGAAACAACCTGATCTTGAAACAAGGATAGGAAAATTGAACAATGGAGCAGAAGAGATTCCAAATATAGCCCACATCTTTGACCACGTGATTGATAAGAAAGGTCTCCCTGCCCACCAGTGGGGACAGGATGGCCTCTTAATAAAAGGAGTTGGGATAATGGGCATCAGGGAAAATAATCCTTGCTTCCAGCCTCACGTCATATACAAATTCAGTAATAAGTGTGTTTTGAACCTCAGTGTAAGACGCAAAACAGTCGACTTCCTAGAAGTAATGATGGAGAATGTCTTATCGGACCCAGTGTAGGGCAGACACATCACAGTTCAACAAAAAACACTAAAGGAGAGGCTGCCTAAAAATTGGTTCAATCTGACTACATTGTGCTGGCAATGGAACTCAGTAGTAGAGCACTTGCCTAGCATATGCAAGGCCCTGGGTTTGATACCCAACATCACAATAAACAAACAAACAAACAAACGAAATGAAATAAGTTTGATGACATTAAAATGAAGCACTAATGCTCATCAGAAGACCCCACTAATTGCCAGGCATGGTGGTGCATGCCTATAATCCCAGTAGCATGGGAGGCTGAGGTAGGAGGATAGCACGGTCGAAGCCAGCCTTAGCAACTTAGCCCTAAGCAAGCTAGTGAGACCCTGTCTCAACATAAAAAGGAATGGGGATGTGGCTGTGGCTCAGTGGGTAAGCATTCTTGAGTTCAATCCCTGGTACCAAAAAAAAAAAAAATCAAAACACCACTAATAGAGCAAATAGGCAAATCACGGAGCGAGAGCATATTTGCAATTTATAAACAACAAATGATTCTTAACCAGCAAATGTGAAGAACCTCAATAAATCAAAAAAGAATGACAACTCAATAGAAAAACATCCAAGACTTGGACAGGTGTGTCATAAGAGAGTATATCTCAGCCTACGCCGGAGGCTGAGGCAGGAGGATTACAAGTTCAAAGCCAGGCTGGGAAACTTAGAGAGACCCTATTTCCAAATAAAATTTTTTAAAAGGTTGGGGGCTTAACTCAGTGGTGTAGCTGAGTGCCTGCCTAGCATGCATGATACCTTGGGTTCAATCCCCAGACCCACCCCACTCCAAAACATGGTGAATATAAGAAGCTAGCTAAATGGCAAGTAAACATATGAAAATGTATTCAATTAATTATTTATTGAACAAAACAAATCAAAACCACAGTGAGATACCACCACACACCTGTTAGAATGGCTGTTATCTTGAAAAAAAAAAAAAAGACCAAGGATATGGAGAAATAGGGACTTTGTATACAGTTGGAATGTAAATCAGTACAACTATTATGAAAAGCATTGTGTAGGTTCCTAAAAAAATTAGGATAGAATTACCACTGGATCCAGCAGTCCCACATCTGGGTAAAGGAAAACCTGGAAGAAATAGTAACTACTCTCCTGTGTTCATTGCAGCACTATTAATAACAGCTAAGATATTGAAACAAACTAGATATCTATCCACACTTAAGTGGACAAAGAAAATGTGATATACATGCACGTGGAATACTATTCAGCCATTAAAAAGGAAATCCTGCCTGCCATTTGCCACAACACAGACAACCTGGAAGACAATATGTCAGGTGAAAAAGCCAGTCATAGAAAGACAAGTAACTGCATGATTCCACTTATATGAGGTATTTAAAACAGTCAGACCCGGAAAGAGTAGAATGGAGGTTTCTGGGGCTGCAGGAAAGGGAAGCAGAGCTGCTATTCACTGGGCTGCTATTCAGTTCGGCAAACTTGAGTTCCAGAGATCTGGTGTGCAGTATGGTGCCTGCAGTTAGCAGTAGGGCACTGCAAGCTTAAACGTAAGAGGGTAGATTTCATGTTGTGTTCTCACTACAATTAGAAGGTAGAAACAAACCTCAAGGAAACCCTAGCACACTCTCCCAGGCTAACTACGGGAGAGCTGACTTTGGGGAGCCCCAGGAGCACCCAGAGGCCATCAGAGAGAAAGGGGCTCCACTTTGGGAAGCCGCTAAGCATCCTGAAGTTCCAAGACCATAGCGCCAGGCGTGTGGGCCTGGCAGGACCCAGGACCTGCTCACCAGGCTTGAGTGTCTGACAAGGTTCTACACCAGCAGCCCCCAGTGTGCACTGACACAAATGTGTGTGTGTGTGTGTGTGTGTGTGTGTGTATGTATGTGTGTGTGTTTCAACAGGGCAGCATGGTTGTCTCTCACATGCACAATGGTGAGAGAAAGAAGCCAGACATCCGAGACGACACAGGCATCCCACAGATAGAATATGCAGATGTGTTCTGAGGAGCAGGGGGCTCGGCAGGCTGCTGTGCCTTTGTTGGGGCAGGCGTGGGGGCTGCCCTAGGCCAGGGGGCTTCAGGCTCCCAGGAAACTCCACACCTGCACCTTCTCTTTGTGGTTTTCATTTTTGTTGAGTGTACTTTGTTCCTGTCATTTTAAAAGACAAAGGGTTTTTTTGTTTTGTTTTGTTCTAAGTAAAGAAAATGGGCTTGTAGGCCAAATAGGTTTGGGAATACCACTCTCTGTGCTCCTCCGAGATTGTCCCAGGAGCACACGAAAAGGCCCCCAAGCCTCTTGGGAAGAGGCTGGTGGACCATTTCCTGGCTTGGTTTCCAGATCCCTTCTTCTCTGGATCCCTGCTGTGACCTTGCCAAAAACCGGGAGACTGGTGGATTGGAAGGTCCCAGAATCCTGCTCACTCCTGGTCATGGGAGTATATATGGCTCACCAAACACCTTATTAATAAACTCATTTCTAAATTTTTGTCGGATGGGTCAGTGCGAGGTGTTTGAGAGCGTGTTTTGCGGGGCTCACTCAACAGGTGAGGGTATGGCAGGTGGAAGATAGAGAACAGCGGGAAGGTGGGGGTGTTGGTGCCACCACCAAAGGGGACACTGTAGGAGCAGAGACCAGGAGGTGAGAACAGTGGCTGAGAGGTCACGAAGGCGGTTCCAGCAGCAGGAGAGGTGCCGAGACAGCCTGGGCAGGCAGAGAGCTGGTGTGTGGAGAGACGGGGACCAGCACGTTGGGGCCACGGCCAGGTCATACGCGGATGGCATCTTTGTGGACGGGACCCGGTGAGGAGGACCGGGACAGGCAGATACGAAGGCATTTGTCCCATTTCTCTAGACCCAGCACCCTTCACAGACCAGCGGACCTTGAAGGAAACACCCAGCTTCCTGGCTGCTCAGCAGCTCCTGAGCCAGGCAGGCCCCAGCGACCCTGCTGGTGGGGCTCTGGCCCCCTTGGCCCCGCCCTCCCCTCCTGTGACCACGACTGCACCTCAAGACACAGCAGCACCAGCCGCCAGCACCGCGTCAGAGCCAGCACCGGGGACTGCCGTTCAGGCAGGGCGTCCAGGGACCCCTCAGGAGCCCGCCAGTGAGCAGGAGACCCCCCAGCCACTGACCAAGACTCACGATGCCCAGCGTGCTGCCCAGCCCCTGGGCACGGGCCCAGGACCTTGCGCCCCACTTCTGGAGGCCTCCCGAGGCTCCCCAGGTCTGGGGGAGCCTGCTCCAGCCAGGGAGGTCGGCATTCCAGCAGAGCCCCCGCCTGCGCTGGCACCGGAGCCCAGCCCTCCTAGTGGGGCCCTGCACCCTGCCCCTGGTCAGCTGCCACCCCAGCTCCCCACGGCAGTAGGAGCCATCAGCCTGGCTGCCCCTCAGCTCCCCAGCCCACCATTGGGGCCCACTGCCCCTCCACCACCACCGTCAGCCCTGGAGTCAGATGGCGAAGGGCCACCCCCTAGGGTCGGCTTTGTGGATAGCACCATCAAGAGTCTGGATGAGAAACTGCGGACCCTGCTGTATCAGGAGCATGTCCCCACCTCCTCAGCCTCAGCTGGGACTCCCATGGAGGTGGGTGGCAGAGATGTCACCTCGGAGCCCCTAGGAGATCTGCCTCACGGGGAGGCGTTGGGGGGACCTGGCCCCACCCCCAGCACTGAGTGAAGTGGCCCCAGAGCTCACCCTGCTGCCCCAGGACTCACCCGGGAGGCTGTCCTGGGGCGGGGCTGGGGGTGGGCAGGCATCCCAGTTATGCAGGGCCGCCCCCACCCAGCGCCCGCCCTGACCTCTCTCTTGGTGACCCACCCATGCACTAAGAGGCCTCTGTTTGGAGTCTTGCACGTGTGTCACAACACAGCCCGATTGTCTGCACGGAGGCTGCGGGTCCAGAGGCAGGAGGGGACGTAGCTCTGCAGTTACGTTGCCGAGCTTTGACAAGCCCGCTCAAGCTCTTCCCTTTTGTGTGTCTTTCTTCCTCCAGTTGGAAAAGTCAGAAACAGCCCCTGCAGGCTGGAGCCCCGCGGGGCAGGAGCAGGAGCAGGGTGCGTCCTCGCCGCTGACAGGTAATGGGCTCAAAGTCGTGCCTGGCCCTGTGCAGGACCTTACGTGCCACGGCCTCCCTGGGCCTGGGCCCTCCTGCATCTGCACCCCTGCCTTTAGGCTCAAAGGAATAGAGGGACCTAGCATCTAAGAAGGGGCCTGGCATGGCAGGGCCTGTCACGACTTGGTTAAAAGCCCCTGAATTCTAGAAGAAACTACATGATCACACTCCAAGCAGAGAGAGTCCTTCTGTGGAAACCTGAAAACTCAAAGGGTGGGTGCTGATATGTAGGGGACCTGTCTCTGGCCCCCAGTGTCCCTGATGACCAAGTGTCTAAACACAGTGGATGTCCCTGGGCCCCAAGTTTCTCCAGCAGGTTACCAGATAGCCACAAACACTCGTGGTAATTTTGGCTAGAGTGTGAGGGGGGTGGGGTGGGGCTGTCCCTGAGACCCAACAGGGCTTCCCTCTGTGGTTGCTGGCCGCTTCGCACCTGTGTGGAAACGCTTTCGTTACCTGAACCCCTGAGCCTCCATCCTCAGTGACCTGCTGTGACTTCTAAGGTGTGAGGTTCCTTCTTGGCCTGGAGTTTTCTTGGGGGATCAAAAGAATAGGAATCAGGATCAAGCAAAGGCTGGAAATAAACGCTTCAGCGTGTGTCAGCAGCAAGTGGCACCCCACATTCCAGACTGCCACAGAGGGAGGGGAGCATGCTGACTCCACCCCACAGACCCAGGTGTTGGCTGGACTCATTTCTAGAGGACACGCATTGAGAGGGGTTGGGGGCAGCGGGCACTGGGATCAGAAGCTGTGTGGGTGGGGAGCTGGTGATATTTAGTCTGGAGGTGAGGGACCGGCAGGAGCGGGAGAGGCTTGCCCCTTGCCACCTGCCAGGTGCCCTGTCTCTCCATCTGTTGCTGGCCTCCCGCTGCGAGAGGCAGCCCAAAGACCACTTTTGCAGATGAGGCACCTGCAAGCCCTGTAACTTGCACCCCAAAACCTGTGAGAGCAGAACTCATGAGGGAAGCTCCAAGAGTCAGATTCAAGGCGGGAACGAGTGATCTGGTGGCGTCAGAGCTGCCTGGGAATAAGAGGGAGTACGCCCCTCCTACTCGTGGTGGTAGTGATGGGTTGGAGGTTGCCTCCCACTGGGCTGCGAGGAGGAGAGTGGGTCCGACCCACAGGTGCGTGAGAGGAGGCAGAGAAGCTGGCCTCCCCACCTGGGGTATGCAAAGCACGTGGTGGGGGTGGCAGCGGGGAGGGGTCCCCAGCCTCCTGGGAGGCATCCTTGGCTCCTAGGTCCTTCTCTAGCATGGCGGTCTGGTCCAGCCCTCACCTGCCAGTGAGTTTTCCTTGCCATGTGGGGTCTTGGCTCTGGCTGGGTGCCCATGCATCAGCTCGCGGGGCTTCCCTACTGGCTCCTCACGGCAATGCCAAGAAAGCTGGCTGGAAATATCCTGCCATCCGCCACCCCATGATGGAGGACCCCGGGGTGGCTGCAGGAGTGGTAGGCATTCCCTAGACACCTAGGAGCAGGGTTGGCAGGTGGACCTGTGGACCTATGTGGTGAGACCCTCCTAAAGCATCTGGGGAGTGGTCCTGACCATTGGGCGTGCAGAAGGCTTGGCTGTGCCAGGGTGCTCTGGCGGAGGCACATCCCTTCCTCAGGTCTGGCCACCGCGTGTTTTCAGCCTTCAGAGCACGTTAGCTGGGCTGGGGCTCAGTGTGTGCAGCTTGGGGCTCCACCCCGAGTCCTGCAAAACAAACACCCACAAGCCACTCCAAACTCCAGCTGCCTTCAAGGCCCAGCAGCGGGCCCAGGGGCCGTGAACCTTTCCTGTCCCTTCCCCTTCCTCACCCCCAGTAATGCTGTCAATATTCTGCAGCAGAATCGTCTTCCAGCAACACACTGGGCTGTGACAGTGACGGAGGGCAGGTGGCCTCAGACTCGCCTGCAGCACCCAGTGCCTCCCAGGTAAGGGTGGTTTTTTGGACGTGATGTTCCACCAGTGGTGAGCTCTGCCCTCAGCTGGTATCTTCATGGAATCTCTTCATTTCCACTCATACCCCAAGGTCCCTGCTTCTGCCAGCCCTGCGTACATGGAGCCCACAGACCGGAACAGCAGTGTCCCCAGGGAAGCCTCAGCTGAGCCCACGAAGAGCTGTGTGGAGACAGCCACAGACGGTGGCCGACCCAGCCGCCCCCTGAGCCACAGCGCTCGGGCCTCAGAGTCTCCTCGGAAGCGACCAGGGCAGGAGGGCAGCTCACCAGCCAAAACCGTGGGCCGCTTCTCGGTGGTCAGCACGCAGGACGAGTGGACCCTGGCTTCCCCCCACAGCCTGCGGTACTCGGCCCCACCAGACGTCTACCTGGATGAGGTCCCCTCCAGCCCTGATGTGAAGTTGGCGGTGCGACGGGTGCAGACGGCCTCCTCCATCGAGGTCGGCGTGGGCGAGCCTGCATCCAGTGACTCTGGGGACGAGTGCCCGCGGAGGAGGCCGCCGGTGCAGAAGCAGTCCTCCCTGCCCAGTGGCGGCGGTGTGGCCAGCGACTTAGTGAAGAAGGCCACCGCCTTCCTCCACAGGTCCTCGAGGGCTGGCTCATTGGGCCCCGAGACTCCCAGCAGGGCGGGCGTGAAGGTTCCCACCATCAGCGTCACCTCCTTCCACTCCCAGTCCTCCTACATCAGCAGCGACAACGACTCCGAATTCGAGGACGCCGACATAAAGAAGGAACTGCGCAGTCTCCGGGAGAAGTACGTGCCGAGGCCGGTCGGGGCGCGTGACCCGTTTTGGGAGGAGTCACGGTCCTGGACAAACAGCATCCACTTGGGGCTGCTGCTCAGGGGGACCCGCAGTGACGAGATCCCTGTGGCCGTGTGAGGAGAGTCCCCCATTCGGGGTGCCCTCCACCCTGCGCTGGCTCCACCCTATGCCTGCCTGGGCTCTGGTTTCTCTGGGGGAACACGCCTCCCCTCCGCTCCCTCCATGGTCCAGGCTGCTTCTGCCACCCGCAGGAAGGACATCTCTCACGAGATATGTGCCTTCCTTACCCTCTCTCACTGTCTCTCTGTCTCTCTGCTGGTCTCTGTCTCTCTCTCTCATCCAGAAAATAGTCATTGTCCTTCTCTCATGGTTGAGGGTTACTGCCACCCTTTGGGACAAGAGGGGAGCCTGAGGGCAGAGTCCTAGGGTGTGGCAAATGGGGCTGCGCAGGGGCTGGAGAGCAGGTTGAGTGCTGTCGGGGCTCAAATCACAGATGCACCTGGGAGGAGCCGAGCACTTTCCTCCCAGGGCACAGAGAGGGCTGGACACTGAGGACTCGCCAAGTGTCTCCAGGAGCCACATGGGGATCGGGGAGGGGCCAGCAGTAGCCTGGGAGGTGGGGCCTGCGGGGTTGCCAGTCCTAGGGACATTCTAGAAGCAGCCCCAACAGCTGCCTGTCCCAGTGGCACATTTGTCAGGGCAAGACAGTGGAGGGGCCCAAGCAGACCACCGAACCACTGGGGCCAAGGGGCAGGGGCTCCTGGGCACAGCCTCCCGGGGGGAATGTCCCCGGGAGCCAGCAGTCAGGGTGCGCAGGGGAGCTGAGATACGGCTGGGCAACGTCTGCCTCGCCGCCAGGAAGCCTTGTGGAGTGGGCGGAGAGTGGACGCGAGGCGGGGAACAGAGCCTCTGGGGAGGGCGGCACCCTGCGGGAGGGGCGGGGCCTGGGGGCCGCAGTCCTGGAGGCAGTTGGCCTGGAGGAGAAATGAGGGGTGAGGCCTAGAGATGGGGTGGGGCCAGAAGGGGAGTCCAAGAAGCCCCTGAAGGAAGGGTTCAGGGAAATGAGAGTGGGAGATGGAGCCCGTGGAGAGGGGTGAGCTTTAGAAGTGGGCGGGTGGAATTGGAGCCTCAATCTAGGATTAAGGGGACTTGGTTGCATCCCATAGGAGGTATCCAGAGGTCCCAAGTCTCCCTGGTACTTGTTAGGACGCAGGTGCCCGAGCCTCAGGGTTTCTGAGGAGTACGGTTGGAATTTCTCAAGAAAGAAAGACTAGCAAACGTGGCAGAGGACGCAGGAGGTGATGGCAGAACTTCTTCCCTGTGTCCAACCATGAATATCACGTTTTCCCAGCATAAAGGGTGGAGGCACGGGCTAGGGCCCCCTGGTTGGGGCAACTGGGGCCCCATGGAGGACTGACATCTGGCCTCCCAAAGCTCAGCCCAAGGCACCAGAGGGTGGTGAGGGAGGCAGCCAACCCATCCTCAGGGAGGCTCAGCAAGGGGGCCTCTGCCTCCTTCCCTTCAGCTGTCCTTGAGACTGTCCCAGCCCATGACCAGCGAGCCACCTGCATCTTAACCATGATCATAACCCTGCCCGCAGTGGGCCCAGCAGGGCAGTGTCCAGCGGGGAGTCCCAGGCCAGTAATAAGTGTCTGGTCAACTCCTTCCTGTGGCACTTCCTTCCTCTGAGATGCCTTCCCTCAGCAGCTGAATGGGGGGCAATAGCCTACTGATAAACTAAGGCAGCCTTTTGGTTCCAAGCACTAACTAATTTTCTCTTCACCTGTGCTAATGCTTCGGGCTTTTGTCACCGGCCTCAACCTGAGTGTATACATATGTGCCACCCTGGCCATTGAGGCAAAGGCAGTGTTTAGTACTCTGGATATTTGAAAACTTGAAGTCCCTTGGCTCCCCTGCGTCAGTGCTGCAGGCTTCTCGTCTTGGCCTGCCTTAGATATAAAGTGCCACTTAAAGCCCCATGTGGCTCTTCAGTGGCCCAGGTAGACAGACACAGGCACACTGCCTCCTGTATCCCCTCACCTCCACCACTGGTTCCTCCTGCAGGGGGAAGCCCACCTGCCCTGCCTCCTCTCTCCCTCCTCCAGGCACCTGAAGGAGATCTCGGAGCTGCAGAGCCAGCAGAAGCAGGAGATCGAGGCTTTGTACCGCCGCCTGGGCAAGCCGCTTCCTCCCAACGTGGGCTTCTTCCACACCGCGCCCCCCACCGGCCGCCGGAGGAAAACCAGCAAGAGCAAGCTGAAGGCCGGCAAGCTGCTGAACCCCTTAGTGCAACAGCTCAAGGTCGTGGCCTCCAGCACAGGTCGGCCTCTGGGGGCAGGGCCGCTGTGGGACGGGGATGAGGGAGCTGGGGAGACTTGGTGCAGCTGCAACACCCCAGGCCTGGAAGAAGGTCTGGGCGCTCTTCTTTCCTCAGCTCCTTTCACTGGAGAAAGGCAGGTGTTGCAGGACAGGGGTCCACCCCTGCCTCCCTGGCCTCTGGATGGAGGCAGGGGCTGCTTGGAGCTAGACCTCAGCCCTGGGTGAATGATGGCCAGAAGCCCAAGGTTGCTTTTCCCACCTGACCCTGCCTGCAGGAAGCTGCCTAGGACAGGAGGGCGCTTCCTCTGATCCCATCTGAGGCAGATGTCAGCCTGCTTGCTGGGTGTCAAGCAGCTGCCTTCGGGGAAAGGGGAAGGATGGTGATGTCCTCCTGGCCTGGTCACGGGGACACCCGGTCTCTGGAGCTACACTGGTCTGGCTTCAGGCAGTATCCTTGCATGTCAGGGGTTCCTCTGAGGCATCCTGAATGGCATTTCTGGATGCCAAGTGCTCAGCACTCTGGGGTGGAGATCCCATGAGCCCAAATCCCCAAGCATGCCAGGTGGGAAGGCATGGCGAGCTAACCATATTCTCTCCCTAAACAACCGCAAGCCATCCACAAAGTGCACAGGTTACACAAATTCAGTGCCAGATCCCAAAGCCAAGGGGAGACTTGTTTGAGTGAGAGATACGCAGGCTGCTTTGAGCCCAGATGTGTCTCCTGTCGATTATTTGCACAGCACAGGTCCGGCACGGCATTGGGGGTTGGTGGAGATGAGCACTTTTTTTGCCCCCCAACACTTCCATCCAGGAGATCAGCCGTGTGCCCGTTTTCTGCAGGAGTCTCTGAGCTTCCCCAAGGTCACCCAGCAAAGAGCAGGGAGCAGACCCAGCCCATGTCCTCCCCTATCCAGTGGCGCCTCATGGTGCCTGTCGCCTCTTCTCCCCCCGCCCAGGTCACTTGTCTGACTCCAGCAGAGGCCCTCCCGCTAAGGACCCTGCCCACGCCAGCACACCCCCGTGCGCGAAGGCAGTTCAGACCCAGCAGCCCTGCTCCGTCCGAGCCTCCTTGTCCACAGACATCTGCTCCGGCTTAGCCAGTGACGGAGGCGGAGCGCGTGGCCAAGGTGATTTCCAGCTTGCCTGTCTCCGAGCATGTGCCAGCCACCTAGGGCCTCAGTGGTGTCCCAGGAGCACGCCCATATGTATAGAGGGGGCCAGAGCCGCAGCCAAGGCTGCTGAGCAGCTTTGTTAAAAAAAAAAAGGGGAGAAAAAAAAAGAAGATAGAGTCTTTGGATGCCAAGAATGTAATCGTCCCCCATCACCAGGTCTTGCTGTAAGCTGCTCAGAGGCAGGTGATGGCTAGAGTGGGCCTCTGGGAAGTGGCCAGGACTGGGAGGGGTCAGCCCAATGACGGGGAAAGGACAGGGCTTGGCATCTTGCTGTGTTCTGCCGCGCCCGTTCCTAGGCACCGGCTGCCCTGCCCCTGTCCGCTCCCCACAGCGGAGCCCAACGGTGCTAACACCGGGTCCTTCCAAAGTCCACGGGACGGCTGGGGGACCAGGGCTCAGCTCTCAAGCTGGGAATTTGGCCCTGAGGAGGAAATGCTGTCTCGTCAACGCTGCCGTGGACGCAGCAGCTGCTCGATAAGGCGCTCTCCTGTCCTCACCATCTCTGTCCAGAGAAATCATGGTGACCGATGCAGGTGCCCCGCCCCTCCCCCACCTGCCCTCTCCTCCGGGCCGCTCTCTTCTGCTCCTACCGTTGCCTCCTTCCCATTCCATGGTCAGTGGCTTTGGTGCTCGGGCTGGGTAGGTGGAGCCGTGGATGTTAAGTTACGAGGCTGGTGTGGCTGTTGGTGTGGAGGAGGAATGGCAGCGACCTGTACTTGATGAGTGTCTCTCTGTTTTCTTCCCTTTATATTCATTTGCAGGCTGGACGGTTTACCACCCAACGTCTGAAAGAGGGGCCTATAAGTCTAGTAGCAAGCCTCGTGCTCGATTCCTCAGTGGACCCGTATCTGTGTCCATCTGTCTGTATTTGTTCTTTTGTATTTTCCCACCTCTTGGCCCTTGGTTTGTCCCTCCCCTGCCCCCGTCTTCATTACCTCTCATACATTTCATAGGGCGCCTCCCCCTCCCCTTGCAGTCACCTCCTCAATTCAAAAGGTGGACCCCACGAGCCCTTCCCGGTGAACACCACCGTCCGCCCCTGCCCCAGCCCCAGAAGGCCGTGTGCATGCTCTTGGCTGCGCCTGGGCACCAGAAGCATGTGCAGCGGCACCCCCGCCCCCGCCACAGGCCCCTCTGCCCCACACGTGCCAGGGCATTCTGCATTTCTTCCGTCACCTCATTTATTTCATTTATTTTTCTTATGTTGGACGTAGTTTTCTTTTCTGTTGCACTTGTGGCCAGTATACATGTCTGCTGTCCCCCAGTTCCAGCAGCAACAAAGATAACCCCAACCTTCTCTAGATGCACAGTGCGTTGCACACGTGTCTGAACTCTTGAAGACGTGCATGTAGCGGGCCAATACAGTCCTGAAGGTCCCCAGAGGCTGTGACCTCGGTGCAGGGCATCTGCCCACTGTCCTTGCCCTGCATGGGGAGATGCTAAGAATGTGCTGCAGAGGCTGGGGTAGCTCAGTGGTAGAGCGCTTGCCCAGCATGCGCCAAGCCCTGGGTTCAGTCCCCAGCACCACAAAAACATAAAAATTAAAATAAACAAAAGAGTCTGCTCCAGCCAGGGCTTCCTGAGACTACACACACACCAAACGCACACCCACGGTAATGCTTCTCACCCTCTCTTCAGCTCTGGACGTGAGACTGACCTCTGTCCTGCAGCTCTTCCTTGGGAGCCTGCATCCTGCCTGGCCCCTTGTTCTCCTACACCTAGCTGGAGCACTTTGCGGGATGTGCTTTCCCGTGACACCCACTCCCCCGCCCCTGGGGCCTCAGGGATGATGTCAGTGACGCAGCTTCTTGAACCTCCAGCAAACCAAACCCCAGGTTCCCTCAGACACGTTAGGACACAGCTCTGGTGCCCAAGAGTGCACCACCTGCCTGGGCCACCCACAACATTGTGGCTTATTTTTAACCCTCACAATGATTGGCCAATGAATCAAAAATCATACAGTTTTTAGGTTTTTGTCTTTTTCACAGAAAAAAAAAATGGAACTTTTTGACAATTGGACTGGAGATGCTGGTTTGACACATGACTTTTTGCTTGTACAATAAAGATACATTGTGCTTGTGGGGACCCAGAGGCCATGTTTGCAGTAGGTAACCATTGCCATTGCCACCCCATCCGAGCCCCGTAGGGATCATCATTTTCTAGGTGGGACAGGCCGAGGGCATCAGGCCACAGTGGAGATGCCAATGGCTTCCCAGTGGCTTTTTGTCTGTTTGATAGGCCGCCCTCTTTGAGCCTCGGTGGTGCCCAGCTGGCGACACATCTGTCTGGCTTCTGGTCAGTTGCTGAGTTGAAGGCAGAGCTGGTCTAGGAGGCCTCCCCTGTGCATCTCTCATATCCTTCTGGCAGGCCAGCCCTTCCCTGTTCCCAGCCTCATCCTGGCCCCTGCTCACCTGTGCCTCTCTCGCTGTCCCTGGTACAAATGCAGCTTGGGCTGGGGTTGTCTCCAGGGTTAATGGCACCTGGGTCTCTGGGTGTCTCCTAAGCCATGAACGGCTGCCGTTCGTCTTGGGAACCAGAGCAGAGCACTTGGTGACTTTCCCAGCATGTTGGGTGAAGCAGTGTAGCATGGCTGTACCCCTCTGATCAGAACTGCTTCCCTACCTCAGGTTGTGTTTTTAAAGGGTTTTAAGAGTGAGACAGCATGGACAAAGGTCCACATAACCAGAGCGTGGAGGGTCTGAGACCACGTAGCTGCTCAGCTTCTGGTATGGCACCTGCTGCCTGCCCAGGCCTTGAGAACGTGTGATACCATTTGTTCCACAGCCCAGCCCCCTCCAGGCAGACTTGGCCATTTCAGTCTTTTTGGAGGAAAGCACAGCCCATGTGCTCTCGGGTTGCTGGACAGGCAGAGCCTAGATGGGCATCTGCTCTGGGTACTTCTGGTGCAGCCCCTGGTCTGGGAGAGAGCCAGCTCGGCTGCCAGGGTGTGCTGGAGGCCACCAGCCTCCCCCTAGTGCTCTACAGGATGTCTCGGAGAGGCCTCCTGTCCTGGTACTGCTGGCCCCTGCATTAGGCTTGGTGCTTCTCACTGAGCTCTCTGTCTGTCTGACTCCTGAGTAACCACAGGGGTAACCAAGAGAAGGGAGTGCTTTGAGATCTGTGAGGACTGAGCACTGAATACAGGGGCTCGAAGGAAAGTCCAAGTCTCAGGAGCACGAGAGGCCTGAGGGAGTCAGATTGAGTGGGTCTGGAGGCCTGGAGGAAGGACAGGCCCTCCGAGTAAGGGCAGCATGAGCAGATGGCAAGGAAGATGCTGGAATGTGCCCAGCTTTGTGGGGCTGTGACGCCGAGGTCAGGGGTAATGCTCCAAGGAGAGGAAGAGCTCAGGGACCAGGTGTGGCCAGGGAGGAAGCAACTGGCCCAGCCCAGCGCTTGCTTGATAAAGCCCAGAGGACGTTTCTGCTCACTGCCTTCCTTAGTGTGGGACACCCCCACTTCCTGGAAAAGAAAAGTCTCCAGGAAAATAAAATGTGCATTAAATTTGAGCATACAGAAAAAACTTGACTTCCATGAAGCTCAGAGAAGAAGCTGCCCAGACAGGGTGAGTTGAGGTCAGAGGGTGGGCTGGGTGCCCTCTTTAGGGCAAAGCCAGGCAGAGCAGCAGGTGGATCCGGAGGTGGGTGCTGACCCTGAGGAGCAGCAGGGAATGGGTTTGTGGCTGCAGCGAGTAGGCAGGCTCCAGGAGCCTGTGTCAGACACCCCCCCACACCAGCCTGGACAAGGCCCTCTGCACTGGCCCCGTACCCAGCTGCTCACCCCCAGGACCCTTCCTCTGGTAGCTGGAGGAGCTCAGGAAACTAGGTCCTTGAGGATGGTGACTGTGAAACCAAGGAAGAGGGGTCCAGGCACTGAGGTTCTGTGGGTCAGACGTGGTCACACCCCACTGACCAGCCTCTCCTGCATCCTCCCACCTGACCAGGCAGGCACGGGCAACTTTGAGGCCTCAGTCTGCATGCAGGGACCATGGGGTCACACATTGTGTTGTCCCCTCGTCGTCCTTTGGCTGCATGATGTTGGGCTCAGGGACCCCTCCACCCCTCCCAACTCTCCTTACCCTGGAATGTCTTCATCCCTCCCTAGTAGGCAGGGCGGGAGTTGAGTGAGGCCCCAGTAGAGGACACTGGGTGAGGAGGACCACTCTGCCTACGGGGCTCCAGCCTTTGCAGCCATGGATCAGTGTGGCTTGCCCACCAGGGCTTATGGGACCTGGGGTCATGCTGCTCAGGTGGAGTAAAAATGTCCCCAAACACCCTGAGCACGACCATCCTTGATTCTGACTTGATTCTTCATGAACAGATTTTGGTGATTTTCTCAGCTTGAAAATACGGTTCTTGATGTAGAGATAGCCCCAAGGGTGCTCTGACCTTGGACACCAGCACAGGGGGCTTTGACGCTACCTAAGACAGACCTTTGGAGGTTGTGACGAGGCTGAGGTGCAGGGCCAGGGCCAGCAGGAGGATTCCAGGAGGGCTGTGCCCACGGAGCCTGTGCGGACAAGGCTCTCCCGCAGTTCTTGTGAACTTTGTCAATATTTGAACACTGAGATATAAAAAGCAAATGTGAGGAGTGACTCCAAGCCTGACCCATTTTGTGCCATCTGTCCCGGTCAGACATCCTCAGCTTTGAATGCTTCGTGCCTGAGGCATCCTCTGTGCTGCCAGCCAAGGTCTGGGTGGTGGTGGGTGCTGGGGCTGTGAAAGCAAGCTCTGTCCAGGAGCAGCGTCTTCTTGTACCAGAGGACAATGCAGGTTAGAACAGGGCTGGGCCTCACCTCACTGCAGGGACAGGCAGGAGTCCCCAGAAACCAAGACAGGGCCTGGTTTAAGCCATCATGCTCCAGCTGGCTTTGTCTGCTCTCCCATTGCTACTTTGGGGACAGGAGCCCATGGGTGTCTATCCTGACACAGCAGGAGGTGGAGGATCTGGTGGGGACTTGTCATCAGATGCCCTCTAGTGGGCACATGAAGGGCAGGGCCCAGGGCAAAGATGCTTTGGGGAGGTGGATACCAAGCCACCTGAGAGAGAGAGCTGCTTCCCTGAGAATCTCCACCCAGTGCTGCCTGAGAGCGAGGATATCAAGAAGCAGGCATTGAGTGTTGTCCAGAGGATCAGCATTCAGGAAGGCCATGGAGGACGGGGGCCATCTATGTTCCTTTTACCTGTGGTTCACGTCCAGGAAGGCTGTGGAAGGTGGGAGCTATCTGTGTCGTAGTCACCTGGGGCCTGAGTCCAGAAAGGCCAACCAGCAACTGCCCTATCTAGTGTTAGTTCAGTATGACAATAGCGAGACATTAACTCAGAGTGCAGAGCTAGCCGTGACACTGAGGGTCACCAGACAGGAGCTTCTTTTATAATACAACTGCTGCAGCCTGGAAAGGGGTCCAGGTGTGACATACCCCTCTGTCTTAGGACTGTCTAGATGGGACGGTTGTAGCCTAGACAGAGCTCCAACCCCACACAAAACCCAAGGGGGAAAAAAAAACCCAAGGGGACATTGGTGCTTTGCTGATGCCCCTGAATTTTGGGTTCAAGCCCAACCAGCAGCTACAGACCTCAGGTTCCCTCCCTCACTTAGGAAACAGCCCTTCTGTCTCTGAAAACAGGCGCTCCTCCAGAGGGGATCTGTTTGGATCCCCTGCTCACCTCTCTTCTCATTGGACATTAGGGACTCCAGTAAAGCATCACCACGCTTTTCCCCACAGAGACCCCACAGAATGAACTAAAGGAATTAAGATCAGTCTGTGTGACTTAGGTTTCCAGGCCCAACACACAGCCCAGGCTGGGAGCCACACCAATGTTCGTCTGTTTGAGTAGAAGGGGGAGCCTTTTTGAGAAGAAAGTCTGAGGTTGCCAAATGTTCGGGTTCTTGGATATGCTGAGTCTCATGAAACTGCTCAGCAGGCCTTCCTGGGGAGGGTGTCCCTGGAGATGAGGGTATGCTCTGGGGAGCGGGGCTGTGTGCTGCAGTGCAGACCCTCCGTGCTAGCATGGCTGTGCTGAGTGACCTTGGGGAAGTCTGAGCTTACCCTTGCCAGTCCCAGTTCCCTGGGATGCTCGCTATAGGATAAGCCACAGTGGCAGTACCTCCTGGCATAGCACCCGGGCCAGTCCCAAGTGCCCCCACCCCTCCAGGCCCTGCCGGACATTCAGCTGTGACGCCTGCCTGACCAGCACCAGGCAGTGGGGACAGATCCACTTGTTGGTGGTCTGATAACAAGGCCTCACCCTACCACTTGGGGAAATAGACTTAGAAAAGAGGCAGTAGTGCCCCCCAAGTCAGGGCCAGCCCTGATGTAGAGATCCTCCTGCTTCCCTACTTGATGCCCCTCCGACCTCATCCAAGGCAGCCATCTGGGATCAGGATGTGGCCTCAACCTGCAAAACAATGTATCTTTTTGCACTTGGAAAACCTTCAGTGACCTCGTGGCCAGCTAGCCAGGCTGTGCCGGGTTCCATTCGGGGGCCCCATGGCTGACTTTTAGCAGGTTCTGCCTCAATCAATGGGGCTCCCAAAAGCCTGGTGACTGAAAGCCAAGCGATGTGCTTTTCTGTTTTTTTGTTTTTTTGGGTTTTTTTTTCTTTCTTTTTTTTTTTTTCTTTTCTCTTTCTCTCTCTCTCTTTTTATTTTTTTTTTTTCTTCTTCCTTTTCTTTCTCTTTTTCTTTTTCTGGAATTTGCTTCTAGAGACAAACACTTCTCCCTGAAGCTTGGGGGCTTGCTCTGGCACCTCTGCCTCCTCGGCGAAGCCCGTGAGAGCCTGCACACTAACTCTGGGGATGCCACCCCGATACCCCCGGCCGGGTCGGCCTCCTCTCTGAACTGCTGCCTGTGTCTGTCCCTCCCTGCACACTGACGACTCTTGCTTACGTGTGGTAGCGTGATCGGTGTGTGCTGTTCTGCCTAACCCTGTGGTCTTGTGTCGTTTGTTTTTCCCTTACAGGGTCAGCCCTGAAGCGTCTCTGCCTAGGCAAAGAACACAGCAGTAGTAATTATCCGGGTTTTTTACCCCCTTCGCTCCCTCTCATCGCATGGGCTTTCTCGTGGCTAGCGCGCACCGGGTGCCCCGCGGCCGGGGGCGCGGCCTGCTCCGGGCCCGCCCCGCCGAGCTGCGCCTCGCTTCTGCCTGGCAGGCTAGCTGCCCTGGCCCCCCTGTGTGTCTCCATGGCTCCTAGAGCTTGTGCGGTCTCGCCAGTTCACATCTAACAGGCTTGTCCTTCTCCGGAATGTCCACAAATTACCCATCATTAATTGGCTCCTTTTCCAAAACCGTAGGAATCAGTATTTCCTTGAAGTGCTAAAGATGAGTGCTTCCCCAGGAGAGATACCAGGACTGGACGGGTATTAGTCTACCTGGGCCACTCTCACCTCTTTCTCTCTCATTCCTCTTTTCTCTCTCTCTCTCTCCTTCTTCTCCTTTTTTATTTTTATTTTTTAAAGTTTTCTTTAATCTTTTCTGGCTGAAATTTTCATGTAGAAATAGCCTCATGTGTGTAAAATCTCATCACTAATTTCCAACTGTTTGTGTCTGTGCTTTGTCATTGCTAGCCACTAAAGCACACTATGTTTCGGAACAGCTTGTTTGAA
Organism: Sciurus carolinensis; assembly: GCF_902686445.1. Taxonomy (NCBI): domain Eukaryota; kingdom Metazoa; phylum Chordata; class Mammalia; order Rodentia; family Sciuridae; genus Sciurus; species Sciurus carolinensis. The sequence goes on from NC_062227.1 coordinate 9,015,584, forward strand.
GAGATGGTCGTTAGCTATTGTTTTGGGTTTTTTTTTTTGGGGGGGGGGGGTGTTTTATTTTATAGTGCAGAAAAATTTTAAATTGGCTTATCCAAAGTTGCCAACTAAATTTATGTGGGAAGGGGGAAATGGGAGGAGAAAGTTTAAAAACTTAAGAAGTCCCATGTTGGTAATTAAAAAAAAAAAAAAAAATCTTGCACAAGGCCCTGGGTTCGATCCCCAGCACCGCAAATTAAAAAAAAAAAAAAAAAAAAAATCTTCTAATGAAGCAGCCAAGTTCTCTGGTTAACAGAGCAGCTCTTGGATCCACCTGGCTCATGGCATTGCCCTGAATGTGGCTCGGAGCACGTGGAACCCATGGCAGGGAGCTCTGGGCATTGGTGCCTTTTATTAATCCCTCTTCGCAAGCTCTGGCCAGGAAAGATGCCATTTCTTTTTCTTGAATTCCAAACAGCCAAGCCATTAAAATTCATGGGAATGCACAAAATGCAGCCTGTGTGGGGTCACCCAAGGCTGGCAGTAGCGGCAGATGCCCAGCATTCTGCCAAGCCTGCCAGCCTCCACCCTGTGTCCTCCTATTACACTGAGGATGCTGAGGCCAGAGAGCCCAAGAATCTGACCCTAGCTCCTGAGACACTAAAGCTCATGTTTCCAGCTGTGCCAGGAATTTCCCACACTCTCACACGTGAGTCTGGTGGGATGGGAGCGGTGGTCGCAGGGTGACCTCTGAGTGGAGGCTGCCAGCCCTGTGGGGGCCTGTCCCCTGGCCTGGCTTATGAGACTAGTGATGGACGCCTGTCCGGGCTGGGTCACTCAGTCTGTGGAACTGCCCCACCATGCCTGACACTGGGCAGTGAGGCCCCTTGATCCAGACCGCCTCTTGAAGCAAGGTGTTGCCCGACTAAGTGAGGCCGTTACTTCGGCCATCACGTAAGAATAACTGCAGCCAGCCCCCCGTGGTGCTGGGCGTGTGTGTGGCGTCACCAATCTGGCCTGTATGTGACTCCCCAGGGTCCTCCACCAGCAGCCTGGCCCCAGGCCCCGAGCCGGGTCCCCAGCCCACCCTGCACGTCCAGGCGCAGGTCAACAACAGCAACAACAAGAAAGGCACCTTCACGGACGACCTGCACAAGTTGGTGGACCAGTGGACGACCAAGACGGTGGGGGCAGCACAGCTGAAGCCAACGCTCAACCAGCTGAAGCAGACGCAGAAGCTGCATGATATGGAGGCCCCGGGCGAGGCGCGCGCTGTGAGTGCAGGGCGGGCGCGGGCCCTCCCGGGGAGCGGGGCTGTGGCACGGCTGGGGCAGCCATGTGCCAGGTGGGCATCGTGTTAAGCACTTTGTTCTCGCGATCTGGGTTCTTCGCCATGGCCCAGGAGTTAGGCCTCCCCTTTTACAGGTCGGAGGGTAAGTGACTTGCCTGTGATCCTGTGGCCACACATGGAAGGGACAGGCTGGGCTGGGGCTGGGACTGTATTGCAGCAGCAGCAGCCTCAGCCTGGTCAGCCTGAGCCCATCGCCTGGAACCGGCAATGCGGCCTCCCCCAGCAGCCTGACCTCCACTGCATTCTGCCCAACCCCAGGCTGCAGAAGGGAGAGGCGTGCACATCATCCCTGAGTGACAGCCAGCACCAGCCCATAGCACACGGGAACCCAGGCCATGTGGCGCAGGGCACAGAGTTACTCTCAGGGGTCTTGGCAAGAGGTGCAGTTTTGTGTCAGGACTAGTTGGAGAAGGATTTCCCCTCAGTTTTTGGGAGGAGGAGTTAAGGTCAGTGTTATTTCCACCTTCAACGTTTAGTCAGGTTCATGTGTGAGACCCACTGGGTTGCAGTATTTTGTTGTTGTTCTAGTGTAGGAACACCCCTCTCTGCTGGCCACCACCTACACTCTGGTTGACATTTTGCTGTATTTACCACACATCTGTCCATCTGTTGAGGGTGAGGTTTTTGCTGTGGATCCAGGTTTTCAACAGTTTAATGCCATTTAATACCATATTTCTTCTCGATGATATTGTTAAATTCTGCTTTCCTGGCAAATTGCTACCCTTCTACTAAATTCATCTAAATTTTCAAATTGATAGCCATAAAATTACTCATAATATACTTTGTTTTTACAGCTGGCAGGATTTACGGTGGTGTTCTGCTTTTCATTCCTGATATTGGTGATTTCTGCTTGCTCTCACTCTCTCTGCCTCCTCCTTCTCTTCCCCCTTTCCTTATCTCCTTAGAGAGCTCATTTTATCTTTGATGTTGTTCTTTATTATAAGCTTCATTGATTTCTTCCTTTTATTATTATTTTTCTTTCTGTCCCTGGCCTGGTTTCATTCTAGAGAGTTTCTTAAGATGTATAGATTGTTGATTTCTAGCCTTCCTTTGATGATGTAGGCATCCAAGGCTATAAACATTCCCTCTAATGGTTTGGCTGCATCCCCAAAGTTTTTATTTTTTTATTTGTTCTAATTAGTTGTACATGACAGTTTTGACATGTAGCATTTTCACTAACCTGCATTCCAAAATAGTTTCTATTTTCACTGTGATCTAACGACCTTCTTGCCAGTTTTTTCTAGTTTAACCGTGCTCTGAGATGTGCTCCCAGTTTTTTGAAGTTTTCTGGGACTTGCTTTTGACCCACGTTGTCAACCTTTGTCTCTGTTCCTTGTGCATTTGAGCTGGATCTGTTTCTTTCCCTCTCTGCATCCACACCCCCATGGAGTATCACCCTTATTTCTTTCTTGAATGGTGGCAGAGCCCTCTGGACCAGTGCACCTCCATCAGTCTGACTCCTCCAATCCATTTGCTGTGGGATCACATGATTCTAGGACAAAGTCAGTGATCCTGAATATGGCCCCAGGGCCTGGAAGGATCTGCACCCTGAGCCTGGCAAGCACAGCTCTGCTTGACCGTCTAGGCTCTAGTCACACCAGCTAATCCTGCTGTTCAAACATTCTCCATACTTACTAAGTTTTTTTTTTTTTTTGTTATGATAAAATATAACATAAAATCTACCACTTCTACCATTTTTAAGTAATGAAGCGTTTCAATGGCATTAAGTCCATTCATATTATTGTACAACATTACCTTCCATCTGAAGAACATTTCCATCTTCTCAAACAGAAATTCTGTCCCCATTGGAATGCCAACTCCCCATTTCCCCTCCCAGTCCGCCATTTTACTTTGTGAGTTTGACTATGTTAGGGACCTTACATGAGTAGACTCATATAATATGTCGTCTTTGGGGACTGACTTATTTCACTTACCACGTTTTCAAGGTACATCTGCACAGTAGTATATATCAGAACTCCACCCCTTTTCTCCCCATTATTTTATTGTGGCAAAGTTCACATAACATAAAATTTACTATCTTAGACATTTTTAAGTAGACACTTTAGTGCTGCCATCGCCACCATCTTTTATCTCCAGAATTCATCTTCCAAAACGGAAATTCTATTCCTTTTAAATGATAACTCTTCATTGCTCCCTTCCCCACCCCTGGAAACTACCTTTCTAATTTTTGTATTTATGAATCTTACTACTCTAGGTAGTGGAATTGTACAGTATTTGCCTAACTGGCTTATTTCACCTAGCATGATGTTCTCAAGGGTCATCCATATTGTAGCATGTGTCTGAATCTCCTTCCTTTTTAAGCCTAAATAATATCCTATTGTATGAATAGACCACATCTTGTTTATCCCTTTATCCACTGATAGGCTCTTAAATTGCTTCTACGTTTTAGCTATTGCAAATAATGCTGGGATGAGCAAATACCCCTTTAGATCCCTGCTTTTGATTGTTTGAAATATATACCCAAAAGGAGAATTGCTGGATCATATGGCAATTCCGTCTTTAATTTTTTGAGGAACCTCCATACTGTTTTCAACAGCAGCTGTACTACTTTACATACCCACCAAGAGTGCACAAGTACTCTGTTTTCACACATCTTCACCAACAGTATTACTTTCTAGTTTTTGTTTGTTTGTTTTTGGTAGTAGTCATCCTGTGAAGTGTGTGAGGTGGTATCTTGTAGTTTTGCATCTTTTTGTGTGCTTATTAGCCATTTGTAACATCTTCTTTGGAGAAATGTCTATTTGAGTTCTTTGCACATTTTTGAATGGGATGGTTTGGTTTCTTGTGAGGCACTGGGTTTGATCTTTAGCACCACACAAAAGTAAAAATAAATAAAATAAAGGTCCACTGACAACTAAAAAATGTTTAAAGAGAAAAAAAGAATGATCCATATATTCTGGACATTAATCCCCTGTGAGATAGGAGATTTGCAAATATTTTCTCCCATTCTGTCAGTCTTCTTTTTACTCTGTTTGATAGTATCTTTTAATGCATAAAAGTGTTTACATTTGTCTTTTTTTTTTTCTTTTGTTGCCTGTGCCCTTGGGGACATATCCAAGAAATCATCATTTTTAACATCATGAAGTTTTCCTTTTACAGTTTCTCCTAAGAGTTTTTTAGTTTCAACTTGACGTTTAGATCTTTGCTCCACTTGAGTTAATGTTTGGATATGGTATTAGATAATGATCTAACTTCATCGTTTTGCACATGGCTATCATTTCCCTGCAGCATATTTTTGAAAAGACTGTCCTTTCCTTATTGAATGGGCTTATCAAAAATTACTTCAGGCTGGGGTACAGCTCAATGATAGAGCACTTGCCTAGCATGCACAGGCCCTGAGTTTGAACCTCAGCACCTGAAAAAGATCATTTGACTATACATGCAAGAATTTGTTTCTGGGCTCTCTGTTGCCTTCCATTGGCCCATATGTTTTTCTTTATGCTAGTTCCCTACTGTTTTGTTTTGTTGGCGGTACTGGGGATTGAACCCAGAGCCTTGTGCTTGCAAGGCAAGCACTCTACCAACTGAACTATCTCCCTAGCCCTTCCTTACTGTTTTGATTACCATACATTTTGTAGTAAAGTTTGAAATTAGGAAGTATGAGTCCTCAGCTCTTTTCTTTCTCTCTTTTTCCTTTTGTTGTTGTTGTTGTTGTTATAAACAGAAGTCTCCCCCTGCCAGGTATTTTTTTCTTTTTAAATATACATGACTAGTTGAGATTTAGAGTGGCTTGAAGGTTCTGTAGGAAGTTTTAGAATGGATTTTTTTCAATTTCTAAACAAAAAGGTCATTGGGATTTTGTTAGGGGTTGTATTCAACCAATAAATCATTTCAGGTAGTATTTTTACATTTTAACCTTTTAAGAACATGATCTTATCATTCTTGAACATGGAATTTCTTTGCATTTATATATGTCTTCTTTAATCTCTTGAACTTGAGTTCCTTTTTTGTTAATACTATTTTCATTTTATGAATACACCAACATAATAATGTTCAGACGTTCATTAAATGATGGACACATGAGCTGTTTAATGCGGCTGAGAACAGTGGTATGGAAGTACCTATGTGAGTCCCTGCTTTCAATTCTTCGGGGTGTACACACAGAGGTGGAATAGCTCAATCACATGGTGATTCTATGTGTAGCTTTTCTTGAGGATCTACCATATTGTTTTCCATATCTAGAGCACCATTTTACGTTACCGGAGGCAATAAACAAGGACTTCAAGATGAATTGAACTTTTACCAATATATATTATCATGCTTTGTCTCTTACAGTTTTTTTCATTAAAATCTATTTTGTCTAATGATAATATAGCTACCCCAACTCTCTTTTGATTATCAATTTCACAAATTATCTTTATGCCTTTACTCTCAGCTGCTTTATGTCTTTATATCTAAAGTGAGTCTTGGGCTGGGGTTGTGGCTCAGTGGTAGAGCACTTGCCTAGCATGTGTGAGGCACTGGGTTCGATTCTCAACACCACATATAAATAAATGAATAAAAGGTGAATGAATGAATAAATAATAAAGGTCCATCAACAACTAAAAATATATATATAAATAATTTTAAAAATAATAATAAAATGAGTCTTTTGTAGGCAGATATAAATGGCCTTTTATTCATTCTGCCAATGTCTCCTTATTCATTGTAGAGTTTAATCCTTTTGCATTTAAAATAAATATAAAGAAAAGAGTTTACCTTTTAACTATTTGTTTCTGGATGTCTTATAGGTTTTCATTCTTAATTCTTCCATTTACTGCCTTTTTAAAAAGTTAATGGTTTGTGGTGGTTGTATACCATTTTCATTCCCTTCCTCCTTATCTTTCTACATATATTTTATTTTCTTAGTGACTACCTTGGGGTTTTTAATTAACATCTTCATCTTATTATAATCTGCTTTGAATAATGCCAAATTAGTTTCAATAGCATACTAACACTGCTTCTACCATCTCCATCTCTGGCCCCTTATGTTGTTTTTGCTATAGATTGTATCTTTATACATTGTATACCCTTTAAAATAGACTTATGACTATTGTATAATGTGTTTACTTTTTAACTCATATGGGAAAAAGAGCACAGGAGCTAAAAATAATGATACTCATTTATTTTCTTGTGTGAATATGTCTTCATATGGCTTTGAGTTACTGTCTATTGTCACTTCATTTTAGCTTAGAGGACTGTTTTAACATTTCTTGTAGGAAATGTCTATTAATAACAATCTTTCTTAAATTTTGTTTTTCCAGAAGTCTTAATTTCTCCTTTACTATTGAAGGATTGTTTTTCTGGTTATAGATTTCTTGGTTGACAGTTTGTTCTTTCTGCACGAAATACTTCATCGCTCTACATCTGGCCTCCATGTTCTGTTGAGAAATCAACTGTTAAACTTATTGAGGATCCCTCGTCAGAGACAAATTGCTTCTCTCTTGCTGCTTTCAAGATTTTCTATTTCTCTTGGCTTTTGATAATTTGACTCTATCTCAATGTGGATCTCTTTGATGTCCTGCTTGGAGTTCCATGAGCTTCTGAGATATGTAGATTCATGTCTTCATGCAGTTTGGGAGGTTTTTTTGGTGCCATTATTTCTTCAAATATTGTTTTTTGAACATCTCTCTCTCTTGCTCTCTCTCTCTCTCCTCCTTCTGTGACTCCCATTAAGCATTAACTGGTCCACTCAGTGCAATATCACTTAAGACCTCTTAGGCTCTGTCCATTCCTCTTCATTCTTTTTCTGTTTATGTTCTTTAAACCTGGTTGTTTCGATGGCAATAACTCAAGCTTGATGATTCTTTTTTTCTCTACTTCAAATTCTGTTCTGCCTCTCTAGTGATTGTTAAAACTTCATGTTCTTCAGCTATTATATTCCTATTTTAGTCCTTTTATAATTTCTATCCATTGATATATTCACTTTTTTTTTACATATCATTTTCCTGTTCCCTTTAATTCTCTGTCAGTTGTTTCCTTTAGCTCTTTCAGCATATTTAATACAGTTCATTTAAAGTCTGTCTAGTGAGTCCAACCTCCTCAGGGACAGTTTCTGTCAATTATTTTTTTCTTCTGAATGGGACATTGTTTCCTGTTTATTTTCTTCAGATTTTTAACTCACTAAATTTCTCTTTGTTCCTAAACTATAAACCTATCCATTTCACTTTTAATTTTGGTTATTGCATCTTTCCATTGAAGTGCTCCTATTTGCCTCCCCCCGACACGCACAAACACACATCTGCTATTTTGTTTTTAAAAAACAGTTTCCAATTCTGGCAAAATTCTCAATCTTCTAATCTTCTTTACATTGTAATTTATCGTTTCCGCTTTCTCTTTCCCCTAGTTTTTCTCTGTAGTGCCTTGGTCTTTTCTTGCGAGTTTTAAAATATTATATATGTAGGATGTTGTATTTAAAAATTTATTTACAAAAAGAATTTGAGGCATAACAGTAACTTTTCTCACTTTAATTTCCCCTTGAGCACCTTTTTATATTCTTAGCAACTATCTTCTGTAAAGTACCTTGATCAAGGATATTAACATTTAAACATTTACATGCTCATCTTTTTCATTGATTTGTGGGAGTTCATTATGTCTTTTGTCATACGTGTTATGGATCTGTTCTGCCAATATGTGGCTTGTTTTGGCAAAAATGAAATTGTGGAAGTTATAATTTTTTTCTAGAAGCTTCATCGTTTTAGCTGTTGCATGTAGGCCTGTGAATCATCAAAAATTGCAAAAGCAGGTGTTTTGTTGTTGTGGTGATGGTGGGTTTTGGGTTTTGTATGTGTTTGTGTGTGTGTGTTTTGTGGGGTGTTTTTGTTGTTGTTGTTTTTGTTTTTGTTTTTTGTTTTTTGTTTTGGTACCAGGGATTAAACTCAGGGGCACTTAACCACTGAGCCACATCCCAGACCATTTTTTGAAAAATTATTTATTTTTAATTTTGAGATAAGGCCTCACTAAGTTGCTTAGGACCTCACTGTGTTGCTGAGGCTGGCTTTGAATCTGCAATCCTCCTGCCTCAGCGTCCTGAGCTACTGAGATTACAGGTTTGCCCCTCTGCACCCAGCTGGAAATTGGACATAGGTCAATCTTTTTTTTCCTACATGCCTATCTGCTTGTTCAGCACTTTGCTTTCCAGATCGAATTGCAGACATTTGTCAAAAGACCATCCTTGTATAGATCATTGCTGAACATGGGCTTTTGTTCCCTTTAACAATTCCGTTACCTTTGTGGTAATACTATACTGTCTTATTGTATTTTAGCTTCATAGTAAGTTTAATGATTGGTAGGACAAGACCTCCAGTACTGGTCTTCTTTGAGGATGTCTTGATTTTCCTTGATCCTTAATTTTGAATATATGTTTTAGATAAACCACTGGGTTTTGACTGGAAGTATATTAAATCTGTTGATCAACTGGGTGAGATTTGACATAGTAACCATACTGAGTATTCCTGTAAACTTGGCATCTGTTTATTTACATCTCTTTAAAATTTTTCTTCAGCGTGAAGATATTATACATCTCTCATTAAATTTATCCCAAGGTAGCTGATGTTTGGAATGCTGTTAGAAATTGCATTGTTCTTTGAACTTCATGTTGCGCGTGTGTACAGTGTGCTTGGTTTTTGTACCCGCTAGCCTGCAGTCTTGCCGAATTTGCTTATTAGTTTGAGAAATTGGTTTGGCTGTTCTTGTGGGGTTTCTGTATACACGATCTTGTTATCTGCAGATACAGATAGTTTTCCTTTTCTTGCCTTGGCTAGAACTCCCCAGCCAAGCATGAAAGCAGTAGCAGGACTTGGCCCCCAGTTCTATAGAGGCTCCTCATGGGTTGCTGAGCAGCCCTCCCACCCAGCACGTGGAAGGTGGTGGTCCCTCCTGTGCCCGGGGAGAGCATCCAGTGGGTTTGGCTTTTGCTTTGGTTTGGTTTTGCATGCTGGGGACAGAACCCAGGGCCTCGGGTATGCTCTGTGAGCGCTCTGCCTCTGAGCTGTGTCTTCAGCCCCTTCCTGTGGGCTTCTTACTGGTCTGAGGTGGAGTGATTCCCAAGGGACAGTGGTCTTGCATTCCCCACCTGGTGATGATGTTTTATATGATATTATATACATGATGTTTTATAAAACAGTTGCTTTATTCAATTTGCTGGCTTTTTGGTTAGGATATCAAAGGCTGTTCACCCTCCATCTCCTTTCTTGGGATAGTCTTGCCATTTTTCTGCATCACAGAGTGTTGGTCTTAAGCCATCGGCTGCTCCTGTCTGCCAAGCCTTCTCCTCAGGGTGGACAGTGCAGAGGACAGTCCTTGCCAGCCCTCCCTGCACTGTTCCACCCGCCCCCACCACTGGACTGCCGACTCCCGCCCAGCTCCTGGGCTGTTCTAGTCTCTCGTTTCACTGACCAGTCCAATGGGACGCCACGGTATCCACTGGTTGGAAGAGCGCGCGTTGCTTATGAGCCTGTGGACTCGCGGGTTCTGCTGCAAGTCCCACTCTGGCCCTGGACAGCCAGAGCTTGTGTCCTGGAGGTGGCCAGGGTGCAGCTTTAGAAGTGAGGAGGGGAGCAGCCGCAGCCCAGCACATGTCATCTGTCATTCTGGTGTCAGCTGTAGAGGGCACCCATCCACGGCAAGCCCAGGGACCACTCTCCTAGGGTGAGAAACTCCAGGACCACCAGGCCATGAGAGGAACCCAGCTGATCACAGCCTGTGTCCCTTCCTCTTCTTGTCTTCCTGTAGATGACCACACCTCGAGCAGGGATGGGGATGCCATGTCTGGCCCCAGTGCCCGGCCCTCTGTGCACCACAGCCATTCCTGGAGCCACCCCGGCCTTGCCTGTGCCCACACCAGGTACTGCCCGCTCCAGCCTTCCGGCCCCATCCTGTGCACTGCCTCTGGTTCAGTTCGGAGGCCTGCTCCCAGCTCCAGTGTCCTGGGGGCCTTGGGCAGCCCAGAGGGGCCTGCCGGTGGCTTGGGGCAGCTGGAGTCCCGCCCAGGTTCCTGTGCTCCCAGGGCTCCTGGGGCCACCTGCCGTCAGCACACCTGGCCCCCAGCTGCACATCACCTAGCCCTCTGCTCTGCCACTGGCCGGATGGAGCCCTCTGAACCCCTTGGAGGAATCCTGTTGTGTTTTGGCTTCCAGGTGCCTCTGCCACTGTGGGCACAGGGCCCAGCCTCAAGCCGGCATGCGGGGTGGCAAGACACGCTTCCCCACTGCTTCAGACCCCATTCGCTCTCGGGTCCCCGTGGGCTACACTCCTGTGTTCACACCCACGCTGTCTGTCCCTGAGCTGAAGGTTAGAAATTCGCCTTCACCCAACAGAAGTGCAGTGCCTTGGATTCCCATTTTCCGTTCCCTAATGGAAGAGATGTTGGGGGGAAACCCATTCATCAAAAAAAGGTGTATTTCATTTACATTTGGCTTGTGCATGGATATTGCTACTGTGTTAAGATGAAAAGATACTAATGGCTCACAAAGCTGAAACTGAAGTCTAGTTTTCTGTTGTAAATCCCTTTTTACAAACAAAAATGAAAGTGGAATTATCAACCTTGAATGTTGAGGAATTGCCAATGGTAGGTGAGCCTGACTCGGTCCTCTGTAAAGTGAGGTCTCCCTGAGCTCATTTAGTGACAGAGGGACAGTCAGGCAGGGTATGTTCACGGAAGTTGTTCTCTCAGTAAGAAATGCCAGCAGCCTTGACTACAAGGAACCTGCCAGAAAATGCTAATTGAGTAAATGCCCTTGTAGCCTGCAGGCTGTTGTACCTACAGAGAGCAAGCACCACCCCCTCAGCTCAGGGGTCCCCCACCCACTTTCCTTTCCTTTCCCATGATTTTCATGGAGACCTGTGCTCTGTCTACTTTGACCTACAAATCCCTCTCCAGGACATCCCAAGTCCAGCCTGCTGAGGGGAGGATCCTTCTGGAGATTTCAGTGGGACTCCTAGATGGGAGGTGAAAGCCCCCCATGCAGATATTTTCTACTTCTTGCTGGAAGTCAGGCTGCCTGGGGCTGCCCTGCTGTGAATCGTGCAGTTCTGCTGTACTTTTTAGGACCAGCTAGATTATCTTGGCTTAAATATACTATTCCATCAATTCAGTTAGAATTGAATTTTCTAGGGGACTGTGCAGAATCTTCTGCTGGGACATAGCTCTGCAGTAAGAGAGTTCTGTTCTCTGTGTCTGGTCTAAGTGAAGTGGAGGCTGCTCTTTCCCGCTCCGTCTCGCGCCTGAGTCCTTCCCTCCTACGACAGTAGTGGCATGAGATCCCAAAGAACTTGTACATGTGAAGGAGAAAAATAAACATTTTTGCTTGAAAACACTGTGAAACACATCTTTTTCTTACCCTCTGTCCACACACAAGCCAAACTGGTCAGCCTTGTAGAGAGGGTAGGGGCAGGTGGCCCAGGAAGGCCTGGGCTCTGCTCTGAGCCTGCAGCCCTCCTGCCCACACTCTGGAGGAGAGGACTGATGCAGTGGGGGGGCTTAAAGTAAGACCAGTGGGGTCCCCTGCCCTCCAGTATGGCTCCTGCCTGGTGCAGCCTGAGCCCTGAAGTCACCCAGCTCTGTTGGCCCTGGGCCTGGGTCACGCTATTAGCTGGGCCTCCAAACACTCTGCTCTTGAGTCACCTTTAGAGGTGCCATTGGTGCTGGCTCCCAGAAAGCCCAGCTGCATGACTTGCTGTGGCTCCCAAGCCACCATTTCTCTTCCTGGTGGGCTGAACTCGGGCAGTCGGGGGCTCTGCTTTCATGCTCCCGGGCTTATGAAGAATAGGACTTGGGGCTAGGGTTACCGTGGGTTACACGAGGGGTGCCCGCCTTCCTGATAGGCTTGGGGAGAAGACCCGCCCCGTGTGGTCTCAGCTGACCCTCCCTCCGTGGCCTCATGCTAGGTGGCCTTTTGTCCCCACGTTTGCGACATGGGCCTGATGCTGACCACACCGAGGTCTGCAGCATCTCTGGGCCCTTCCAGGTAGTGAGCACTGCTTCTGCTGCCATGCTACATTCCCACCACGATGCAGTGCCAGGCCTCAGGCCTCTGCTTAGGGAAGAGGGGAAGCCCCGCTGGGTCCAGACCCACACAGATCCCACAGCATGTAGCCATCCTCGTGCCTCGTCTTGATGCCAGTCCTGGGCAATCTGGGGAAGTTCAGTCCACTGTTCTCTCCTAGTGTCCCACAGGGCACAGAGGGTAACACACTGGATGCTCTGGCCGAATAGGCACTGGGTTGGGGAGGTCATTTCGTGTGCCTGGCTGGTCACAGGAAGATGCCCAGACAAGAGACCACCAGGTCTCTGCACAGGGCATGGCTATGTCAGGCTGGCCAACTCTGGCCTTGCCATTCCACCTTCAGTTCAGCAGCCTCCAGGAGAGAGGGGCCGGATGCCTGGGGGCAGAGCCACGTTTGAGGGCATCAGGGCTTGGCCCTCGGTAAGAGGCCAGGACCCCAGAGGCCTGTAACGAGCTATGGTGGTTTTGTTTTCTAGATCCTGAGAGTGAAAAACCTGACTGACCCGGCCCAGATGCCAGGCCCACCACACGTCGTCTAGGCGGAGAAGCGACAGACCTCCAGGGCCCGCCCACTCCTCGAGTCCAGTTCACGCTGTTTTGTAACCACTTTCTAAGCATTTTTTATTCACAATTGGAAACACAAATGTAATGCAAGAATAAAAAATATTTTGGGGGAGAAAGGACTTTGGTTTTTCAAACGTCTCCTTTCTGGTAACCCCTTGGCAGGCAGGCGATGCACATGTGAGGGGCGGGCAGGAGACACAGTCCACATCCCCAGGAGCCTGGCGTGCCCAGGACAGCCTGTCCTCTGCAGGGCTTTGGAGGGTGAACCCACACACACTCACACAGTGGCACAGGACCAGCATTCAGGGAGACCCGAAACCACCCTTCTTCCAGAAGCCATGTATATTGGCAGGACAGGTGCCAGCCAGGCTGGGGTCTGAGATGTCTCGAGTGGAGGACAGAACCACAGGCTCCATGGTGGGCTGTACCCCCACGGTGGTGGCAGGTGTCCAAAACATAGAATGAAAAATGGGAAACCTTTGAGTGGCGTTGGCAGGAAAATGTGTTAGAAACATCACACCCTGGCCCAGCTGTGGGAACAAGAACTGGAGTAGAATTCTTAGGGGCCCATGCATCAAAACTGCATCATGATTCACTGGCTTTCCTCTAGTGGTGGACACGGAGTAGTTGTTGGCAGCACCTGGACTTCATCATGCTGGAGGCCAGAGACGGCTGACGTGAGAGTGCCTGCCAGCATCTCTCCAGGTTGCATCCGTCATGACAAAATGCCCAGCCCCTGGGATTTAAAATACACCTGATTCAAGACTGGTCAGTTCCCTAGGACCTGGGAAAATCCAGCAATTCTTGGGGAAGGGAGTATCCCTGAGGATTTCAGGTTCTACCGTGCCACCACTGTGTGCGTGGCTCAGTCTTGGGCCATAGCATGGGAGCCCGGCGTTGACTTAGGTTGTTTCTTTGGGAAACAAAACCATGGTGTTGCAGTCAGCTCGGGCTGCTGTACAAATACCACAGGCGGTTAGCTTAGACCACAGACATTCATGTCTCACAGTCCCAGAGGCTGGGTAGGCCAAGATCAAGCTGACCACACAGTTGGTTCTATTTTGAGGGCTCTTCTTTAGGGGTGGGTGGCTGCCATCTTGCTCTGGGCCTGCTTGACCTCTGTGTCCATGGAGAGACTGCTCTGCTCCTCTTCTTCTCACAGGATACTAATCTTACCAGATGGGGCCCCTCTCTTGTGGCTGCGTTTAATCTTGTTTACAGATTCACGTGAGGGTTTAGGGCTTCAATGTGTGAGTGACGGGGATATAAACATTCAGTCTACAGCACCTGGCTTATTAAATAATTCTGCCCACAGTCCATTTATAAGGTAGAAACTCTCTATACTTGTCTCTACTTGCATACACTAAACTTAAAAGTTAGCATATGTGGGGGAGCGGTGGTGGGAGAGGAATCAAGACATATTTGTGGCACAAAACTGAAAGATAGAAATAGCTTGCTTCCTTTCCTGGGCTCCACTTAAGCTCATGAGATGAATCCCATACAGTCCTTCCACCCCTAAAACATTAGGATCATGGACTCCAGAGGACATGGCTAGCAGTGACCACACCAGGCCATCTGCACAAGAACTGGCCAGACAAATGCCAAGGACTTCAGAGCTCTTGGTTTAGAACTCAGGCACACCGCACACAGGAAAACAAGCAGGACGAAGAAAGAACTGATGAAATAAATAAAAATCAAATAGCAAGATGAGAGACTTGACCCTAACTACAGTTTGTAATGGTACATAAGTGGCATAATGACTTCAGTTGAAAGAAGTTGTCAGCCTGGCATGGTGGCACATGCTTGTAATTCCAGCAACTCAGGAGGCTGAGACAGGAGGATCTCAAGTTCAAGGCCAGCCTCTTAGTGAGATCCTGTCTGAAAACAAAACAAAAAAAATTTTGTAAAGGGCTGGAGATGTGACCCAGCAGTAAAGTACCCCTAGGGTAGATCCCTAGTAACAACAACAACAACAAAAAAATTGTCAGATTTGATTTAATGGACAGTAAGATTAAAGTACACATAGATCACCTCCAATAAGTATACCTTAAATACAAAGAAATATAGGAATATAGGATAAGGTAAAACAATGGAATTAGATATACTATCCTAACATTAATCAAAGGAAAGATGGAGCGACTCCATTAAAATCAAACAATGTAGGTTCCAGAGCAAAGAGGATCATTTCATAATGATAATAGGATCAGCTCATCAAGAAAATATACAATGCTAAGTGTTTGTGTACTTAATAACAGCTTCAAAATTCATGAGGAAAACTGATAGAACTGCTAAGAAAAATAAACCATAATTACAGTTAGATCCCTCAATATCCCTCTCAGTGATTGACAGAACCAGGAGATAGACAACAGGGTAATCAGGAGTCTGGCTCCAATTTTTTTTGCTGTTTGATCACTGACAGCTTTTAAGCTGCCTGTCTGTCTCCCGCCTCCCCACTTCTTTCTGTTCCACATCCTGAGAAGAAAATCTGGGTATTCTTTCCTTTGACACCAGTCCATGAACTACTTCATACCATGAGGTTCCTACCCACTACCCAATACCCACACACACAGGCACCTCAACCTGCCTCGCCTCCTGACCACCATGAAAGCTCCAAGCTAGTCTCCTTCCCCTATTTCCTCAACCCATTTTGGACCTTCTTGGAAGCCATTCTGTTCTCTCCAAAAAGTCTCTTTATGTAACAAACCTTTTCATTTTCTCTTGGGGTGTGTGTGTGTGTGTGTGTGTGTGTGTGTGTGTGTGAGATCATCACTCTCAACACCCAAAACAAATTTTGGGTGGAGATCCATCCTGCAAAGTGACCACAGTAAATAATCACTGGCAATATAGAAGACTTGAGCATCATGTCAACCATCTTGACCTCGTTGACATTTCTAGAATGCTCCACCCACAGCAGAATACATTCTTTTCATGTGCACATGGTTCACATGACTATATTCTGGGTGATAAAAACGAGTGACAGTAAATTTTAAAGTACTCAAGTCACAAAATGTTCTCTGACCACAATGGGAATAAATTTGAAATCAATAGCACATCACTAGAAAGTAGTACCCAAATGTTCAGAAATGAAATAACAAGCATGGATTGAAAAAGAAAAGGAAGTTTGAATGAAAATGAAAAAAGACTATCAAAATGTGTGGGACAATGCTAAAGGAATAGTGGTGATAACACGAAGAGCCAATTTTAGAAAGGAAGAAAAGTTCAGCCAACGACCTCATCTTCCACTTTAAGAAGCTAGCCAAAGAAGAGAAATGAAACCCAAAGCAGAAGAAGTTGGACAGTAAAAGTCAATAGAATAGAAAACAGAAGAACAATAGGGAATATCAGTGACACCCAAAACTGGCACTGCAGAAATAATAAAACTGAAAGCCATTAATCAGACGGATCAGGAGGAAAGAGAAGATACAAAGGACAAGTACCACAAGGGAGGTTCTATCAAAACCCTCCACGGACAGCAGAAGAATTAGAAGGAATATTATGGATACCACATGCCAATAAATTTGACAGCTGAGAAGAAATGTGCAAATTACTTGAAAGACACAAATTACCAAAGCTTGGTCAAGAAGCAGATCATCTGATTAGCTCTATGTCTATGAAATAAATTTATTTCATAGGGAAGAACACTGGAAGTAATCTGACCTGACCTTCCTGTGTGCACATGTAAATATCAGTGAGTCTCACCTTCATGGACATCCACAGACACTAATTAAAAAAAAACAAAAAACCTATGAATAAGTAGCAGAAAGATCAGTAGAGCAGAGGAGGGGAACCAGGAGAGAGGAGGGGGAAGGAAAAGTCCTGGGGACTGAATTGGAGCAAATCGTATTCCACAATTTTATAATTATGTCAAGATGAATCCTAATGTTCGGTATAACTAAAAAGAACCAATTTTTAAAAGTCCCATAAAGAAGGCTCCAAGTGTGAATGGCTTCTTTATGAATTTCCTGTATATTTAAAGAAGAAATAATGCCAGCTGTAAACAGCCTTCCAGATAATTCTGCTCTCATTCCATGACAAAGACATTTCAAGGGGGTGGAGTGGGGACATACGCCCCAGAACCCAATATCCCTCGCAAACCTAGATTTAAAAGTTCTAAACAAAGTTTAGCAAATCGAAGCCACAATACATGAAAAGGACAATGCCTCATGACTAAGTTGGATTTGCCTCAGGAATTTGTGGGAGTTCCAACTTTCAAAAATCAATATACTGGGCACAGTGGCACACAACTGTAATCCCAGCCAGTAGGGAGGCTGAGGCAGGAGGATCTCAAGTTAGATACCAGCCCAAGCAACTTGGTGAGATCCTGCCTCAAAATAAAAATTTAAAGGTGCTGGGGATGGAGCTCAGGGGTGGAACGTCCTGGGTTCAATCCCCACTACCACACACACACACACACACAAAAAGTTCTGGAACGATTGGATATCCATATGCAAACAATTATAATAAAACTTGAAACATACTTCAGACCATACACAAAAATCAAGTCAAAATGCATGGGAGGCCCGTAAAAACCTGAAGTGTAAAATTTTAGAAAATAAAAACAGGAAAACAATCTTTTTCACCTTGAGTTAGGCACAGATTTATTAGAACCCCAAAACTCAATACAATTCATAAAAGTGATCACTGGAGTTCAGTAAAATGAAAAACTTCTCTTCAATAATCGCTGGCACGGACGATGCAGCCAGAGAATTTCCACCCAGGACGACATGGACACTAATAATGCGGAATGCTCACGCCAACCCGTTAAGTGGGCAAAGGGTTGAAAGAGACTCGTCCGCTGGCCATAAGCACGTGGAAGCCACCTCCCGAGCAGGGTGCAGCTGGACCCCAGGGAGGTGCCACCCTCTGAAGGAATGGCCAAGACTACAAAGACAGCCACACCGAGTGCTGGGGAGGACAGAGGATGGGCACTCACAGCCACAGCTGGAAGCCATGGAATATGGTGCCGGTGCTTTGGGAAGTCACCTGTCACAACCAAAGGAAAGCTAGTGTGGACCATGCAAGGCCGGCTCTGGCCCCTACGTGTCTGCAGACATCCACACGGGCAGACTTGCCCACGACGGCTCACAGGACACATGTCCCTGAGGGTCGAGAATTGGAACAAGCCAAATGTCCGTGGGCAGGGGAGGACATGAGCACACGGCCCTGTCGCCTCACGTCCCCATACGGGAGGAATGGCCCACTGACATGAGCAGCATCGTGGGTCAATCTCAAGGGAATTACCTCTGAGTGAAGAAACGCCACAGGAAAAGGAGTCCCTGACATCTTTTCCACTCACGTACAATGATGGGGGATGAGCAGCGGTTGTCTAAGAGGGGCCGGGGGTTGACAGGCTGGAAGGAAGCATCTGGAAATGAAGGGTAAGTTCCATGTCCTTATGGAGCTCATGCTTTCTCCCGTGTGTAAGCACGCTAAAGCTGAGCAAGTCAGACATGTGGCTCTGTATGGCTTATTGTATGCACTCACACCTCAGCCAAACTGTCGCCCTCCCGCAGAGCCAAGTCCAGACCCATCTTCTCCCTGTGTCTTCACACGGTCTTCCCTTTGTGTATATTTGGGACTGAATCTCTTCTCAGAAGGACACCAGTCAGATTGAATTAGGGCTCATGCTAATGGCCACATTATAACTTAATCACTTCTACCAAGAACCTATCTCCACAAATACTTCACATTCTGAGGTACTAGGGGGTTGGGACGCCAACGTATGAATTTGGGAAGACACGATTCAGCCCATAACAGTTGGGAGACGGGCAACGTATTAGTCAGCCTTCTGTTCTATAACAAGATACCTGAGCTAATCAACTTAAAAAGAAAGAAGGTTTCTTTAGGCTCACAGTTCTAGAGGTTCCAGTCCATGACAGGGTGGACCTATGGCAAGGTAGTATATCATGGTAGGGAGCAAAGCTTCTCACCTCATGGTGACTGGGAAGTGAGAGACTGGAAGACATCAGGGTCCTACCATTCCCTTCAAGGGCACACACCCAACCAGACCTAAAACTTCCCACTTGGCCTCATCTTCTAAGTTGCACCACCTCCCAATAGCACCTTGGGCTGGGGACCAAGCCTTCGACACATGGGCTTTGAGGGACATTCCAGATCCAAACTATGGCAGATCATTAACTAGTGATTGCTGGAACTGGGTCATAAGCCCAGTCATAATGATGCTGTGTTTTCTAGTTTGTATATATTTGAATATTTTTCCCAAACTAAACATGACATCATTCAGGCCACGCCCCATCTATTTGCAAGCTGGCTCGGGGCTGCAAACCCACCCATGTGTGGCCTCAGTGGAAAGGATGCAATGCTCACCACAGAAGCCAGCTGGACCGCACACTGGCTCAGCTGTCAGACAAGGACTTGATGGGTCCTCCCACTTGCCTCCGTTGGCCTAAGAGACTCTTCTCATTCCTGTACAGAAAAGCGTTTGCTCTCTTTATGTGACGCTGAACCCAAAATGCCAAAACGAGTATGTAAACACCCCCTACTGCCCTGCCCCCCAGTTTAGGGAGCTATAAGAGCAAGAACGGCAAGAAGCCCATCCTTCTGAATCTCTCGTAGGGGCTGCAGAATGGGGCCTGTAACTAAAATATCCTCTGGCTCTGATGTCATTTCTTTCCAGAGGTGTTTGGAGAACTCTAAAAATAATTGCAGAGTATATTTTGAAAACTTCTCAAAAGCAGGGATGGGCCTGTAATTATCTTGTTCTCACAAGCCATTGCTCTTTCTGTGCAATTTTGTGGTCAGTACTCATCAGAAGAAAATGATGTGTTTGTGCTCGGGGCCATCGAGCCATTATCAAAAGCAGCAGTCCCCACCCTCCATGGGAAGAGTTACTAAAATCAGGCAAAACAATAATCAGAGCCCACTTCCTGTCAGAAGTGGGAGCCAGGCTGTCAAACATCCGGAAGATTCTCCAACCCTCTAGAGGCTGGATTCTTGACCAGACTGTTCATTTACAGGTGGGGAAACAGAGAGTCTGTCAGTTCCTACTGTTACAGGCATTAGAACACCCCTAGAGATTGTTTTCCCCCTTACATTTCATTTTTAAAGGAAATGGGAGCTGTCTGAGCTGGGCAGGGAGGCTGGGGGGTCAAAACAGCAGAACAGGGAAGTGTGGGTGCCTGTGGCCTCAAGGGGACAGGGTACTTTCTCCCCACCCCAGACACTCGTGTCCCCTACAACATACGTAACATAAATACATAAATTTCATGTGTGTGTGTGTGTGTGTGTTTCTGTCTCTCTGTTTCAGCCCTGGTCCCAAAAAGAATCTCTTTGTGGCTCCTGAACTCAGGCTCTGGAAGGTTCTCAGATATATAAGTGGGCAGGGAGCCTCCTAGCTACCTGGTCATGCCTTGGCCTCGGGTGTCAGCCAAAGCTGTATCTTAGAGCTGGGCCTGGTGTAGACAGCACAGTGAGGCCAAAATAAGGCACTGTTCTAGTTAATTTGTGCCACTACAACCAACCATCTGAGCCTGGTTGTTTTATAAAGAACGAATTAGCTCTAGAAGCTGGAAGTTCAAGGTCAATGACCCATGATCTTTCACCACCACAATGGGAATGAAGTTTCAATGCATGAATTTTGGAGGGGACATATTCAAACCACGACAGAGCAGCCAGAGGTATTGATGTAAACTCTCCCAATTTCTAAATGTTGGAGCTCATTCAAACCAACTAGGCCAAGAAGAATAAAGTTCTGCGCACCAGAATTCCCTGAACATCCAGTCTGCGATCTGTAGGTTAGACCACGCTGAACTTGATCTGAGGCCAGTGTTTCCTGAAAACAGCGTGATTAGGAAATGCCACCTTCCTGCTTCTGTGTCCCTGGATGACCTAGAGAAACCCTGCTGTCCACAGGGCCATGACCCTTGCTTACCTGTGATAAGCCTGCCACAAGAACCTTCTGATGCCTTGTTCCTTGTCTCAGGAATGGTTTTTGACATGAGAACCGCTTGTCCCCCTAAAACAGAGAAAAGCTCTTGCTATGTGTGGCCTGGTTGACTTTCTCTGAGTGCAAATGATCCCACAGGAAATCACCCACTGGGAACCGGCCTGCTTCCCTGCCACATCAGCCTAAATGACACCAAAGAGTCACTTGTGTGGTATCTCTGACGGGTCCAAATCTTGCAAAGAGGAAAAGGGGCAGAGGGTTGGGATGGAGCTGGCAGATGGCCCAGCCAGGGTCAGGTCAGCTGCCCCCTCCGCCCCACCCACCAGCTCACTGGTGTGACTGGCAGGGTGTCTAGGACAGGGACTCTTGCAGCCAGGCTCACGTGCTGAGTCCCCCAGTGCCAGGGCAGCTGGGGCTCAGACTGCTGGTTCCACGCTTTTGTACATTCTTTTCCTACTGATCTACTGCTCTGCGCCGAACTGAGAACACTTTTTCTTTCTTTCTTTCTTTCTTTTTTTTTTTTTTTTAACTTCCGAGGAGCTTCTCATTGCAAATTTTCATAGTGATTCATAAACATTAATTAAGCCACCGCCAACTGCTGTGTGATCCAGGAGGATGGACACAATCCCAGGAGAGGGACTTAGAAAGTTGAGTGGCCATTCAGAGGCTTCTAACAGGTTCAACAGATGGATGGTAGAATGCGACAGTGGCAGCTGCCACATGCACACACCCGCACGGCAGCTCTGCCTGTGGTCGAGGGCTCGTACTTCACGATTGCGGCACGAGACTCCCTGAGACTGTGGCTTTCAAAGGAAAGTTCCTCCCGCGGGAGACCAGGGCGTGAGGAGCCGGTGAGGCCTTGTGGGGACTCTGGGAGTGGGCTCAGGGCAGCCTTGGCTGAGGCCAGATCCTTCGTCAGAAGTGAAACTCATGGGGGCAGCAGAGCAGGAAGCAGCCACCCCCAAAGTGGGGCAGTAGGGACAGCGTTGTCAGGGAGGCCAGGTATGGTTGTGGCTTTCCAAATTGCTTAGAAGCTGGCATGTTCAGGCGGCACAAGGTGACAAGGGTGACTTGTGGGAGGTCAGCTTTGGCCAAAGCACCCAAATAACGTCACCTCAGAAGGAGAAGGAAGCCATCCTGGGCATTTTTCACTGATTTTTCCTGTGAAAAATGTGAAATTTATTCATTGCTACATTGTTTTAGGAGAGCAGGCCCAGCAATGCTTAGGTACCTTAACCACCATCAGATCCAAAGAGAAGTGTGAAAATTGAGTACAATAATCCCCCCACCATCCCAGGACCCCCAGTGGATGCCAGAAACCATGGATAGTATCAAACCCTATATACACTGATTTTTCCTATTTGTACATAAATACCTAAGAAAAAAATTAATTCATAAATTAAGCACAATAAGAGAGTAACAATAACTAATAATAAAATGGAACAAGTAAAAATACTCTGTAATAATAGTTTGCACTTTGGGGCCTTTATTAAATAAAACAAGGATCATTTGAATAAGCATTTTGATGCCACCACAGTTGATTTGATGACAGACAGCTTCTAAGAGATCAACGAGTGGACAGCATATATAGCTTGGATACACTAGACCAAGGGACGCTTCACTGTCTGGGTGGGACTGAAATTTCGTCACACTACCTAGAACAGTGCCCAATTTAAATCTTATGAATTATTTATTTCTGGAATTTTCCACTTAATATTTTCTGACCACAGTTGACCATGGGTAACTGAAACTGGAGAGTGAAATCAAGGAGGGTTTCACAGCAGAAAGCCAAAGTCAAAAAAGTCAAAGTGACCTTGGAGGCAGGAGGCTGGGCCCCTGAAGGATGGAGTATAGACCCAAAGTCCCTGAAGGGAGCCACCAAACATGGAATACTGAAAAGGTCCCCTGTTTTTAGAGACAGGGTTTCTGCTTGGGGCAAAGAGAGGGTAGTGAGCTGGGGCAGAGGCTCATCAGGAGCAGTCCCATGAGTTCCCTCCTACCTTCCATCTTGTGTGGCCAAGTGATAACCACCAGGATGCCAGTCTCCAGATGGGAACACAGAGCAGGACCAGCTGACAGACGTCCAGTGGTTGGCAATGGGAGGATCAGTGGGCAGGCATTCCAGAAAGCAGGCTTTGGTCTTGTTGCTTCATTAACCTGCTCTCCTCTGATGGGAGTTATGTTGGTCTCATACGTGTTATGTTATACGTAGTTATGTCATGTCCTCACACGTGTGGGCGCCTCGTGGCTCTGAGTCCCCACCAGTCACCAAGTGTGGGAAACAGCAATAAAATTAAAAGTAGTTATGAGAAGTCAAGTCAGAGACCTTAGGGAAAATATTAAAAATATATAACTCTTGGAATTTAAAAATAAGCCAAAGAAGGAAGCAAAAACAAAGTCACACACAATTCTACAAAAATGAGATAAACATTGTTATGATTTCAGTGAATTTTCTCCGAAATGCATATATACACATACTTTCTAACCAAAAAATGGAATCATCCATATATATTTATATATAATACATAAAAGTACATATTTTATCCTACATGTGCATATTTATGATCTATACATACATTTTATACATGCATACTTTACACATTTATAAAAAGTTTACATAATATATTTTTTATTATTTGTAAGCTTTTTATAGTTAGCGTATACTACTTACATCTTTCTATGGCCTTAAGCTTCCTTGTGTTCTGCGAGGGAGAAATTGTTGATACATTAGAAGTATAAAACTGGCAGAGGAAGTGACAGTGGTAGGATGGTTCATACATGACCAAGAAAGAGAACCAGAGTTTTGCCAAATAGTTTCTAGACGCAGAAGAACTAATTCTGAAAATTTCATAGAAAGAGAGCCTATCTAAATTCAGTGACTTGAGAGAACAGGAAAGAACCTGAAAAACAAATCCTGACCATCTAATCATGATTTTAGTACAAAATAAACCAACATAGCCAGGCAGAACATCTCTTTAAAAAAAAAAAAAACACCTCAGTAAGAAAAATAACCCTAAAGATGAGCAGAGAGGCTGAGACCAACCAAAGTCCAGCCAGGAAACCGGCTGAGCTAAGGCAGAAGATGTAAGAAGGAGGATTCTCTTATTATGAAAGAAGAAGGGGAGAAAGAGAGAGAGAGGCAGACAAGGAGGCCGAGGCAGAGAGAAAAGCAGGAGAGAACAAACACACACACACACGCGCACACACACACACACACACACATGCACACACACATGCACACACACGCACACACGCATGCACACACACACATGCACACACATGCACGCACACACACGCGCACACACACATGCACACACACGCACGCACACACGTGTGCACACACACATGCACACACACATGCACACACACATGCACACACACGCGCACACACACACGCACACGCACACATACTGCCTGGACAGAGGCCAAGTCAGTGGAGAGAGTGGAATGCCGGGTCCCCTGGCTCATTGCCAGTGTTTTCCTCTATCAGTGACGAGTCCTTCCAGTGCTGTAAACCCCCCAAGTCGTCATGTCTTATAAGCCCTCAACACCCACCCAGAGCTACCCTGGCATTAAGGAAGCTGAGAGCCACCTGTGGCTATTCACATTTAAATCAATTAAAATTCAATAAAATAAAAAAATTTGATTCCTCAACTGCACTGGACACATTTCAAGGGCTCAAAGGGCACTGATGATTGAAGGTCACCATCCCAGACAGCAGGAAACATCTCCATCAGCCCTGCAGATATGCTATTGAGATGTGCTGGTCTGTAGAATTATTAAAATAATTCTTTTTTGTTTGTTTGTTTGTTTTTGATACTGGGGATTGAACCCAGGGGTGTTTAACCACTAAGCAACATCCCCAGCCCTTTTTTATGTTTCCTCTAGAGACAGGATCTCGCTAAGTTGCTGAGGCTAGCTTTGAACTCACAATCCTCCTGCCTCTGCTTACTGAGCAGCTGGGAGGACAGGCAGCACCACTGTGCCTGGCAAAGATAATCCATTCTTAAAGTGAGTGATTATGTGGGGACACAGACACATCAGGTATGACCTCAAATGTGCTCACCCCTTCTCCCACTAACGGACAGAATTCTGACTTGTCTCGTCAGCTCCTCTCAGCCCCACCTGACAACTGAGGGGTGTCCTGGTTTCCGCTGTCCCCTGTGGGCTGAGCACAGAGCAGGGTGGTGCCACTTTCATAGGAGGTTGAAGTTTAGGACCCCAGATGGGGAAGGAAGAGGAGAATAAAGGGAGAAATTTTCAATCACGTTTGGATTAAGTGAGCCTTTTCCAAACTTTAGTCATTAGGCACTCTGCTCATAATTTTTTGTCATGTCTAAGTGATCTGAATGCTTATATTCTTGACATTGATTTTAAATCAACTTATTATTCTCAACATGGCCTTGTCCCAAACTGTATCAGTAGTATGTTAACTTAGAATATATTCATTTGTGCTATTGATATTTTCTCTAAGTCACATTAAAACACATACACTCCTTAACAAGACTCCTAAAGAGCAAGAAATAAAACCAAAAATCAGTGAGTAGGACGGTATCAATTTTTAAAAATTCTGCACAGCAAAGGAAACAATTAAGAGTGTGAAGAGAGTGCCTACAGAATGGAAGATCTTTGCCACCTGCACCTCTGATAGGGCATTCTAACCAAAATATACAAAGAACTCAAAAACTTTAACACAAAAATACCAAACAACCCAACTGATAAAGGGAAAAAAGAACTAAAAAGACACTTTTCAAAAGAAGAAATACAAATAGCCAACAAATATATAAAAAAGTGTTCAATATCCCTGGCAATCGAAAATGCAAATGGAAACCACACTGAGATTCCATCTCACTCCAGTCAGAATGGCAATTCTCGAGAATATGCATAGTAAGCATTGGCAAGGCTGTGGGGGAAGGGTACACTCACACACTGGCAGTAGTACTATGAATTAGCGCATCCCCTCTGGAAAGCAGTATGGAGATTCCTCAAAAAAACTAGGAATGGAACTGTAAACTCAGCTACCCACTCCTGGGTATGTATCCAAAGATCTAAAATCAGCATCCTGTAGGGACGCAGTCACATCAATGTTTATAGCAGCACAATTCACAATAGCCAAGCTATGAAACCAACCTAGGTGTCCATCAACAGCTAAGTGGATAAAGAGAATGTAGTATATATGCACAATGGAGTATTACCCAGCCATAAAAAAGAATGACTTGATCGCATTTGCCAGTAAATGGATGGAAGTGGAGACCATCATGCTAAGTGAAATAAGCCAAATCCAGAAAGCCAAAGGTCAAAAGTTTTTCTAATATGCAGAAACTAGCCCAACATAAAAGAAAGAAAAAAAAAAAGGAAAGAAAAGGGAGGGGTGGAATTCCATCCAAGATCAATGGAGTAGAGGAAGGGATTTGAGGGGGAGGGAGAAGGGATGGGATAATGGGAAGAACAATGGAATAAATCTGACCTAACTTTTTTTTTTTCGGTGCTGGGGATCAGAACCCAGGGCCTTGTGCATGCAAGGTAAGCACTCTACCAACTGAGCTATCTCCCCAGTCGACTGACCTAACTTTCTGTGTACATATATGAATATACCACAGTGAATCTCACCATTTTGCACATCCACAAGCCACTAATGAAAAAAAAAAAAAAAAGCCTAAAAGTAAGTAGCAGAAAGATCAATAGAGGGAAGGGAATAGCGGGAGGAGGGGAGGGAAATAGAAAGTACCGGGGACTAAATTACAGCAAGTTATATCCCGCGCTTTTATGATTATGTCAAGGTGAATCCTAATGTTATGTGTAACTAAAAAGAACCAATAAACAAAAGAATCTCATACAATTCAGTTTAGTGCTGCCGGCACCAGAGTCTAGATTCAGTATTCAGTACGTGTATATATATAAGTGAACAGATTGTGTGTGAATATGTAAATACACATGCAGCATTGCTTGATACAATAAGAATGCAAAGAAATGACACAACTGTGAAAGTAAGAATGTCCACCGAAAGTCATTTCACACCCCACTGGGATCCCTACCGCCTGCTCTGGTGTGTGCGGTGTTATTTTCAGAGACACCAAAGTGAACGACTGAGCTTTCTCAGGTCACTTTTAATTGCTTGGATTGAGTGATGCACTTCAGTCTGTGCATGTGGGTTCTGCTTTTGCAGGGTGACATTGACAGATCATCATACCAGTGACAGCTATGGCCAGGCTGTGAAAACGGCATGTGGACCATCTCCTTTAATCCTTGAGGTGGCCGGAGTTTCCCTCTAGTGATCTGACATGAAGACCCTGAAGCTCAAAGAGGTGGAAGGACTTGCCGTGGCTCATGAGGTGGCACCTGGTACTGAGGTCTGTGGACAGGGACAGGCTCCCCCGAATGCACAATGTTCCCGGGTGGACAAGGTTAACGGAGGAGAGCTGCTGTCTCACGCGTGTCCTTCTGTGCCATGATTTTTTTTAAATTTATTTTTATTGTAAACAAAAGGGATACATGTTGTTTCTGATTGTACATGGAGTAACAGCATACCATTTGTGTAATCATACATTTACATAGGGTAATGATGTTTGATTCATTCTGTTATTTTTTCCTTCCCCCCCACCCCTCCCACCCCTCTTTTCCTCTATACAGTCCCTCCTTCCTCCATTCTTGCCCCCCTCCCACCCCCCATTATGTGTCATCATCCGCTTATCAGTGAGATCATTCGTCTTTTAGATTTTTGAGATTGGCTTATCTCACTTAGCATGATATTCTCCAATTTCATCCACTGGCCTGCAAATGCCATAATTTTATTATTCTTTATAGCTGAGTAATATTCCATTGTATGTATATACCACAGTTTCTTTATCCATTCATCAATTGAAGGACATCTAGAGTGGTTCCACAATCTGGCTATTGTGAATTGAGCAGCTATGAACATTGATGTGGCTGTATCTCTGTAGTATGCTGATTTTAAGTCCTTTTGGTATAGGCCAAGGAGTGGGATAGCTGGGTCAAATGGTGGGTCCTTTCCAAGTTTTCTAAGGAATCTCCACACTGCTTTCCAGAGTGGCTGCACTAATTTGCAGCCCCACCAGCAATGTATGAGTGTACCTTCTTCCCCACATCCTCTCCAACACCTATTGTTGCTTGTATTCTTGATAATTGCCATTTTAATTGGGGTGAGATGGAATCTTAGGGTAGTTTTGATTTGTATTTCTCTTATTACTAAAGATGGTGAACATTTTTTCATATGTTTGTTGATTGCTTGTAGATCTTCTTCTGTGAAGCGTCTGTTCATATCCTTAGCCCATTTGTTGATTGGGTTATTTGTATTCTTCTTGTAGAGTTTTTTGAGTTCTTTATATATTTGGAAATTAGTGCTCTATCTGAAGTATGAGTGGAAAGATATTCTCTGTAGGCTCTCTCTTCGCATTGCTGATAATTTCCTTTGCTGAGAGAAAGCTATTTAGTTTGAATCTATCCCAGTTGTTGATTCTTGCTTTTATTTCTTGTGCTATGGGAGTCCTGTTAAGGAAGTCTGATCCTAAGCCAACGAGGTGAAGATTTAGACCTACTTTTTCTTCTGTAAGATGCAAGGTCTCTGGTCTGATTTTGAGGTCCTTGATCCATTGTGAGTTGATTTTTGTGCAGGGTGAGAGATAGGGGTTTAGTTTCATTCTGTTGCATATGGATTTCCAGTTTTCCCAGCACCATTTGTTGAACAGGCTATCTTTTCTCCATTGCATATTTTTGGCACCTTTGTCTAGTATGAGAAAATTGTATTTATTTGGGTTTGTGTTCATGTCCTCTATTCTGTACCATTGATCTACCTGTCTATTTTGGGGCCAATACCATGCCGTTTTTGTTACTATTGCTTTGTAGTAGAGTTGAAGTTCTGGTATTGCGATACCCCCTGCTTCATTCTTCCTGCTAAGGATTGTTTTAGCTATTCTGGGTTTCTTATTCTTCCAGATGAATTTCATGATTGCTTGCTCTATTTCTGTAAGGTACATCATTGGGATTTTAATTGGAATTGCATTGCATCTGCATAGCACTTTTGGTAGTATGGCCATTTTGACAATATTAATTCTGCCTATCCAAGAACATGGGAGATCTTTCCATCTTCTAAGGTCTTCCTCAATTTCTTTCTTCAATATTTTGTAGTTTTCACTGTAGAGATTTTTTACCTCTTTGGTTAGATTGATGCCCAAGTATTTTATTTTTTTTTGAGGCTATTGCAAATGGAGTTGTTTTCCTTATTTCCCTTTCAGCTGTTTCATCCCTTGCATCTAAAAATGTTTTAGATTTATGCATGTTGATTTTATAGCCTGCTATTTTGCTGAATTCATTGATGAGGTCTAGAAGTTTTCTGGAGGAGGTTTTTGGATCCTCTAAATATAGAATCATGTCATCAGCAAACAGTGACAGCTTAAGTTCCTCTTTTCCTATTTGTATCCTTTTAATTTCTTTGGTCTGCCTAATTGCTCTGGCTAGAGGTTCGAGGACAATGTTCAATAGAAGTGGAGAAAGAGGACATCACTGTCTTGTTCCCATTTTTAAAGGGAATGGTTTCAGTTTTTCTCCATTAAGAATGATGCTGGCCATGGGCTTAGCATAAATAGCCTTTACAATGTTCAGGTAAGTTCCTACCATCCCTATTTTTTCTAGTGTTTTGAGCATGAAGGGGTGTTGTATTTTGTCGAATGCTTTTTCTGCGTCAATTGAAATAACCATATGATTCTTATCCTTAAGTCTATCGACATGATGGATTACGTTTATTGATTTACAGATGTTAAACCATCCTTGCATTCCAGGGATGAACCCCACTTGATTGTGGTACACAATTTTCTTAAGATGCTTTTGGATACGGTTTGTCAATATTTTGTTAAGGATCTTTGCATCTATATTCATCAAGGATATTGGTCTAAAATATTCTTTCCTTGATGTGTCTCTGCCTGGTTTGGGTATGAGGGTGATATTAGCTTCATAGAATGAGTTTGGTAGCGTACTCTCTTTTTCTATTTCCTGGAACACTTTGAGAAATATTGGAATGAGATCTTCTTTAAGGTCTTGTAGAACTCGGCTGAGAATCCGTCTGGTCCTGGGCTTTTCTTGGATGGTAGGTTTTTAATGGCTTCTTCTATTTCATTGCTTGATATTGATCTGTTTAAATTGTGTATGTCCTCCTGGTTCAGTTTGGGAGGAGCATATGTCTCTAGAAATTTGTCAATGTCTTCGGTAGATTCTATTTAGTTGGAACACAGATTTTCGAAGTACCTTCTAATTATGTTATGTATCTCAGTGGTGTCTGTCATGATATTTCCTTTTGCATCCCGAATTTTAGTAATTTGAGTTTTCTCTCTCCTTCTCTTTGTTAGTGTGGCTAAGGGTTTGTCTATTTTGTTTACTTTCTCAAAGAACCAACTTTTTGTTTTGTCAATTTTTTGAATTGTTTCTTTTGCTTCAATTTCATTGATTTCAGCTCTGATTTTAATTATTTCCTGTCTTCTACTACTTTTGCTGTTATTCTGTTCTTCTTTTTCTAGGGCTTTGAGCTGTAATATTAGGTCATTTAGTTGTTGACTTTTCATTCTTTTCTGGAAAGCGCTCCATGCAATGAATTTTCCTCTTAGTACCACTTTCATGGTGTCCCAGAGATTTTGATATGTTGTATTGTCATTCTCATTGACCTCTAAGAATTTTTTATCTCCTCCCTGATGTTTTCTGTTATCCATGTTTCGTTCAATAGCACATTATTTAGTCTCCAGGTGTTGGAGTAATTTCTGTTTTTTATTTTGTCATTGATTTCTACTCTCAGTCCATTATTATCTGATAGAACACAAGGCAGTATCTCTATTTTTTTTTCATTTCCTAAGGACTGCTTTGTGTCATAACATATGATCTATTTTCGAGAAGGTTCCATGTGCTCCTGAGAAGAAAGTGAATCCGCTCGTTGATGAATGAAATATTCTATATATGTCTATTAAGTCTAGGTTATTGATTGTGTTATTGAGTTCTATGGTTTCTTTGTTCGGTTTTTGTTTGGAAGATCTATCTAGTGGTGACAGCGGTGCATTAAAGTCACCCAGAATTATTGTGTTGTGGTCTATGTGATTCCTGAAATTGAGAAGGATTCCTTTGATGTACAGGGATGCACCATTGTTTGAGGCATAAATATTTACTGTCATTATGTCTTCCTGATTTACGGTTCCCTTAAGCAGTATGAAATGTCCTTCTTTATCCCTTCTGACTAACTTTGGCTTGAAGTCCACTTTATCTGATATAAGGATGGAAACCCCCACTTTTTTACTAAGTCCATGTGCGTGGTAGGTTTTTTCCCATCCTTTCACCTTTAGTCTGTGGATGTCTTTTTCTATGAGATGAGTCTCTTGCAGGCAGCATATTGTTGGGTCTTTCTTTTTAATCCAATCTGCCAGCGTATGTCTTTTGATTGATGAGTTTAGGCCATTAACGTTCAGGGTTATTATTGAGATATGATTTGCGTTCCCAGTCATTTGGGCTTAATTTTGGTTTTTAAGTTGGCTTGGTTTCTCCTTTGAGTGGTTTTTCTCTAAGGTAGTTCCTTCCTTTGCTGACCTACATTGTTGTTTTTCATTTCCTCCTCATGGAATATTTTGTTGAGAACATTCTGTAGCGCAGGCTTTCTATTTGTAAATTCTTTTAACTTTTGTTTATCATGGAAGGATTTTATTTCATCTTCAAATCTGAAGGTTAGTTTTGCTGGGTTTAGGATTTTTGGTTGGCAACCATGTTGAAATATACTGTTCCAGGCCCTTCTAGCTTTTAGAGTCTGGGTTGAGAAGTCGGCTACTATCCCTATTGGTCTCCCCCTATATGTAATCTGATGTTTTTCTCTCGTGGCCTTCAAAATCCTATCTTTATTTTGAATGTTAGGCATTTTCATTATAATGTGCCTTGGTGTGGACCTGTTGTGATTTTGTGCATTTGGTGTTCTGTAAGCCTCTTGTATTTTGATTTTCCATTTCATTCTTCAGGTTTGGGAAATTTTCTGATATTTCATTGAATAGGTTGTTCATTCCTTTGGTTTGTAACTCTGTGCCTTCCTCAATCCCAATAATTCTTAAATTTGGTCTTTTCATGATGTCCCATAGTACTTGGAGATTCTGTTCATGATTTCTTACCATCTTCTCTGTTTGGGCAACTTTATTTTCAAGATTAAATATTTTGTCTTCATTGTCTGAGGTTCTGTCTTCTAAGTGGTCTAGTCTGTTGGTGATGCTTTCCATTGAGTTTTTTATTTGGTTTATTTTTTCCTTCATTTCAAGGATTTCCATTTGGGTATTTTTTTTTTTTTTTGAGAATATCTATCTCTTTGTTGAAATGATCTTTTGCTTCCTGCAGGTGCTCTTTCAGCTTATTGGTATTATCATTCATTGCCTGCATTTGCTCTCTTATCTCATCCTTTGCTTCATGAATCATCTTAATCATGTATAATCTGAAGTCCTTTTCTGATATTTCTTCTAACATACTGTCATTGGATTCTATTAATATAGAATCTAGATTTGTTTGGATCATTTTCTTCCTTGTTTTTTCATGTTGTTCATGTATCTTCCCCTCTAGCAGTGCTGATCTGGTGTATTGCAGATTTCCCCCTATAGGCTTATAGTGGCCCTATAGGTTTCCAAAACCCTTTCTTTAAGGGGAGATCAATATTAGCAGTGCCCAATTCAGACACCATGCAATCCTAGACCAAATAGCCCCTATGAGGACAATAAGAAAATTGTCATAATAAACAGAATGAGTTCAAATATTATCTTCAATAAAGCAAACAGATTTGCAGTAAGGTCTGCAGTTTCTAATGGAGGACAAAGAGGATGCAGAGGGATGTAGGATGTAACTGTTAATTGGATAAGGAAAGATTATACAGAAGTTCTAGATAATAGAAAGGGTGAGAGTGTAATCAAAAGAAATTGGATGTTAGCATGCAAAAAAGGGAGAAAGAGACTCTGAGGGAACAGGTAAACAAAAGGAAAAGAGAGCAAGAAAAGCAAAGAAATAAAAACTTAAATGTTTTCTATAAGGAGAAAAAAGAAAATCTACAGTATAACAGTCATATAGTAATGAAACCTCCCAGTGTTCAGAAGCCTGATGCATGAGAGGTACCTGACAATGAGCTTCAAGCCTCCAGCAGGCGTGTCAGGATGGGTTTTGTCCCACCTAAAGATCAGAGTTATGTCTTCCAGGATTATCTAAGATGGCTGCTCTGGCTTCAAAATGTGTTGGCAAATGGGGAGCTGCAGCTCAGGGTGTGGCTGTGGTCAGCAGGAGGTCCTGGAGGCGGGGTGCGGTTGGTCAGGCAGGGGTCCTGGAGGTCGGGTGTGTTTGGTGTGGTTGTGGGATCCTGGAGGCCAGGTGCAATCAGTTGGTCTGGGGTCCCGGTGATAGGGCGCAGTCAGTTGGTCTGGGGGTCCTGGCGGCAGGGAGTAGTCAGTCAATGTGAGGGCCCCAGAGGCAGGGAGTGATCCGTCGGGCTGAAGGCTCCTGGAGATGGGGCTCAGTCAGTCCAGCGAGGGGTCCTATGGGGCCTGGCTGTTGTCTCAAAATGGCGGCAGCCACGTGTAATCAAACCTGCAGGTACTGTCACAGTGAACTTCCTGGCAACAGCAGGCAGCTGGTGCTCCACTTGCGGTCGGTGATCAGTTTGCTGACGGTTGTCGGACTATCAGGAGGTGAACCTCGGGCGGTGGGTGAGGAATAGGTGTAAGGCAGGTGATGGACAGGCGAGAGGCAGGCAAATGGCGGATGATAGGCACCTGACAGTGAGCAATCTGCACTGAAAAAAGGCATCGATATGCTGGCAGACTGCAGGTCATCACAGCAGACAAATGGGGTAAACAGCAGGGGATCGATAAGCAGCAAAAACTGCCTCACAAGGAAGCAGATATCCTCTGCTTGAAACCGGAGTTACGGAGCAACAAGAATGCAGCCTCCCTCTAGTCCTCCATCTTGGATCCCCCTGTGCCATGATTTTAATCCTGTGCTCCATTTGGAAATATCCTGATTCTGGATGGGGCTGATTTTATCACATGACTTATTTACTTTGTTGTTGGATTTTTTGGGGGGTTTCAGTCCCAAAGTGACTTTTCCCCTCTCTTACAGCCTCTCCTGCTCCCTCCCACACTCAACTCCCACCCCCCCACATGAAATGTCAGACTTGAAAAGGAAAATGTAAACCAGGACATTTTGGTGGGTTTCTAAGGGAAAAAATAGTTGTCCATGGGCAGAAAGGAGTCTAGAAGGTCAGGGGTCAGTTACAGCATGCTCACAAAGTGTGTCTCAGAGGCTCCACCTACAATCTTCAGGGTTTAGGGTTAAGCTTCCACATTACAGCCCCCAGACTCATGCTAGCACATGGGAAGAATGACCAGTGAGAGGGACGGGGCAGTGACAGAGACTGCCAACAAAACTGACCAGTGAGAGAGATTGACCTGTGTTCCAGGTCCATTCCTGCTCCACTCGCTGTGCCTGACCCATGACTTTGCCTCTCTGATCTCAGATTCTCTTGCTGAAGTTGGCTGATCATGGACAAAATGAATCTCTGAAACCATGGGCCCAAAATAAACTTTGATATCTATCAATCAATCACCTATCTCCATCCGTCATCTTATCTGTTTGCTACTTTAGAAGAGAAGGTTAGTCTGACCCCTGTTTTTCCACAGTAGCCAGCGGATTGAGTCTCATCGGTGCAGGATCTCTGTGGTCTTCAAGTACAGCCAGCACCTGGCAGCCGTGTGACCTTCAGAGGCCAGCTTTGCAGTGGGCCCTTAACCAGGGAACTGCCTCCCTTTGTGTCCTTAGGGTCCTGGAGGTGCCAGTAGCATGAATCTTTGCACAAATGGATCCTGGCTTAATTAAGAGACCTTGAAAGTTGCCTGCCCTGTGTCCCTTGAGCCTGGTTTTCTCTGTCCAGATTTCTATTCTCAGGATGGCCCCTTTCTGTCTGGCCTCAAGCTGCTCATCCATAAAATGGGAATCAACAGTTCCTGCAATGCTGTTGGGAGCTTTGAATAAGATGAAGAACCCAGCATTAACCCAGTGCTTAGTGACCCCGACCACTAATCACCTCACCAGGATTCTAGAAAACGTCTTTTTGTCAGGACATTTAGGCTTGGAGCAGATGGTTCATTCATCAAAGCCTGAGATGACAATCCATCATGGAGTAAGCACTGCTCACTTGTCCTTGTCCCCACCCCACACCAAGCCTGGCTCCTCTAGTCCTAGGAAAGGCAGCATTGCTTGGAGGAGAGGACCCAGAGCCAGGAGCAGGGCATATCCCATTCCACAGGGCGAAGGCCACAGCTGTCCAGAAGCAAAAAGCAAAAACATAGGGTCAGGCAGCAGAGAGAGTGGCGTGACAGCCCAGTGCCAGCCAAGGTGCAGACCTGGGGTTCACAGGGTGAGGCAGGGTCGGGCTGCCCGGGGGCCCACAAGCTTCCATTTCTTCTGGGAAGCTGCCTCCTGCCTCCAACTCTCAGTGAAAGGAAGACCCTTGGGAAGCGGGGCTCATGCTGGGGAGTAAATGCCACTGACCATGGGCCCCCATGGACTTGAAGTCAGAGTGACTTCCCTTTGCAGCTGCCCCAGCCTCTCGCGGGCTACACAGCTTCAGGCAGATCACTCAACCGCTCTGAGCCTTGGTTTCCCCTTACGTTGTTGTTAAGCGGGGCATGAAACTAAGTCCCACACACTGGATGGCTTAATCAAGGAGGTTTCCTGTCTCACCGTTCCGGGGGACAAAAGTCCAAGGTCAAGGTTGGTTCCTCCTGAGGCTCCGAGGGGCGGATTTTTTCAGGCCTCTCCCCAGTTCCTGGTGGCCTGCAGCACTTGATGGCCTTCCTTGGATTGTGGAAGCACCACGACATTGGGGCCTACCCCACTCCACTAAGGCATCGTCTTACTAATCACCTCTGCACCAATCCTATCTCCAAATGAAGTCACATGCTGAGGTATTTGGGTTAGGGCTCCAACATACACATTTGTGGGTGAGGCACAATTTAACACTTACCAGAGCGTATTCAGTGAGAGCATAATACCTACATCAGACACTACATTATATCTCACTTGATGCACCCACACGGGGCCACCAGGGCCCTTCCCAGCTGATGGGGTCCTCACATTAGCTGCCCCCAGCCCAACAGCAGGCTCCCAGCCGTTGGGGACCTTGTGTGTTAGTTGGTGGGTAGAGTGGAACTGAGATGTGGCCTTGTTATGATTTAGATGTGAGGTGACCCCCAAAAGCTCATGTGTGAGACAATGCAAGAATTTTCAGAGATGAAGCAATTCGATTACGAGAGTTGTAGCCTAATCAGTGGATTAATCCACTGAGATGGATTAAGTGGGTTGTAACTGTGGGCAGGTAGGGTGTGGCTGGAGGAAAGAGGTCACTGAGAGTGTGCCTTCAGGGTTTATACCTGGTCCCTGGCGAGTGAAGCTCTCTTTGCCTTCCGGGTGCCATGCCTGAACTGCTTGCTTGCCTCCACCACGCCCTTCCACCATGATACTCTGTCTCACCTCAGGCCCAGAGCAATGACATTGGCTGTTTATGGACTGGGACCTCTAAAATCACCAACCAAAAGAAACTTTTCCCCCTTTAAGCTGTTCTTGTTGGGTCCTTGGTCACAGCAATGAAAGAGCTGACTGCAACGGGCCTGCCCCTCAGAGGCTGGCCTGCCACCTGTGGTGCTCAGTGCCTTTAACACGACATTCAGCCACCGTGAATGTCCCCATGACACTGTGAATGTCACCCACAGCAAGGGTGCGGGAAGGCCATGTCGGCAGGGCAGGGCAGAGTTCCTGGACGGCCGAGGTGAGGGAGGCAGACACCAGACAGAAGCAGGTGGGGATTTCCATGGCTGGGCAGGGAAGAACTAGAGAATCCTGCCTGGAGGCAGCAGAGGCTGACGGGGCAGGGTGAGAGGCAGCGCAGGCCGGGGAGGAACCTGAGGCACCGATGGGGCGGGAGAAGCCTGGCCAGAGGGGCCTAGGATGACAGGTGACTTCGTGCTTCAGGCCACCAGAGCCCCTGTGGAAGCCCTGTCCCAGGGCGTCCGTGAGGTCACCATGCTGCCCGCTGGCCATCAACACCTGCGGAGTCCCTTTTGCCTGCTCTGTCTCCGCACCTTCCAGCTCCACACAGGTGACCCAAGTCCAGCATGATTTGTCCCAGCCGTCCTCCTCCCTGCACCGCATCCCTGAGTGGTCCTGATGCCCTCTGGTCCCTGCCCACTGACTAATGGCCTCAGCTACTTCTCCAGTGAGGTCACAGTGGGAAGGAGGAGGCAAGAGGACTCAATATGTGTAGCACGTCACCCGAGCTGGCCTCCCAAGGGTTTTCCTCATCCACTCTGTCCTGTTGGTCTCTTTCCCAAACCATCAGGGGACGTGGCATTGAGTGCTCTGGGTCCTTGGGGCACAGAATCATAAGGGTCCTATGGGCTTGTGTGACACATACAGAACAAACGTGTGCCCAACCTCCAGCAACGTGCACGGGTGCACAGTGCCAAGGTCACACCACCTAGGTTGGTAGGTGTGTGTGCATGTGTGTGCATGTGTGTGTATGTGTGCCAGTGTGTGTGTGTGTGTGTGTGTGTGTGTGTGTGTTTGATGTGTGACCAAGGTGCCCGTGTTCTTCCTTATGGATTCACAAATGCCTCTTCTTTTTTTTTTAATTTTTTTTAGCTGTCAATGGGTCTTTATTTTATTCATTTCTTCGTATGCGGTGCTGAGAATGGAACCCCATGCTTCACACATGCCAGGCAAGCGCTCCACACTGAGCCACGACCCCAGCCCCACAAATGCCTCTTCTGCTCTTTCCTTCCCCCAGCTTCTCCTCCATGTATCCCAGAGGCCTACGAAGCTTGCTTCGGGATGCATCTGTGCAGAGACCACGGGTCTATTTGTGCAGACATTGGCATCAGTATGAACAGGGGTGTTGGATCCATCCTGACCACATGGCAGAACTGGCACCCAGGGTCTCAAGTCCTGGGGAGGTTTCACTCATAGGCCCCTGAAGCGTCAATCGGATGGCACGGGATAAGAGCCACAGTGGTCTCTCCAGCAGAGCAGGCTGCAGGGACCTTGCCATGACTCCTCCCACAGCTGGAGTTGAGAGGCCAGTCACTCAGTGACCCCGCACCAGGCCCACTACTGACAGGGAATGAACCCAGGACAGCATGTTCTGGAGCCCTGCTCTGGGCCTGCCTGGGAAGGAGAGGAGAATTTTCTGTGCCTTCGTGGGCTGCCTCCTGGGCCAGAGTTTTCCTTTCATTTAATTTCATTTCTTAGGCTCCATTAAAATTCCATTATAGCTACTCTATTGTCAGTAGCATCTGTGGAGATCCGTGTGGACGTGTTGAAAACAACGTGTTAAAAGTTCAAACTCACATTTTAGAGTCAACGTTTTACGACACGTAGGTGATGTAACCAGAACTTAAATTGGATTTCCTTTTTCTAACTCACACCATTTTAGAAATTCCTTTATTTTAAGAATCTTTATTATATAAAATGGCGAATACACATAAAAATAGGGAGGTAAAGTAACAGAGCCCCATGTTCCCATCGCCCCGCCCCAGCGATGCTTCACCTTTTTCTAACCCCGTTCTGTCTCCCTCACATTCTTCCTTTCTGCTTTTCCTTTTCTTTTTCTGTGACTTTTGAAAGGAAACCTCAGGTGCTGTGTTAGTCCACTTAGAATGTATGCAATGAAGTGTGATTCTCTAACAAAAATAACATTCGTTGCTTAGTATCATTTCATCTCCAGTTCCTATTCAAATTTCCCAGTTGTCTCAACATTTCCTTTTTACAGATGATACGTTTGAATTGGGATCTGAACTAAGTCCACAGGTTGCATTTGGCTCAGGTCTTTTCTCATCCACAGGAGATTTTCACCCCTAGTTTTTCTTCCCCCATACCACTTATCTGTCAAGAGACCAGCGTACAGGGCTGGGGATGTAGCTCAGCTGGTAGAGTGCTGTCCTCGCACGCACGCGGCCCTGGGTTCAATCCTCAGCAACACACACACACACACACACACACACACACACACACACATACACACAAAGAAACCAGCCTGTAGGCACAGGCAATGACTTTCTCAATGGAACTCCTAAATCTCAGGAAATAATGCCAAAGTTAACAAATGGGATGGCATCAAATTAAAAGGCTTCTGCACAGCAAAGGAAACAATTAGGAATGTGTAGAGAGAACCTGCAGAATGTAAGAAAATCTTTGCTGGCTACTTCTCTTTATATATTCTTTATATAAATGTATTTATATATAAATACATTTATATATTCATATCCAGAATATATAAAGAACTTGAAAATTTTAAGTTAAAAAATCAAATAACCCAATTCCGAAATGGACAAAGGAATGAAACAGACATTTCTCAAAAGAAGAAATACAAGTGGCTGACAAATATATGAAAAAATGTTCAACATCTTTAGTCATTAGGGAAATGCAAATCAAAAGTACACTGAGATTTCATCTCATGACAGTCAGAAAGGCAGTATCAAGAATACAGATAATAATAAATGCTGGAAAGAACGTGGAGGAAAAGGAACACTTTCATACTGTTGGTGGGACTGTAAATCAGTACAAACCACTCTGGAAACCAGTATGGAGGTTCCTCAAAAGACTAGGCATGAAACCACCATACAACCCAACTGTCCCACACCTCAGAATGTATCCTAAAGAATTAAAATCATCATACCACAGTGATATAGCCACACCAATGTTTATAGCAGCACAGTTCACAATAGCCAAACTATGAAACCAGCGTGGGTGTCTGTCAATGGATGAACAGATAAAGAAAATGTGGTAGAGATACACAATGGAGTTTTATTCAGCCATAAAGAAAAATTATGTCATTTGCAGGAAAATGAATGGAACTAGAAACCACTGTGTTAAGTAAAATAAACCAAACTTAGAAGGTCCAAGTTCACATATTTTCTCTCATATGTGGAAGCTTGAGAGGAAAAGGAAAAGAAAGGAGACGAGAAAGGATCACATGAAAATCAAAGGGAGGTCAGTAGAGGAAAGGGAGGGGGTGGGGGAGGGAAGGGAGGGGGAAGTGCTGGGTAGTGATATTGGCCAAATTATATCATTCTATTGTGTGCAGGTATGACTATGCAAAAACAAGTCCCATCATTAGGTACAGCCATAATGTACCAGTAAAAAGATGTGGAAAGAGAACAACAACAAAAACAGACTCGGCATACAATGAGCTCTTGCCTCATGCTGCCATTTTTCTGGTTCCTTTGTTATCTTAGTCAACTTTTGTGCTGCCATGACCACAAGTCCTGACAAGAACAACTTTAGCGGAGGAAAAGTCTATTTGGGGCTCGCGGTTTCAGAGGTCTCAGTCCATAGACAGCCGGCTCTGTTCCCCGGGACTCTAGGTGAGGCAGGACATCATGGCAGAAGAGCGCAGTAGAGGAAGCAGCTCACAGGATGAGCAGGAAGCAGAGAAGGAAACCCCTGCTCAACCTGGACGAAATAAATACCCCAAAGACATGCCCAGGACCCACCTCCTCCAGTCACGCCCCACCTGCCTCCAGTTACCACCCTGTTAACCCCACCAGGGATTAATGCACCGATTAGGTTAAGGCTCTCAGAACCCAATCGTTTCTCCTCTGAACCTTCTTGCATTGTCTCACACACGAGCATTTGGGGGACACCTGACACATAACATCTGTCTCTATATGTCCTTGATTAGATTTGTGTAATTACAATCCTGCATACATGCAATAGCTCCACTAGGGGCTCATGATGTCCCACGTTTAGGGATGTCAATAAGTTGTCACTCTGATTCAGGTCATTATAAAGTTCCCCATCAATCTTCCACCCAAAAAGTGACAAACTAGACATCATGATCCATTAGTTGGTCATGAAACCAAACTGATGGACCATGAAAAAACAAAATAGAAAGGAATAGAAAATAGGGCTAAGCACTGACAATAAGGCTAGGTCTTCTCTCATGGCCCTTCGGTTTCAGTGACTTGGATTATATCTTTGTGTGTACTAGGTCCTGATATAAGATATATTCCTTCGATTTAATATGGGCTATGGTCAAAAACGCCTTTGAAAAATCACACTTCTAATCTGTGTTCTAAGTAGCCTCCCACTAAGGTTTGTTGAGTCAGGATATGAGAGGGGCGGAAGTCAGGGCAGAGTTTGGAAAACTGTCAGCTGGCGTGAGGTTGCAGCTGTCATTTGGGGGCAGAATAATCTAATACAGTGCAGCGGGAAGCCAGGAAATGGCCAGGCTTCTGGGCAGCTGAGAGCTTGCCGCGTGCCAGCTCTCCTCCAGCAGCTGCTGTTCAGGGCTGCAGAAAGGGCGGCCACATGTCCCTGGGGCTCAGTACACTCTTGCCCCTCAGGATGCCACCTGGTCAACTTGCCACAGGCCATCTATGTTCTTTATGGGGCCAGGACTTGCTGAGTCATTGCTGAGGCCCGGGTCCCTTTGCTGCCAAGGGCATTATTGGGACAATTGGTAAAACACAAATGGTTTCTCAGAATTGGGGAGCAGTGATTTATCACGGTGCATCTCTGGATTCCGATTGTTATTTTATGTGAGTGTGGGAACCACATTAAATGTTCAGGGATATCTGGTTGGCCACTTATTTTCAAATGATTCAGGACAAAAAATTTTAATTCTGCTTTTAACTTTTCTGTGAGTTTGTGATTATTTCAAAAGTTCAAAAAACTATTTTCAAATGCAATCTATGTCAGTAAAGGCACATTTGTACACTGAAATTTGTAGACATTAGGATATAACATGGAAGAATATTGATGCAGAGAGATGGTCACAGAACCAAGCATGAAAAAAAAAAAAAAAAAAGCAAGCAACAAAATCATATTTTCGGGGCTGGGGTTGTGGTTCAGTGATACAGCGCTTGCCTAGCATGTGTGAGGCACTGAGTTCAATTCTCAGCACCACATATAAATAAATGAATAAAATAAAGGTCTATCAACATCTAAAAATTTTTTTTAAATAAAAACATATTTGGCCAGGTGTGGTGGTGCAAGCCTATAATCCCAGCAGCTCAGGAGTCTGAGGCAGGAGGATTGAGAGTTCAAAGCCAGTCTCAGCAAAAGCGAGGCACTTAGCAACTCAGTGAGATTTTGTCTCTAAATAAAATACAATATTAGGGCTGGGGATGTGGCTCAGTGGTCGAGGGCCCATGAGTTCAATCACTAGTACCGCCCCCCACCCCGCAAAATTTGTAGTATGATCCTGTCTCTATTTTAAAAATTGTTTACTTGTATACATGTAAAGGAAAAAGCTACAAAGAAATCTAAAATGTTAATGGTTATCATTTCTGAGTCTGGGGAACACAAGTGATCTTGTTTTTTTTGTTGTTTGCTTACCTTTCATATTTTCTAATTTTTCATAATGAATAAATTATCTGACTAAATGATTAACTTTTTTTTTCAGTTCTGCGAATTGAACCCAGGCCTCTCTGATGCTATGTAAGCACTGAGCTATAGCTCCAAACATTATTAGTTTTTTAAGAAG
The DNA here is from genome assembly GCF_902686445.1 of Sciurus carolinensis. Classification (NCBI taxonomy): domain Eukaryota; kingdom Metazoa; phylum Chordata; class Mammalia; order Rodentia; family Sciuridae; genus Sciurus; species Sciurus carolinensis. Next base: position 9,057,931 of record NC_062227.1, read on the forward strand.
CAATCTTATTGATTGAAATCAAATTTGCAGACCAATAGTATAGCATGAAACACTTTTTTTTTTTTTTTAATTAGGGGGATCTATGTTTAAAAATTGGGGAAAATATTTAAGGGTGGAATTTTAGAGTTGGACTAAATGCTTATTTATCCATTTAAAATCACACAGTAAGACTGTATGATTTACTTTGGTTTCCTTGATTTCTTCCCCCATCTCTTGCTGGTGATGTGCTGTGTTTGGGATGTCTTTGGGCCTTCTTTGTGTTGAACTGGGGCCTGGGTGTGGCTGGCAGTCCTGATAGCTGCTCACAGTCCCCCTGGGATGGTCTTAGCACTTGCTCCCTTCCTTTATTGCCTCGAATGCAAGCTGTGTTGCTGGCACGTGATTTCACAGTTGGTGGCACTTGTAAAAATAAGCCAAGCCTGCTGTGCAGTCCAGGCATGACAGATACAAGCTGCAAGCCACACGCATCTCAGACCGTGTGAGCCGAGAGCCTGGGCTGCCTCGGACTCCACGCCTTCTGACGGCCTGATGCTCAGGGACTTGGGCAGGGAGGGCCATTCCCTGGGGTGAGAGGTGTTGCATCCTCAGGACTGGGGCTAGGGCAGTGGGCTTGCAAGGCACAGAGAGTGGAGCTGGCCCGGAAGCAAGCCCACCAGATGGAAGACGCACGCCATGCAGGGCCTCAGCAGGACTAAAGGTGCTTTATCACAAACCAGCCTGGCATTAGGCATTACCCCCGCCACATGCCAAGAAATTAGTATTGTGTAATTCAGACTGCTGTGTCTTCATGTTTATCTTTCTTCCAAACTTCCTCTCTCTCCTCATGCATCAAGGTTGCTGGGGGTTGCTTGGCCATTAAGAATGTGCACTTAGTAAACAAGTGCATCGCTTCCCCTTCACTTAAAGAGGCAGATTGCTTTCAGTGCTTCCTCTTTGGAGCTGAGGATCAATTTTTATGGTGCGTAGCCCCAGAAATTGCCATTCCTTAGTGGAAATAAATTCCTTCCTCCCCTCTTCAGTGAGACATCATGGGACTTAATTAAAGGCCAGTTTGCAGCTCTAAGGAAAGGAAGTGTGCACTCTGGAAAGCAAGCTGCCGTCGCTGGCGAGTTGGGCAGGCGCCATGTATCTCACTCAAGGCGCTGAGGTCTGCAGTGCAAATGTGGCCACATCTCGCGTTTCCAGTTAACTGCTTGAGCTCTCCCTGCCTTACCTGTGAGAAAGTCATCGTTCCCCACTGTAAGGCTTCTTCTGCCTAAACTGACTGGAACTCTGCAGCACGCCAACTGGAGGAGAATGAGTCCAACTTCTTCACTCACATGAGAAAGTTCAGTCAATAACCATCACCCTGCCATCCATCACCACAGCAGCTGGCCAGCTGGTGGACCATGGTGCCTGGAATCTGGCATGCCATGGGTTCTGACGCCAAGATGGTCACTCTTAATGCTTGGTTCTTTGGGCCCCGCTCTTAGGCCTAATAGAATTCCAGCTGACCTGGGGAGACTGACCAGGTCTACTTCCAGCAGACAAATATAAGGAACAATATTTTCAGTACCAGAGTTCATTAGCACAATGAAGGAAAGAGAGCTCTGACAGGTAGGAACCCAACCCATTGCATTGGCTTACTTCCCTGAGAGAGTTCCAGGCAGCAGCAGGGGCAGGAGAGTCCAGGCAGAGCCCAGAGCCTCTCTGGGTAAAGGAGTTGGACTTGAGAGTCCAGAATGCACAAGACAAATGGACAAAGACAACAGGGCAAAATACAGCAGAGTACAGAAGGAAGTACTGGATCTATGGAGGGTTCCTGAGCATCGAGTGGAGAATTACCAAAATGACCAAGAATAGTGCCTGTTCCCTCTAGTCTGACAGAAAAATGCTTGTAATTCACAGGACACTGGACAAGACCCTCAGGGAAATGTTGCCTCAGGAGCAGGGAATAGTGAGTCCAAATTCAGCCCCGCCCCGGATCATAAAAGCAAGACCTGGAAGGATCAAACCACTCACAAGTAACTGCAACCCAGAAAAGGCTCCAGAATATTTACAGGAAAACAGAAATACTCAGCACTCGACCATATAAAATCCATAATTGCTGGACTCTAACAAAAAATCACCAAGCAGACTACAATGAAGGAAAGCAGGGTTCAATGAAGAGACTAGCCAGTCAAAGGTGTCCCAGAACCATCCCATCAGTTAGAATTATCAGACAAGGATATTAAAACAGTATCCTGCAAGTTGAAAAGGTTAAGTAGAGATAAGAAAGATGTAAAGACCCAATTGAACTATTAGGGATGAAAACAGAAATGTGTGAGACAAAAAAATATGTTGGATTAGATTCATACCACATAAGAGGTTGCAGGGGGAGAAAAGACTATGGAGCATAAAGACAGAACAACAAAAATTATTTAAAATAAAGACACAGAAGATTTTTAAACACAAAGCACTAGCAATCGTGAGAAAAATATAAGCAGTCTAATTTCTATGTAATTGCAATCCCCAAATATTGGGATAACTTGGGTTTAATGTCCCCAGTGCTGGAGTGCGGGAGAAAAAAAACAAAGGCAAGATTTCTAGTTTTCTGTTTGACATGTAAGCGGCTTGGAAACCACTCTATCCTAACAACAGAGAAGAAAACTGAAAACCAACAACTCTTTGATCCATCAGAAAATTGACTCACAGGGCAAAATACTGCTCTTCAAATTGGAGAGACGGATGCCAAGAATCCCAAAATGGCAGCTAAAGCCCATGGTTAAAAACTCTGAAGGAGGAGCTGGGCCTGGGGCTCAGTGGCAGAGACCTGCCTAGCCTGTGTGAGGCACTGGGTTCGACCCTCAGCACCACATGAAAATAAACAAATACAATAAACACTTGCTGTCCCTCTACAACTACAAAAATAATTTTAAAAAGTACTCTGAGGGAGCCCACACTGGCTTTCTGTAGGAAAACCAGAGCAGTAATTAAATCCTGGAGCCTCAGAGTTGACAGGCTGAGAGTTAGAAACCCCAAGGGCAGCAGTCACAGGGGACCTTGTACTTCTATGAGATTTATCTCCCGGAGCTTTACCAAGTTCTCATGGTGCATATCAGAAAAATTCCTTCTTACCTCAGGCAGGAGGAGAGGAAAGGGAACCTCTTAAAATATGAGAGCATTCTATGCTTATCAAGGCCCTGCCCTGGTGAGAAACCTAACCTGCTATGGTTTTATCAGAGCCAATTGACCCCCCACCCCCCAGGGAAAGGAAATACACAACTCCAGGGCCCCCACCATTCTGTCTCACTCAGTGGGGAGTTGGCAGAGGCACCTGTGAAGTTCACTACCCAGGTAAACTCACTAAGAGACTGAGACATCCTGGGACAACAGAATACCTCCCCTTCCAGTAGGTCTCTGCACTGCAAAACTAAAAAACTATTCATCTTTGCCCAGACACACAGCAAAAAATGGACCAATTAACAATCTGTCTCTCAAATGTATTGAGTGAAATAATTTGTTCCTAGGTATTTGAACTAAAACCAAAAGTTGGAACATCAATATTAGTTAACAGGAAATTGTTCTGGAATAAGCAATAAGAGGAAATTGAAAGCATTCATTCCAAATTGATCAAACCACAAGAATTTTAAAGTTTTTAACATTTTTTTTTTTTTTTGGTATGTGTGTGAAAAGATTTGTTTTGAAGAGGGACCCAAGACAACAGGCACATTTCCACATGTGGCTCTTTGCACTGGTGTGTACCACCCACTGCATTGGTTGGTGATGTGAGGAATATTCAGGAGCCACCCAAAACTCCTTCAAGAGTCAATGGCTGGTAAGTCTGAAGCATTGACAATAATTGACTGCAGTGAATTTGGAGATAAAAAAAAATCTATCCAGTGGAAGAGGTAAAATGAAAATTTTCTCAAAAATAGTAACTACTAAAAAAAAGAATGAATTTGTCCAGTAGGGCTGGATGACGACTGGAGAATTTGAGCCGCCGGGATTATTGGTTCCATTGATTGATCTCCCAAGATTACAGAACATTTTAAAGAGGTGGAACAATTCTTAGAAGCAGACATGGCGGGGATACTGGAGTGCAACAGAACTGGGGGGTTGCTCCAAATGAACAGACAGAGCACCCAGAATAGACGGATGACGTAAGCAGAGAAATGTGTCGAAGGGAAACGACAACTCTGCTCTAAAGCAGATGAGATATTCTGAGCCAAATATGAGTGACCACGACCTGGAAACACAAGAAAAAGAAGGCGTGACAAGTTTTATAGGCAGAGAACAGGGTGACTATAAATTAATAGGTTCAGCCAATATACGGGTGGGGGCGTTACATAGGCAGGTTATGGGAAAGTGGGGAAATCTGACCCTTGGACTGAGACGGCATCCTACTGCACGCGTGGGGAGATCAGGGAAGGCAGAGATCTGTTGTTTGTTGAGCTATGAAGGTTAATCATACACCCTGGAAAGTCTACCTCGCACTCATGAGAATGTTAAGTCTGATACAAAAATATCTGATGTTATGACTCATTTTCCAAAAGCCCGAAGTAACCCTTATCTTACAGATCTCAATACCTGGCTGTCCTATCTCCTTTTGAGAAACAATCTGTCCATATGGTATTTGAAGAGTTCTATTGTAATACAGTTTCTTTGAGAATGCTTCATTTCACTGGTGGGAATTCAAAGAACGAATCAAAAGGAAATGCCAGAAATCCAAACTATTATAACAAAAATGAAGACTGCATTTAATGGGCTAATCTGAAGACTGGACATGAGCAAGCAAAGAATCTGTGAGTTTTCTGGGTGCAGTAGTGCATGCCTGTGATCCCAGTTACTTGGGAGGCTGAAGCAGGAGGATCCCAAGTTTGAGGCCAGCCTCAGAAACTTAGTGAGACTTATTTCAAAATAAAATATAAAAAGGGCTGGGAGTGTGACTCAGAGTAGAACACCCCTGGGTTCAATCCCCAGTACTGCCTAATAATAATAATAATAGTAATAATACCAAAAATGTAGTCAATGATTATAGCTTATGGCTAAGTTAGATGATCACTATTGCAAGAAAAGGAAAGGAGGAATGAGGGTGTAGGGCCGGCCTAAAGTGGCTGTAGTTAAACTCCCTGACCAAGGTTTCTGGCAGGCTGTGTTTTCAGTGTGTAACCAAGGTCATGAACACTCTGATTCAGCTATGTACTCAAGGTCATAAACATCTGCTTATGAACATGCACCCACTGATGTAACCCGTTGGCACTGTGCCTTCCTTGCCTGACCTGCATATAAAAAAGGCCTGTGGAAAATACTCATGGGGGCTAAACAGAACTTGCTAGGGGCTGACGCTGGAACTGGGGGCTGACTAAGGGCTATTGCTGCCTCCAAATAAAGGATGACCACTCTCCCAACTGCGTCTTGCGCCTTATTCCACCTGCTGGGATCCGGAATCTGTTTCCTGGGTCTAAGCCTCCACCCGACAGGGGGAGCTCTGTTCTGAGGTATTTGTACTACCAATGTGGCAGCTGAGCGATACTTGAAAGTAGACAGGGATAAGTTATAAATGTAGGAAAGTATGAGAAAACTGTCAAAGGAAGTATAATAAACAAGAGAAGAGAAAAATGTATTACATAAACTGCTTTTCAGGTTTGGATCTGCAAGGCCTCCCAAAGGTTCCTGCGTTGGAGGCGTGGTTCTCAATGCAGCGGTGTTCAGAGAGGGAGCTTTCAGGGAGTGATTGGTTCATGAGAACTCTGAGCTCCCCAAAGGGTTATCCACTGATGGTTTCATAATTGAATGGCTTGTTGGGAGGTTATGGTCTCCAAAGGCAAAGCAGTGAAGGCCTGCTGCCTGCCCCCAAAATGTCTCCTCAGATGCTTCTGGATTAGCTTGCTCACTAGTGATGCGTGAAAACCTGAGACAGGGCTGGAGCCCTTGGACTCTCCCGGGAGTTCCTGGTGTGCACGGCTGTGGTGGTACAGTGATAAGAAGACACGTTGGGAAGAGGGAAGGAGCCAGCAGAAATCTCCTTGGCCTGGAGTGAGGTTGACAGAACAGCCAGTGCCAAGGTAGAGTTAATGCTGGCCTCATGTCACCTGTGGTGGAGGCCAGCCATCCATGAATACTGACCCTCTCCTTGGTGACACTGAATTGAAATGAGAACAGGTCTTCGCTTCAGGATACAAGTGACTTCCTGAAAAAGGTGTGGATCAGTGAGCATCCTCCACATTCCAACGTGGCACATGCCCACCATGACTCACAAGCCTCAAAGCCTTGGGTGACAGCACTGACCCTCAGCCATGAGCAGATCTGCCAGAGGGGAGCAAAGATTGCAAGAAAAGAAGGAGGGAAATCCTGGAACAGCGGAAGGCAAAGGGACATTTGCTATGGGTAACCCAGCATGGCTGCTGAGACCCGTGGCCCACAGAATCCGCTGGACTTCAAGTGCAGCCACGTGGAGGACATGAATGTGGACATGGAGGAAAAGAGGTGAGCAGAAGGCAGCCATCAGCTGGGATCCCAGCCAGACACCCATCTGAAGAGCATCAGTGAGGGTGGTCACTCAGACTCGGTCCTTGGAGAGTCCCAAGGGTGAGGACGGAGAACTCACACAGAGGGAAGGAAGGGCTCATAGCACAAATCACCAGTCTTCACTTTGAGCAAGCGTCTCTGCAGGAGGAAAGTGCCCCGCTGGACAGGGAGATGCAGAAGCCCCACCTGCAGTGGCAGGTGCTGCCACACCTGTGATGTTGCTTGTGACATCATGAGACATCAGAGGAGATCCACAGAGGTGGAAAGGCACTGCTCAGACCCCTAGAAGACTCTGGTTTTTAATTTCTCCCTCCTGGACCAGAGTGTGGTAGCAGGCATTTCGACCGAGCACAGCAGGTACTGATGTTGCTGGAGAACACAGGATGCAGCTCACCAAGTTGTTATCAGTTTACTCATTAAACCAACCAACCAATCTCTGCTGCTGAGCACAGGGAATTGGAGACAGATGACAGGAAGGGAGGGTAGTGGGCAGAGAGCAGGGCTGAACACAGGAACTGTCCCTGTGCAGTTCGGGTTCTGGGGGCCAGGAGCAAGCGGGGAGGGCAGAACCCAGAGGCAGAGCTGAGGCACGACTGAAGATTCACTGCTGCTGATTATTTTCTCAAAGGTCCTGAGACCATGTGGTTGCTGGGCCCAGACACTGGGCTTGTCCTTCACTCTCCGCACCAAAATCGTCTTGTGGCCAGCAATTCTACCTGCAGGTTCCCTCTGCCCCCTCCTCTCTTTGTGCATACCCCCTGCCCTTTCCTGGAGCGCGAGTCCCTCTTCCTGGGACCACTTCATTCCTCTTCTTCCCATTCCTCTCCGTGTGGCCGCCAGATTGGACCGTTTTTATGGATTTTTCCTTTGGTGGTACTGAGAATGGAACCTGGGAGCATTCTGCCTCTGAACCACATTACTAATCCCTTTCAAAATTTTTTTTATTTTTAGACAGGGTCTTGCTAAGTTGCCCCAATGGGCCTCAAACTTACGATCCTCCTGCCTCGGCCTCCCAAGTAGCAAAATGGACCCTTTAACCAAAGACTTGAGCAAGTCAGGTATGACTCCAGACCTCATCATGTGCATGATAGAAGTGCACCCCCTGTTCTGACCTGCTCACGAATCTGAGTTATAAATAACAAACGTCCTGGGGTGCAATGGACAGGCTGGGTTGAGGTTTAGTTTGCACCTACTGCATTATTAAGAGCTCCCCTTTTCACTCTTAAACTTGTTCTACTTAGGACAATAAATTATAAGGACATACAATGATGGTCTCCTTGGGTTCAAGTCCTTCCAGGAGAATTGCAACATTTTAATAAACCATAGAAATTCATGAGCATGGTGGACAGTATGCATCATATCAGTCTAAATGCTTCATGGGGCTGGGGTTCAGTGGTAGAGCGCTTGCCTAGCACATGTGAGGCCCTGGGTTTGATCCTCAGCACCACATAAAAATAAATAAATAAATATAATAAAGGTATTGTGTCCATTTACAACATATATATGTGCATTTCCATGGACAAAGGAATAATTTTCTTTTGCCAACTTAACCATCATGGTGACATCACATTTTAAAGTTTAGAAGTTAAGATCAGGGCTGGGGTTGTGGCTCAGTGGTAGAGCGCTTGCCTAGCTTGTGCAAGGTACTGGGTTCGATTTTCAGCACCACATATAAATAAACAAACAAACAAATAAATAAATAAATAATATAAGTCCATCAGCAACTAAAAATTTTTTTAAAAAGAAATAAAGATCATTCTATTTAGCTGAAGGGTCAATATAAGCAATTTTAGTTTTGAGGAAATCCTAATAAAGTCTGGATGACATTCAAAATGAACATCATTCTGAGTCTGCTTGGGTTAAAGGAAGTGTCTTTGTTAGTCAGTTTTTCATTGCTTTGACCAAAATACCTGACAAGAACAATTTAGAGGAGGAAAAGTTTATTCTGGGCTCACAGTCTCAGGAGTTCAGTCCATGTCCAGCCAATTCCATTGCTCTGGACCTGGGGTGAGGCAGAACATCATGGCGGAAGAGCGTGGCAGAGGAAAGCTGCCAGCTCATGGCAGTCAGGAAGTAGAGGGAAGTGGGGAGGGAGCAGGGACAGATACCATCCGAGGCCATGTCCCCAGGGATCTACCTCCTCCTGCCCAGCCATGCCCCAACTGTCTACACCCAACAGTCCATTCAAATGATTAATTCATCAAATGGATTAATCCACTGATGTGGTTACAGCCCTCATCATTTCCTAAAAGCCCTACCTCTGAACCTCACCACATTGGGCTCGTGATTTTGAAACACTAGGTTTTCAGGCCATTCCATACCAAACCATAATAGGTTTCTCCACTAGCTCTCAGAATTGGAAGAGAGTGCAAATCTTTTAAAATCTTTTCATAAAAACCCATGAGGGCACAAAGGTCTTGTGATGCAATGTCCATTTTAATTGTAGACAAATGATCCATATGATAGACTCAGATTCTATGTTGAAGCAAAGCCTCAATTCTCAAGATATGAAGTTATGACTCCAGATGTAGAACAACTATCATGAGAATGAGCAAAGAAGACGGGGCGACAGTGACCACTCACCTCCTGAGTCCTACCTGGAAGTCTCGGGTTCACTGCTCCTGGGGCCGCCTGGAGCTATGCATGCTTCCAAGTTCCCCTTATGCTTCCAATGTCCCGTGTAGCTGGGACCCTCTGAAATACGACATCCATCAACTGCAGACTTACAGCGAAGAGACCAGTGTCTTTCACCTACACCCAGGCACCTCCAAGTCAAGCTGCAAAAAATGCAAGATAAGGAAGAAATCATGAAGCTAGGGGGAAGGAGCTGAACTACAGGGAACAAAAATAATAGTTCCATCTGACTTCTCCTCAGAAACCACGCGAGCAAGAAGAGAGTGGGGTGGAATATTTAAAAGTGTTGAGAGAAAAGTTCCACCCACCAGCATTCTGTAGCCTGAGGAATGATTCTTCAAAGTGAAAGAAACAGAGGATCTGGGGAGATGGGAGAAGGGGAAGCACCAGGAATCTCTCTCTCTCCAGAGAGTAAGAGCACTAGAAGAATCTGTTTGGTGTTGTTTTAAAATGATAGAGCCTGTTACTAGCTTGAAACTTTCAGGAGAAGGTTTGGGTGGTCACATTGCAGTTAATTTCCATTTCGGCTCTTGTGCAATAGCATCTGCCTGTCCCCTGCCCCCAGGCCTTGTCAGGTTTCTGTGCACATGTCCCTGGAGCGACTTCATGTGCTTGTGAGAGAATCAGCCTGTCCTCCTCCAGATCCCAGGAATCACTGTTCTGGTCACCAATGGTGACTTCTGGGCACAGAGGCTGCAGGTTGCCCCTGTCCCTACTGGCCTTGTCCCCTCCTGCTAAAGCGACTTCCGGGGTCTTTGAAATGATAGCACTTTTTCCTTTCCCTTCATTTTCTTCTTCTCCATTTCAGAGCCAGAGATTAAAGACTAGAACATTCAAAACTAATGGCATGCACAGGGAAATCAGAAAGGGACTTCACAAACCAGGGGAAAGCGCAGGCTCAGAGAAGACCTAAGAAGTATTCAAGTTCACAGCTCAGACTGGTTCTCGGCACAGACAAACGTACCACACTTAAAAAAACAAAGACAACAAATGAAAGCAAAAAGATAGTCCTGAGGAATGGAGTGAATCTGCTCTTCAGTGTTACCATATTGGTAGACTAAGATGTTTGATTTTCAACAAATATTCACAAGGCACATGAACGAACAGGAAAGCACGCCCCATTCAAAGGAAAAAAATAAATCAACGCAAAGTGTCCCTGAAGAAGATCCGATGGCAGATCAAATGGACAAAACTTCATAACAAGTGTCCTAAAAATGCTTGAAAAACTGATGTGTGGATAAAGTGCTGTATGAACTAGATGGGACTATGGAGAGGGAGGGAGAGAGGGAGGGAGAGAGAGAGGGAGAAAGAGAGAGGGAGATATTGATTCTAAAAGGAAACAAAAAATAAATTTTGGTGATGAAAATTTCACTAAAGGGACCCAAAGCCATAAGAAAGAGTCAGTAAATTTAAAGATGGGCCAATAGAAATTAAGTCTGGGGAACAGAAAGAAAAATTTGAAAAACAGTAAATAGAGTCCATGAAAAGACCAACATACACACTGTGGAAGTGAAGTCCAAAGGGAAAATAGAGAAAGGGGCAGAGAGAATATTTGAAATAATAATGGCAGAAAAGTTCCCAAATTTGTTGAAAGACATGAATGAAAACATCGAAGAAGCTCAATGGACTCCAGGTAAGATGAAATCCAAGAGACAAACCAAGACACGTTATAAACAAACTCTGAAAAGCCAAACCAGAAGAGAATCTTGGAAGCAGCAGGAGAGAGGTGACCCCTCACCCACAAGGCTCCTCAGAAAGTAGGCGCAGCAGATTTCTCACCTGGAATTTTGGAAGGCAGAAGGCAGAGTGCTGATATATCCAAAGTGAGAACAGAGAAAAACTGTCACCCAAGAATCCTTTATCTGGCAAAATTGTCCTACAAAAAGATAAGGGAGAAATATAAATATTCCCAAATGACAAAAGCTAAAAAAGTTCACTACCTGAACTTGCGCATCAAGAAATGCTCACGGCCAGGCACAGTGCTGTACGCCTGTAATCCCAGCGGCTCAGGAGGCTAAGGCAGGAGGATCACAAGTTCAAAGACAGCCTCAGAGAGCAAAAGCGAGGTGCTAAGCAACTCAGTGAGACCCTGAATTTAAACGAAATACAAAATAAGGCTGGGATGGAGCTCAGTGGTCGAGTGCCCCTAGAGTACCCCCCACCCCCACAAAAAAGAAATGCTCAAAGCATCCTACAGAATGAAATGAAAGAACACTAGACAGAGCTTGGAGCTGTATGAAAAAATCAATGCCTTGATAAGGAAAATACAAGGGCGATTAGGAACACTCCTATTGTAGCAATGGTTTGTAACTGCAATTCATGTTTCTTACATGATGTAAGAGATGGATATATTTTTTAAAGTATCAATCTGAAAGATGCTGTTATCATGATTTTAGTTTGTAACTCAACACTTTCTTCCACCTAATTTAAGGGGGGGGTAATGCATTTAAAAGAATTATTAGTTTATGTTTGGGGGCATAATGTATATAAAATGTGATTTTGTGACATCACCAATTAAAAGGAGTGGAGAAGGAGCTGTAAAGGAGCAGAGTTTCTGTTATTGAGGTTAATCTAGCATAAATTCAAATTACAGCCTTAGGATGTTCAATGTAATCCCCATGGTAACCAGAAAGAAAGTAGTTATAGAATATGTGTTAAAGGAAATGCAGAAGGAGTTTAAACATTTCACTATAGAAAATCAACTACACACAAAAGAAGACAGTAATGCAGGAAATGAGGCATAGAAAACATATTAGGCATATAGAAAAAGAGTTTGTTGTTGTTGGTATCAGGGATTGAATTCAGGGGCACTCAACCCCTGAGCTGGGTCCCCAGCCCTATTTGTGTGTGTGTGTGTGTGTGTGTGTGTGTGTGTGTGTGTGTTTTATTTAGAGTCAGGGTCTCACTGAGTTGCTTAGTGCCTCACTCTTGCTGAGGCTGGCTTTGAACTCACGAACCCCCTGTCTCAGCCTCCTGGGCTGCTGGGATTACAGGCATGAGCCACCATGCCCAGCTGGAAAAATATTTTTAAATGAGAAGCAAATCTCTTCTCAGTGCTTTATAAGTAAACAGATTATACTTTCTAGTCAAAAGTCAAAATTGGAAGAATGGAAGAAAACACATTAAACACATCTACAGGAGACTCACTTTAGATCCAAAGACAAAAGGGAAAAATTAAAACGCAGTAAAGGTATTCCATGCAAAGAAGAACCAAATAGAGCAGGGACACCTCTACAGAGAGCAGACAAAAGAGATTTCAAACAAACAATTACAAAAGACAAAGGAGGGCTTTATATATAGGAATACAATTTCAATCCAGCCAGATGTAACAATCTTAAACATGAATGCATCTGGTGACAAGCCATCAAAACATATGAAGCAAAAACTGACAAGCCAATGGAGAAATAGTTTCACAGTAACAAGGGAATGCTTCCAAGCCCCACTCAAAATGGATACAAGTGACAGAAGAAAACTAAGGAAATAAAAGATTGAGCATGGGCTGGGGATATAGCTCAGTTGGTAGAGTGTCTGCCTTACAAGCACAAGGCCCTGGGTTCACAACAAACCAACTAGATTCAGCCTACGGGTTAGGCTGCATTTTTTTTTTTTTTTAGTGGCTGAAAGCAATATTTATTTATTTATTTTACAAACACACATTCCTTGCTGAGTAACTTCCCTATTGGGTGACTGCTATCAGCAAGTACTATGGAGCTAATTCTTTTTGTCTCCCACATTTTTATTGGTGCATTATAGTTGTACTTGATGATGGGATTTGTTGTTACATACTCGCACATGCACACAATATAACAATATAATCTGGACAGTGTCCCTCCCCAGCACCCCCCCTCCCTCCCCATCTCCCACCCTCTGGTCCCTTTCCTCTACTGATCTCCCTTTGACTTTCCTTTTTCCTCCCTAACTTTCAGAAAACATATGACCCTAGACCTTCTGAGCTTGACTAATTTCACTTGCCATGACAATCTCTAATTCCATCCATTTTCTTGCAAAGGACATAACTGCATTTTTGGCTGAGTAACCATTTTGCATTCATGGCTGAGTAACACTCTGTTGTGAATACATGCCACATTTTCTTTATCTGTTCATCCATTGCTGGACACCCAGGCTGGGTCCATAGTTTGGCTATTGTTGGGCTGCAAATTCTCAGTCGATTTTAAAAGACAGAGGTTATACAAAATATCCTCTCTAACAACAATAGAATGAAGTTAGAAATTCATAACAAGTAAAACTGGAAAATGTACATATTTGTGGAAATTAAACACATAATTTTAAATAATCAGTGGGTTATTAGAAAACTCAAAGAGAAGTTAGAAAATACTCAGAGATGAGTGAAAAACAAATCACAACATAGCAGAACTTGTGGGATGCAAGCAAAAGCTGTTGTAAGGGGGAGATTTATAGCTATAAATACATTAAAACCCAAGAAAGATTGAAAAATCAACAACCAAACTCTACAACTTAAGGAACTAGGACAAGAACAAACCAAACCAAAAGCTCATAGAGGAAAGGATATGATAAAGACTAAACTGGGCATGGAAGCACATGTCTTTATCCTAGTTGGTTGGGAGGCTGAGGTGGGAGGATTACAAGTTCAAGACCAGTCTGGGAAACTTAGTGAGAACTTGTTTCAAAAATAAAATAAAAGATGACTCAGTGGCAGAGTACTTGTCTGGCATGTGAGAGGGTTCAATCCTGAGCAACACACATACCCTCCCACACACATAAATAGAGGTCAATAAAATTGAAAACAAAATCAATGAAACCAAAGTTTAATTCTTTGAAAACATTGGCAAAATTTTCAATCCTTTAGCTGTTTGGACTAAGTGAATTAAAGACCCAAATTCCTAAAATCAGAAATTAAAAATGGGACATTACTACTAATTCTAGGGAAATCAAAAGGATTATAACAAGACACCATGTACAACTTATAACAAGAAGTTGCACAAACTAAATGAAATGCACGAATTTCTAGAAACATAAAATCTATCAAGACTAAATCATAAAGAAACAAAAAAATCTGAATAGACCTATAACCAGTAAGGTGATTGAATCTTAATTTTTAATCTCCTGATCTCATTTACTGGCAAATGTCATAAAATCATTCTTCTTTAGGGCTAAGTAATATTCTATTGTGTACATATACCACAATTCCTTTTTCCATTCATCTGTTAAAGGGCACCTATGTGAGCTGCATAGCTTAGCTATTGTGAATTGTACTGCTATAAACGTTGATGTGGTTGTGTCACGGTAGTATGCTGATTTTAAGTCCTTTGGATGTCATGCTAAGTGAAATAAGTCAATCCCCAAAGATGAAAAGTCAAATGTTTTCACTGACAATGTGGAAGCTATACCACAATAAAGGTGGGGGGAGAAGAGATGTTAGTCGATTAGACAAAAGGGGAATGAAGAGAAGGGAGGGGTCTAGAAATAGGAAAGACAGTAGAATGAATCTAACATAATTTTCCTATGTACATATATGAATATACCTAAGTGAATTCCACCATCATGCCCACCCACAAGAATGGGGTCCTAATTAGAATAAGATAAATTCCATGCCTGTATAATTATATCACAAAGGATTCTACTGTCTATACCCTTTCATGATTAAAAAACCAACAAAGTAGGAATAGGCAGAAACTTCAACACAATAAAAATCATATATGAAGAATCCACAGAAAACATCATACTTAACGGTTAAAGAGTAAAAGCTTCAAGACCAACAAAAATGCAGGGTGACCTTCTTTCCACTTCTGTTCAACACTGTGCTAGAAGTTCTAGCCAGAAAAATCATTTAAGGAAAAGATGTAAACTTATCCAAATTGTAAAGGAATGAATAAAATTAGCTTTCTTCATGGAAAACATAAATACAATATATATGACGTATGTAGAAAATCCTATTACACACACACACACACACACACACACACACACACACAATAATTGGTAGAAAAATCACTTGCAAATAGTTACTCTAGATTATGTAGAGGGGAGTGAAGGGAGGGGAAGGGGTATGGGGTAGGATGGACAGTAGAGTGAATCAGGCTTTATTACCTCATGTACATATGACTGTATGACCTGTGTGACCCTACAATATGTACAGTCAGAAAAACAAGAAATGTATGATTTATCAAAATGCATAAATGCATTCTACTGCCATGTATAACTATTTAGAACAAATAAAAAAATTTTTAAATCATTTGCATTTACTATCAGTGAACAACCAGATCCATTTACAATAGCATCAACAAAACAAAATACTAAAGAATTAACCAAGGAGATGAAAGTCTTGCATTAAAAAATTATAAGATATTATTGAAAGAAATCTAAAATTACATAAATAGGTTGAAATAAATCCCATGTTCACATATTAGAAGACTGAATGTTAAGATATCAGTGCTACCCAAAGCAAATCTGCAGATCCAATGCCATACCTTTCAAAATACTTAATGACATTTTTTTGCAATAAAAGAAAAAACCACATTAAAATTCATATGGAATATCAAGGGACCCCCAAGAGTCAAAAGGTTCTTTAAAAAGAAGAGCAAAACTTCAGGACTCGCAGGTCTTGAGTTCAAATCTTGCTACAAAACTACAATAATCAAAATTGTTGTACTGTAATAAGGAAAGATACATAAACCAACAGAGTATAATAGAGAACCAAAAATACAACTCCACAAATACAGTAAAATGATTTTTAAGAAGGGTGCCAAGAGCAGAAAATAAAGAAAGGGCAGTCTTTTCAATAAATGGTGCTTGGAAAACTGGATATCCACATGCAAAAAAAAAGAAAAGAAAAAAAAAGAGTTGGACACTTACCTAACATCACATGAATATTAGCTCAAAATGTATCAGAGATGTAAGTGTAAGACCTAGAACTTTAAAATTCTTAGAAGACAACATGATGAAAGCATTTCACAATGTTGGATTTGGCAATGACTTCTAAGATATGGTACGGATTTGTCAATGGTTACACGGGCAACAAAATTGAAAATTGGCAAATTGGCCGGGCTCGTGGCGCACACCTGTAATCCCTGCAGCTGGGGAGGCTGAGACAGGAGGATTGCAAGTTCAAAGCCAGCCTCAGCAAGGGCAAGGCACAAAGCAACTCAGTGAGACCCTGTCTCTAAATAAAAGACAAAATAGGGCTGGGAATGTGGCTTAGTGGCCGAGTGCCCCTGAGTTCAACCTCCAGTACTGAAAAAAAAGAAAGAAAGAAAAGGCAAATTTGATGTCATAAAAATTTAAAAATTTTTAATCCAAAGATTATATAAATAGAGTAAAAAGGAACCCATGGAATTGGAGAACACATTTGCAGTTAACATATCTTTCTTTTCTGCAGTGCTGAACCCAGAGTCTTATGCATACTAGTCAAGTAGTAGTATATAACTACCACTGAGTTATATATACCCCCAGATCCAAATCAATATCTGATAAGGGATTAATATCCAGAATAGATAAAGAACTGTAAAACTCAACAAAATACATCCCAAACAACCTAATTCAAAAATGGGCAAAGGACCTGGATAGACACTTCTCTAAAGAAGATATGCAAAAGGACAAAAGCACATAAAAGATGCTCATCATTATTAATCACTAGAGAAATGCAAATCAAAATGGGAATGAGATGCTACACCTACTGGGATAGCTACTATTAAAAAAAACAAGTGTTGGTGAAAATGTGGAGAAATTGAAGCTCTTGGGCTCTGTTGGCGGGAACGTAAAATTCTTTCTCCTTGGGGATAAAGGAGAGGACTGGGACATACATTCGGCAATCTGACTTTTCAGGGGCTGCCCAAAGGACTAGTTTATGGCATGCCTGACATATGAGCGCTTACAGGAAGAGTCACAGGTTGGAAGCTGCTGAAAATAAAGCACACTTTGCAGTAGTGTTCGCTCACTGGCTGTGACCTCTCTTCCACACTCAGTGTGAAATGAGATAGTGAAACCCCAAATCCCAGCCTCTCTCTGGGAATGACAAATGTTGGTACATCCATCCGATAGTCTAGTACTGATAGATCCAAGCACATTTCAAACGAGTGGGGAGCAGTCAGAAACATTCACTTTAGCCAAGCGCAACAGTACTGGGAAACTTCACAGTCCTAGCTTCCCCCAGAGAGAAAATTAGAGGAGACTGAAGCACGTCAGATGTTCAAATTTGGGAAGGATCTGCCAGACAAAATGTTTTTTGCCTCCTGTGCCAGACCCAGCATGCCCTCCTACAGCTGACTGCTGGAAAACACAAACAAGGGTGGGCCACGTGCTGCCACTCCAAACACCTGCTGTACGGCAGACTGACTCCAGAGAAAGTGAGAGATCATGACCTGAACAGAGGAGACGTGATTCTAAAGGCCAATCAGTGGAGGCTGTCCCTGTGCAAAGCCCTGTTCATAAGGGATGAGAGGTGGCTGTCTCTAAGTATATGCAGACACCAATGCAACACGTCAAAGGTATCGTGTCCATCTACAACCAAAAAATAAAAAAAGAACAAAAAGAACCAGGAAAACATGACACAAGCAAAGGAAGAACACAAATCTCCAGAAACCAACCCTAAAGAAATAGAGCCACATGAATTATCTGACAAAGAATTCTAATTGACTGTCATGGTCTGGGGTTGTGGCTCAGTGTAGAGCACTTGCCTAGCATTTGTGAGGTACTGGGTTTGATAAATAAATAAATAAACGTGGTGCTGATATTAAATAAATGTGGTGCTGATATTAAATAAAGGTCCATTGACAACTAAAAAAAATTCTTAAAAAAATCAAATTGACCATCGTGAAGATGCTCAATAAGCTCAGGAATAGAATGCACAAGTGAGCATTTCAACAGAGATAAATAATTTTTTAAAATTTAGAGGAAGAATACAATAACTAAACTGAAATATTCACTAGAGAGATTATAACAGCTTGGTCAACTAGCAGGAAAAAATGAGAACTTTGAAGACAGGTCATTGAAATTATCTGGTCAGAGAAGCAAAAAGGAAAAAGAATGAAAAATACTGAATAAATCTTCAGGAACTTTGCAGTAAATGGATGGAAATGGAGAAAAATTATTCTAAGTGAGAGAAGTCAGACTCAGAAAAATCAAGGGTCAAATGTTTTCTCTCCTATGTGGAAGCTAGAGCAAAGTAAGGGAATAAAAGTCATGAGGGAAAGGATAGAATATCAAAGGGTATAGGGAAGATCAGTGGAGTAGAAAGGGAACAAGAGGGAGGGAAGAAAAAGGGAAAGGGGAAGAAACAGAATAGATTTAACACAATCATATTACATACATACATAAATGTACTAAAAGGCAATCTCGACTTCATGTATATGTAGAAAATACCAATCATAAATAAATAAAGGTGGCAGGAGATGGTAGCTTAGTGGGACAGCATTTGCTTAGCAAGTGTGAGTCCCTGGGTTTGACTCCCAGCAATGGAAAAAAAAAACATTAATCATTACATGGTATACACATGAATCACAACATCACGTTGCACACCATAAACATATACAATTATTATTTGTCAATTGACAATAAAATCAAATTTTAAAAACCTTAAAAATAATAATGAAGCATGATCTCAAACAAACATGGTAACTGTATACTCCAAGGATCTATAAAAAAACAAAACAAAACAAAGTAAGCTCTAAATTACCAGAAGGAAAGCTTATAGCAGAAATAAATGAAATAGAGAATAAAAAACTAATAGAAAAGAATCAATGAAATTAAGAGCTGTTGTTTACAAATATTTCAGAAAAAAAAGAAGAAAGACCCAAATAAAATCAGAAATGAAAGAAGATATATTACAACTGAAGTAACAAATATAAAAACTCTCATTACTATGAACAATAATATGTCAATAATTTGGATAACCTAGAAGTATGGACAAATTCCTAGGAACATAAAACCCACCAAGACTAGCTCATGAAGAAACAGAAAATCTGGTCAGAACTATAAATAGTAAGGAAATTGAACTAATAATCAAAAACCTCTAAACAATGAAAAGTCCAGTCTCAGATGACTTCACTGGAGAATTATACCAAGCATTTTTTAAAATCAACATTAATCTTCCTTTTTTTTTTTTTTTCTTTCTTGCAGTCCTGAGGGATTGAACCCAGGGCCTCACACATAGTAGGCAGGTGCTCTATCACTGAGTTACATCTCCCCATTTAATGCTAATATGTTTAAAACTCTTCCAAAAATTCAAAGGAGAGAACACTTCCAAACTCATTTTATCAGGCTAATATTGCCCCAATACTGAATCCAAAAAAAGATACTACTACAAGAGTAAACTATAAGCTAGGGTCACTGGTGAATAATAGATACAAATTGTCTCATCACTTCCATTCAACACAGTGCTAGAAGTCCTAGCCAGAGCAATTAGGCAAGGAAAAGATATGAAAGGCATTTAAATGAGAAAGGAAGAAGTAAAATTATCTCTATTTAAAGATGACACGGTATTTACATAGAAGACAGTAAAGGTTCCACAAAAAGGATTACTTTTTACATATTTTTAAAAATATGTTTTAGATGTTGATAGACCTTTATATTACTCACTTATTTATATGTGGTACTAAGAATCAAACCCAGTGTCTCACACATGCTAGGCAAGTGCTCTACCACTGAGCCACAACCCCAGCCACCCAAAATAGGATTATAAGTACTAAACAAATTTAATAAAATTTCAGAGGCAAAATTCACATATACAATCAGCTGTACTTCTGTATACTAATAAGTAGAATGAAAATAAATTGTGAAAACGATCACATTTACAACAGCATCAAAAAGATTAAAATAGGGCTGGGGATTTAGCTCAGTGGGTAGAGTGCTTGCCTTGCAAGCACAAGGCCCTGGGTTCAATCCACAGCACCACAAAAAAAAAAAGATTAAAATAGTAACAAACTTAATCAGAGGCAAAATACTTGTACCCTAAAAACAATAAAATATGGCTGAAATAAATTAATGAAAACACTGACATGTACTCATTGGATTGTTAATATATACATTCATACCACCTCAAATAGTCTACAGATTCAAAATGAGCTCTATCATAATTCCAATGGTTTTTTTTACAGGAATAGAAAAAAATAATTTTAAATTGATATGGAAACACAAAAGACCTGAAATAATCAAAATGAAGATGATTTAAGCTGGAGACATCTAACTTCTGATTGTAAAGCACATTATAAAGCTATAATTGTAGAAGTGTGGTTCTGGCCTATCGATAGGCATACAGACCAATGAAACAGAATAGAGAGCCCAGAAATGAACCCATGCATACAGGATCTTCAAGAGGGTGTCAAGAAGATACAACAGGAGAAGGAGAAAGATGGCGGAGGTGACCAGGCTGCCCGTCACCCTCTCCTCACACCATGTCAAGGAAGCAGCCAATAGAAGCAGAATTGAGAGGTAGGTGACCAAATGAAAGCTCTATGACTCGAGACTACGTAGTCTGAGACCGGGAAAGACTGGAAGGTAGGTTACCAGAGTAGAAAACAAAATTCAGTGCCCCAACTTGAACCTGTGGATTGGGGGTGCAGATAAGAGAGAGAAAGAAAGTGTAGGGAGTGGACATTCTCTTAAGCTCACTCAATTAAAAACTGTTGGAAAATTGTTGAAAGACTGACAGCACAAACCACTTAAACCAAATCCTAAAAAGAAAGCTGAGCATGCAGGTGGAGGTGGTGGGGGGCATCTGTGGAGTCACAGACCCATCACCCTCTTCGATCTGTCTTTCCATGCCCAGACAGCTGCAATTAAACCCGAGGGAAGTCCCCTTGCAGTGGGCCTTCTTAAGAATCCATCCGGACAGAACTTCTAGAAGGACCACTGCTAGTGTAAGTCTAGGAAACCCTTCTGCCCCCACCCCCTTCACGGGAACAAGGAAAATAGAGTGGACTGGAGGGAACTTGGGCCAAGGGAAGTGCTCGTCTGGGCCCATGCATCCTCTACCACCCAGGCAAGGGAGAAAACCTCTGGGTAGACTGGCTTGACTCAAACAGAGGCTGCAATGAAGCAGCTTTGACCCTGAACAAAGGAAAGTGGATTCACTAGACCCCCGCCACTGGCACTGGGAGGAGGCACTGTGGGAAGCCTAGGGTCAGTCCCCAGGATCACAGCACCAGAGGGAGACTGTCTGAATATCCAGTAACACACAGACCCAGCAGGAAATTACCAAAGGTTACTCAGCAGAAAGGGCAGGATAACAGCCCAAATAGGTGCATCATGGCCTGAACTAGGATTGCAATTGGCAGGCGACAGTGTTGTTTGGACACTTGTGGGACCTTGCACCAGACTTATTAAGCAGAGGGAATCAATGCCCACTATTCATTACCTGGGGCAATGGAAACTAGAGTTCAGGTGAATCACCAGAGACCCTTCACTATAGCACCTCAGAGAGCCGAGGTAGGAAGGGGAACACCTGCAGAAAATCCTCAACCAGTGTGCTGGCTCACACAGTCCACTACCAGGATCTTGACTACCGAGAAAATACTCTAGCAGAGGGGAACAGGTACACCAGTGACCCACAGCAAACACAGGGGCACTTCAGAGCCTGCATCCTGAACTCCTGCAACACTAGAATCAGCCAACTTGCAACACTATACCTTCCAAGACCATAACATCTCTAATATCAGATTTAAGTGTATAAATAACTCCTTAGCTTAAATGATAATTGTTAACCCAGTGACCACCATTTGAATGTATTTCATCTAATGGTTCAAAGCATTAATTAGAATCAAACTCCCTATCTTTGTTTTCCTAGCTTATACCTCCTTCTCTTACGCTCTCCTCATTCTCTTGCAAGATCCACTACTACATCAAATAACACCGATTCATCTGTTCTTCCTTTTACTTTGGTGCAAATTACTCTTTTGTAGCTTCTCTCTCTCTCTCTCTCCTCCCTCTCCCTTTCTTTCCGTCCTTTTTCCCTCCCACATTTGAACAAACTTTCTTCTTCCCTCCTTTTAAGATTCACTTAAGGTTATAATAAGTTTACTAAATTTAACTACTAATTTTTTGACCTGTTCCAGAACTTTATTTTAGGTTTGTACCTATAATAAAGTTTTTGTTCTTAGAAGGTTGAATGGTATGATACTTGACTTAGAAGTGATTATAGTAAATAGGACCCAGTGGTATCTCTTAAATTGGAGCTGATATTGGGATCAGCACAGGCTACACATTGAATTAAAATGTTATAATCTAGGTATCCACCGAACCCAGGGTTCTTAAGAAAAAGAAGCCAACATAGTAGTCCTTCAAAAGAAGTCAGAGCTATACTGATAGATGGGTAAACATACAAACAATATGAAAAGAAAGGGAACAACAAACCATCTCAACCTAGAATGCTTCAACAGCAGACTTCATTGACATCACAGTGGAGAAAAGATAAGAGATGGACTTTAAAAAATTCATAGATAAACACTTCTGTTAGGTAAAAGACAATGAAAGGGGTGAATTCAGAGAGAAAATACAAGAAGTGAAAGATCACTTATATAAAGAGATAGAGATTCTAAAAAAGAATCAAATGGAAGTCCTCAAGATGAAGGAATCAATAAATCAAATTAAAAATTCAATGGAAAGCATCACCAACAGATTAGACCACTTTGAGGACAGATTTTCAGATCTTGAAGACAAAGTATACAATCTTGAAAATAAAGTTGACCATAGAGACAAAATGTTAAGAGACCACAAACAGAAGATTCAAGAAATCTGGGATCATATTCAAAGAACAGATTTAAGATTCATTGGGATAGATGAAGGCTCTGAAACACAAACTAGAGGAATGCACATTCTTTTCAATGAAATCATCAGAAAATTTCCCAAACCTTGAGAATGAAATGGAAATTCAAATACAGGAGACATATAGGACTCCAAACATACAAAATCACAACAGATTCACTTCAAGATACACTTTTATGAAAATGCCTAATATGGAATAAGGATAGAATTTTAAAAGCTGTAAAATAAAAGCAACTGGTCACATTTAGAGGTAAACCAATCTGGATTTCAGCTAATTTGCCAACCCAGACCCTAAAAGTGAGGAGAACTTGGAATAATATGTACCAAGCTCTGAAAGATAATGGATGCCAGTCAAGAATACTACACTCAGCAAAATTAAGCTTCAAAATTGAAGATGAAATTAAAAAAAAACTTCCATGATAAACAAAAGCTAAAACAATACATAACTAGAAAGCCTGCACTATAAAACATACACAATAAAATATTTAATGAAGAAGAAATGAAAAATAAACAAAACCAGCATGGGGAGGTATCTTCTATTACATAGAAGAATAGCCAAAGGAGAATCAAATTGAACTTAAACACTGGAAAGAAATCAAAATGGCAGGAAATAAAAATCATCTCTCAATAATAACACTGAATGTATACGGTCTAAAATCTTCAATCAAAACACAGGTTGAGAGATTAGATTAAAAAACAAGAACATTATTTAGTTCTATAGTTTCTTTATTTAGTTTTTGTTTAGAAGATCTATACAGTAGTGAGAGAGGTATGTTAAAGTCACCCAGTATTATTGTGTTGTGGTCTATTTGATTCTTGAAATTGAGAGGGGTTTGTTTAACGTACATAGATGCTCCATTGTTTGGGTCATAAATATTTACAATCATTATATCTTGATGTATAATTCCCTTCGGTAAAATGAAATGACCTTCTTTGTCTTTTTTTGATTAACTTTGGCTTGAAGTCCACTGTGTCCCATACGAGGATGGAAACCCTGATTTATTTACTAAAATCTGACTTCCTTAACAAGACCCCTAAAGCACAAGAAGTTAAATCAATAATCAGTAAGTGGGATGGATTCAAACTAAAAAGCTTCTTCTCAGCAAAAGAAACAATCAATAATGTAAAGAGAGAGCCTACAGGTTGGGAGAAAATCTTTACCACGTATGCCTCAGATAAAGCATTAAACTCTAGGATATATAAAGAACTCAAAAAACTTAATGCCAAAACAAACAAACAAACAAATAACCCAAACAATAAATGGGCTAAGGAACTGAACAGACACTTCACAGAAGAAGATCTACAATTCATCAACAAATATATGACAAAATGTTCAACATCTCCAGCAATTAAAGAAGTGCAAATCAAAACTGCTCTAAGATTTCATCTTACTCCAATCATAAGGGCAATTATTAAGAATACAAGCAACAATAAATGTTGGTGAGGATGTGAGGAAAAATGTTCACTCATACATTGCTTGTGGAATTGCAAAATTGTGCAACCATTATGGAAAGCAGTGTGGAGATTCCTCAGAAAGCTTGGAATGGAACCACCATTTGACCCAGCTATCCCACTCCTCAGTTTATACCCAAAGGACTTAAAATCAGCATACTACAGTGACATAGCCACATCAATGTTTATGCTCAGCACACTGTTGGGGGCTGTGCCATGTGGACGGCGCCTGATCATATCGGCAGTGAGGAGGTTAATTAACATAAGCACACTCAGGTGATTTATCACTGGCCGTATTCAGTTAAGTCCACTCGCACAATGCGTGCACAGGTGTTCCCAAGCGCACCTGCTCGGGTCTGCTCATTTTAACCCTTGCCGTGATGGGGCAACTGGCGTGGCCCCGCCCTCCGCCTCCTGGAGGAAATATAAGCGGGCAGTGGGCGGGGGCACGAGAGAGAGCAGCAGTTAGCAGAAAGAAGCGGAGAAGCCATTAGCAGAAAGGAAGAAGAAGAAGCAGCAAGCAGATAGAAGCAGCAAGTAGGGGCAGCAGCGGAAGGCAGATCACAGAGCGGAGAACTGGGAACACATCTTTAGGTTGCAGATCACAGATAGGCAGATCACAGTACATGGGACACATCACTAAGAAGCACCTTAGGTAGACTCACCCTTAGTTCACAGGATGCAGGACGCACCTTTAAGAAGAAGCAGCAGAACTAAGAAGAAATAGATCTCTGATAAGCGTAGAAGCCTCTCTTTCTCTAAAATTTTCTCTCTAAACAAAGTTTCTCTTCCTGATAAGCAAAGTTTCTCTTCCTCTAAGCAAAATCTCTCTTCCTGATAAGCAAAGTTTCTCTTCCTCTAAGCAAAGCCTATCTTTCTCTCAAAGTCTCTCTTTCTCTATAAATTTGAATATAGGAAAAATAGTTTATTTCCAGGCCCCTCAAATAAATACCTGTGCAATTGTTGCCACGGGCAGCGACAGCACACAATAGCTAAAATATGGTACCATCTTCATATATTGAAAGATGCCCTTCAACAGATGCATGGATAAAGAAAATGTTATATATACATATTCACACATGGTGGAATATTACTCAGCTTTAAAGAAGAATGAAAGTATGGCATTGGCTGATAAATGGATGGAGTTAGAGAATATCATGCTAAGTAAAATAAGCCAAACCCAAAAAACCAACGGCCATAAGTTTTCTCTGATATGCAGAAGCTAATTCACCATAAGGGTTGGGGGGATAGGGAGGAATAGAGTTACTTTATATCAGGTAGAGGGGAGTGAAGAGAGGGAAAGAGGTATGGTGGTAGGAAGGATAGTAGAGTGAAACAGACATTATTACTTCATGTACATATATGACTGCATGACTGAAATGATCCTACAATATGTATAATTAGAAAAATGATTTAGGTATGATTTATCAAAATGTATAAATGAATTCCACTGTCATGTACAACAAATTAGAAAAAATTAAAAACAATTTTAAAAAAACAAACATATGTACATGTATGATTGCATAAACAGTGTGACTCTACTTTGTGTACAACCAGAGAAATGAAAGTTGTGCCCAATTTGTGTACAATGAATCAAAATTTAAAAAAGAAAGAAAAGAAAAAAACCCCAAGAGTTACAATATACTTTCTGCAAGACACTCACCTCACAGCAATAGACATCCACAGATTGAAGGTGGTAAAAGGATGGGAAAAAACATACCACTCCCATGGATCTTGTAAACAAATAGGGGTTACCATTTTCATATCAGATAAAGTGTACTTCAAGCCAAAATTAATCAGAAGAGACAAATAAGGACATTTCATACTGCTTAAGGGAAGTACAAATCAACAAGATGTAATGATTGTAAATATTTATGCCTCAAACAATGGAGCATCTTGATATTATGAATCAAATAGACCACAATACAATAATACAGGGTGACTTTAATATGCCTCTCTCATCCTTGGATAGATCATTCAACCAAAAACTAAGTAAAGATTCTATAGAACTAAAAAATACAATCCATCCATTGACTGAATTCACTTTCTTCTCAGCAGCACATGGAACAATTTCTAAAATAGATCAAATTTTAAGTCACAAAGCAAATCTTAGCAAAGACAGAAAAAAAGAGATAATATCTTGTAGTCTATCAGATCGGACTGGAATGAAATTAGAAATCAAAGATAAGATAAAAATAGAGATTTTGAGACAACAGCCAGGCCCCGTAAGACCCCTGACCGGACTGACTGAGCCCCGTCTCCAGGAGCCCTCAGCCTGACGGATCACTCCCTGTCTCTGGGGTCCTCACATCGACTGACTGCTCCCTGCCGCCAGCCCCCAGACCAACTGCACCCTATCACCGGGACCCCATACCGATTGCACCCGGCCTCCAGGATCCCACAACCACACCAAACACACCCGACCTCCAGGACCCCTGCCTGACCAACCGCACCCCGCCTCCAGGACCTCCTGCTGACCACAGCCACACCCTGAGCTGCAGCTCCCCATTTGCCAACACATTTCGAAGCCAGAACAGCCATCTTGGATAATCCTGGAAGCCATAGCTCCGATCTTTAGGCGGGACAAAACCCATCCTGAGACGCCTGCTGGAGGCTTGAAGCTCATTGGCAGGTACCTCTCATGCATCAGGCTACTGAACTCTGGGAGGTTTCATTACTCTATGACTGTTATACTGTAGATTTTCTTTTTTCTCCTTATTAAAAATTTAAGTTTTTATTTCTTTACTTTTCTTGCTCTCTTTTCCTTTTTTTTTTTTTTTTTTTTTTTTTTTTTTTTTTGCAGTGCAGTGCTGGGGATTGAACCCAGGGCCTTGTGCTTGCCAGGCAAGCACTCTACCAACTGAGCTATCTCCCCAGTTCTCTTTTCCTTTTGTTTACCTGTTTTCTCAGAGTCTCTTTCTCCCTTTTTTGCATGCTAACATCCAATTTCTTTTGATTACACTGTCACCCTTTCTATTACCTAGAATTTCTGTATAATCTTTTATTATTCCATTAACAGCCACATTCTACATCCCTCTGCATCCTCGTTGTCCTCCATTTGAAACTGCAGACCTTATTGCAAATTTGTTTGTTTTACTGAAGATAATATTTGAACTCATTCTGTTTATTATGACAATTTTGTTATTGTCCCCATAGGGGCTATTTGGTCTAAGATTGCATAGTGTCTGAATTGGGCACTGCTAATATTGATCTCCCCTTAAAGAAAGGGTTTTGGAAACCTATAGGGCCACTATAAGCCTATAGGGGGAAATCTGTAATACACCAGATCAGCACTGCTAGAGGGGAAGGTACATGAACAACATGAAAAAACAAGGGAAGAAAATGATCCAAACAAATCTAGATTCTATATTAATAGAATCCAATGACAGTATGTTAGAAGAAATGTCAGAAAAGGACTTCAGATTATACATGATTAAGATGATGTGTGAAGCAAAGGATGAATTAAGAGAGCAAATGCAGGCAATGAATGATAATACCAATAAGCTGAAAGAGCAAGTGCAGGAAGGAAAAGATCATTTCAACAAAGAGATAGATATCCTCAAAAAAAAAAAAAAAAAAAAAAAAAAAAAAAACCAAATGGAAATCCTTGAAATGAAGGAAACAATAAACCAAATAAAAAACTCAATGGAAAGCATCACCAAAAAACTAGACCACTTGGAAGACAGAACCTCAGACAATGAAGACAAAATATTTAATCTTGAAAATAAAGTTGCCCAAACAGAGAAGATGGTAAGAAATCATGAACAGAATCTCCAAGTACTATGGGACATCATGAAAAGACCAAATTTAAGAATTATTGGGATTGAGGAAGGCACAGACATACAAACCAAGGGAAAGAACAATCTATTGAATGAAATAATATCAGAAAATTTCCCAAGCCTGAAGAATGAAATGGAAAATAAAAATACAAGAGGCTTACAGAACACCAAATCCACAAAATCACAACAGGTCCACACCAAGGCACATTATAAAGAAAATGCCTAACATTCAAAATAAAGATAGGATTTTGAAGACCATGAGAGAAAAGCATCACATTACATATAAGGGAAGACCAATACGGATTGCAGCCGATTTCTCAACCCAGACTCTAAAAGCTAGAAGGACCTGGAACAGTATATTTCAGGCTCTGAAAGAACATGGTTGCCAACCAAGAATCCTATACCCAGAAAAACTAACCTTCAGATTTGAAGATGAAATAAAATCCTTCCATGATAACAAAAGTTAAAAGAATTTACAAATAGAAAGCCTGCGCTACAGAATGTTCTCAACAAAATATTCCATGAGGAGGAAATGAAAAACAACAATGTAGGTCAGCAAAGGGAGGAACTACCTTAGAGAAAAACCACTCAAAGGAGAAACCAAGCCAACTTAAAAACCAAAAATAAGTCAAATGACTGGGAATACAAATCATATCTCAATAATAACCCTGAACGTTAATGGCCTAAACTCATCAATCAAAAGACATAGACTGTCAGAATGGATTAAAAAGAAAGACCCAACAATATGTTGCCTGCAAGAGACTCATCTCGTAGAAAAAGACATCCACAGACTAAAGGTGAAAGGATGGGGAAAAACTTACCATGTACATGAACTCAGCAAAAAAGTGGGGGTTTCCATCCTTATATCAGGTAAAGTGGACTTCAAGCCAAAGTTAGTCAGAAGGGATAAAGAAGGACATTTCATACCGCTTAAGGGAACCGTAAATCAGGAAGACATAACGATAGTAAATATTTATGCCCCAAACAATGGTGCATCCCTGTACATCAAACGAATACTTCTCAATTTCAGGAATTACATAGACCACAACACAATAATTCTGGGTGACTTTAATGCACCGCTGTCACCACTAGGATAGATCTTCCAAACAAAAAACCAAAGAAACCATAGAACTCAATAACACAATCAATAACCTAGACTTAATAGACATATATAGAATATTCCATCCATCAACCAGCGGATTCACTTTCTTCTCAGCAGCACATGGAACCTTCTTGAAAATAGACCATATGTTATGACACAAAGCAACCCTTAGGAAATGCAAAAAAATAGAGATACTGCCTTGTGTTCTATCAGATCATAATGAACCGAGAATAGAAATCAATGACAAAATAAAAAACAGAAATTACTCCAACACCTGGAGACTAAATAATGTGCTATTGAATGAAACATGGATAACAGAAAACATCAGGGAGGAGATAAAAAAAATTCTTAGAGGTCAATGAGAATGATGATACAACATATCAAAATCTCTGGGACACTATGAAAGTGGTACTAAGAGGAAAATTCATTGCATGGAGCGCATTCCAGAAAAGAATGAAAAGTCAACAACTAAATGACCTAACATTACAGCTCAAAGCCTTAGAAAAAGAAGAACAGAATAACAGCAAAAGTAGTAGAAGACAGGAAATATTTAAAATCAGAGCTGAAATCAATGAAATTGGAACAAAAGAAACAATTTAAAAAATTGACAAAACAAAAAGTTGTTCTTTGAGAAAGTAAACAAAATAGACAAACCCTTAGCCACACTAACAAAGAGAAGGAGAGAGAAAACTCAAATTACTAAAATTCGGGATGAAAAAGGAAATATCACAACAGACACCACTGAGATACATAACATAAGTAGAAGGTACTTTGAAAATCTGTATTCCAACTAAATAGAATCTACCGAAGACATTGACAAATTTCTAGAGACATATGCTCCTCCCAAACTGAACCAGGAGGACATACACAATTTAAACAGGTCAATATCAAGCAATGAAATAGAAGAAGCCATTAAAAATCTACCATCCAAGAAAAGCCAAGGACTAGACGGATTCTCAGCCGAGTTCTATAAGACCTTCAAAGAAGAACTCATTCCAAAACTTCTCAAAGTATTCCAGGAAATATAAAAGGAAGGTACCCTATCAAACTCATTCTATGAAGCTAATATCACCCTCATACCCGAACCAGGCAAAGACACATCAAGGAAAGAAAATTTTAGGCCAATATCCTTGATGAATATAGATGCAAAGATCCTTAACAAAATATTGACAAACCGTATCCAACAGCATGTTAAGAAATCGTGCACCACGATCAAGTGGGGTTCATCCCTGGAATGCAAGGATGGTTTAACATCCATAAATCAATAAATGTAAGCCATCATGTCAATAGACTTAAGGATAAGAATCATATGGTTATTTCAATTGACGCGGAAAAAGCATTTGATAAAATACAACACCCCTTCATGCTCAAAACACTAGAGAAAATAGAGATAGTAGAAACATACCTGAACATTGTAAAGGCTATTTATGCTAAGCCCATGGCCAACATCATTCTTAATGGAGAAAAACTGAAACCATTCCCTTTAAAAATGGGAACAAGACAGGGACGTTCTCTTTCACCACTTCTATTCAACATTGTCCTCGAAACTCTAGCCAGAGCAATTAGGCAGACCAAAGAAATTAAAGGGATACAAATAGGAAAAGAGGAACTTAAGCTGTCACTATTTGCTGATGACATGATTCTATATTTAGAGGATCCAAAAACCTCCTCCAGAAAACTTCTAGACCTCATCAATGAATTCAGCAAAATAGCAGGCTATAAAATCAACATGCATAAATCTAAAGCATTTTTATACGCAAGCGATGAAACAGCTGAAAGGGAAATGAGGAAAACAACTCCATTTGTAATAGCCTCAAAAAAATAAATACTTGGGCATCAATCTAACCAAACAGGTAAAAGATCTCTACAATGAAAACTACAAAACATTGAAGAAAGAAATTGAGGAAGACCTTAGAAGATGGAAAGATCTCCCATGTTCTTGGATAGGCAGAATTAATATTGTCAAAATGGCCATACTACCAAAAGTGCTGTGCAGATGCAATGCAATTCCAATTAAAATCCCAATGATGTACCTTACAGAAATAGAGCAAGCAATCTTGAAATTCATCTGGAAGAATAAGAAACCCAGAATAGCTAAAGCAATCCTTAACAGGAAGAATGAAACAGGGGATATCGCAAGACCAGAACTTCAACTATACTACAAAGCAATAGTAACAAAAACAGCATGGTATTGGCCCCAAAATAGACAGGTAGATCAATGGTACAGAATAGAGGACATGGACACAAACCCAAATAAATACAATTTTCTCATACTAGACAAAGGTGCCAAAAATATGCAATGGAGAAAAGACAGCCTCTTCAACAAATGGTGCTGGGAAAACTGGAAATCTATATGCAGCAGAATGAAACTAAACCCCTATCTCTCACCCTGCACAAAAATCAACTCACAATGGATCAAAGACCTCAAAATCAGACCAGAGACCTTGCATCTTACAGAAGAAAAAGTAGGTCTAAATCTTCACCTCATTGGCTTAGGATCAGACTTCCTTAACAGGACTCCCATAGCACAAGAAATAAAAGCAAGAATCAACAACTGGGATAGATTCAAACTAAATAGCTTTCTCTCAGCAAAGGAAACTATCAGCAATGTGAAAAGAGAATCTACAGAGTGGGAGAATATCTTTGCCACTCATACTTCAGATAGAGAACTAATTTCCAGAGTATATAAAGAACTCAAAAAACTCTACACCAAGAATACAAATAACCCAATCAACAAATGGTCTAAGGATATGAACAGACACTTCACAGAAGATCTACAAGCAATCAACAAACATATGAAAAAATGTTCACCATCTTTAGTAAGAAGAGAAATACAAATCAAAACTACACTAAGATTCCATCTCACCCCAATTAGAATGGCGATTATCAAGAATACAAGCAACAATAGGTGTTGGAGAGGATGTGGGGAAAAAGGTACACTCATACATTGCTGGTGGGGCTGCAAATTAGTGCAGCCACTCTGGAAAGCAGTGTGAAGATTCCTTAGAAAACTTGGAATGGACCTACCATTTGACCTAGCTATTCCACTCCTCGGCCTATACCCAAAGGACTTAAAATCAGCATACTACAGAGATACAGCCACATCAATGTTCATAGCTGCTCAATTCACAATAGCCAGATTGTGGAACCACTCTAGATGTCCTTCAATTGATGAATGGATAAAGAAACTGTGGTATATATATACAATGGAATATTACTCAGCTATAAAGAATAATAAAATTGTGGCATTTGCAGGCAAATGGATGAAATTGGAGAATATCATGTTAAGTGAGATAAGTCAATCTCAAAAATCCAAAAGACGAATGATCTCACTGATAAGCGGATGATGACACTTAATGGGGGGTGGGAGGGGGGCAAGAATGGAGGAAGGAGGGACTGTATAGAGGGAAAAGAGGGGTGGGAGGGGTGGGGAGGAAGGAAAAAATAACAGAATGAATCAAACATCACTACCCTATGTAAATGTATGATTACACAAATGGTATGCTGTTACTCCATGAACAAACAGAAAGAACATGTATCCCATTTGTTTATAATAAAAATAAATTAAAAAATAGAAACCACTTTAACATCTGGAGATTAAATAATATGATTTTGAATGAAGAATGGATAGCAGAAGAAATCAGGGGAGAAATTAAAAAGTACTTAGAGGTAAATTAGAACCCTGCTACAACATATCAAAATCACATAACTTATTTTCTCCCAGGAGGATTACAACTTCAAATCTTATATTTCACTCCTTAATCCATTCTGACTTTGTGTGTGTGAGTGTGAGTGTGTTTGAGTGTGGCAACACTTGTGATCTACCTCCTTAGCAAATTTCTGGTTAAGAATACATTATTATTAACCACGGTCACCATGGTGTACTTTTCTTTAGGTCTCCAGAACTTATTCATCTTACCACTCTTGATCAACATCAAATTTTCTACACTCTCCAACACTGCTAACCGCTCTCTACTCTCCATGTCTATGGGATCAACGTTTGCAGATTCCACCTATAAATGAGATAATGCAGTATCTGTCTTTTATCATCTGCTTCTTTCACTTAGAATAATGTCCTTCATGTTGTTGGAAATAGGGGATTTCCTTCTTTCTTAAGGATGAAAACTATTCCATTGCATATATGAAGTTTTTAATCTATTCGCCTACCTGCAGATGCTTCATTTTTTTCTATATCTTTTTTTATTCTTCCCAGTACTGGGGATTGAACCCAGGGTGCTCTACTGTGCCTTCTTTTAGATTAGTTGAATACGTTTCTTAAGATTTGTTGTGATCCTACTTTGTCATACTTTCTGCCTTATTCGATACTACTCTGAGGTATCCTTTACTGGTTATTCCAAGTTCTGCAAAATGCATGTCCAACCTACACTACTCTGCCTTGGGGTAGAGTTAGGCCACTTTGCATACATCTTACAGGGGTGGACATTTCCTAACTCCCCGTCTCTTGGATAACACTGTCATACCTTTTAAAATACATATGTCATGAACATCATACTGCAGTATTTTTAGTTTTATTTTAAACAGTCAATTCTATTATAAATAGAATTTTTATTTTTTAATTTATTCTAATTAGTTATACATGACGGTAAAGAGAATCTTTTAACAAAGGGAAAAAGTCAGATATTTACCACTTGCATTGCCCTTGATGACTTTGTGTTCATCCAGGTTACCCTCTGGTGATTGTTTTCCTCTTTTTGGAATGTAGAAACCCACATTTCCAGTAGTACAGGTCTGATGCCGATTAAGTATTTGTTTTTGTGTGTCTTGAAAACTTCATTATGTCTTCATGTGTGAAAGATATTTTCATTAGTTACAGAGTTCTAGGTTGACAGGTTAATTTCTCTCTTTCTCCTTTCTTTTTTTTAGAATTCATTTTTATTGTAAACAAATGGGATACATCTTGTTTCTCTGTTTGTACATGAAGTAGAGGCATATCGTTTTTGTAATCATACTTTTACCTGGGGTTCCTTATTTCTTTCCTTCCTTCTTTCTTTCAGTACTTTAAAGATATTGCTCCAGGGGCTGCGGTTGTGGCTCAGTGGTAGAGCGTTTGCCTTATACGTGTGAGGCACTGGGTTCGATTCTCAGCACCGCATAAAAAAATAAACAAAATAAAGTTAAAAAAAAAGAAAAAGAAAAAAAAAAAGAAAAAGAAAAAGAAAGGCATTGCTCCACTATACTCAGGCCAGGTTTCTCCGGGGTGGGAGCCCTGGGTGTTCTCCCGCCTGCCTTCCTCTTCTGTGGTTCTGAGGCGTGTCTGTGCCTTCTGGCTGCTCTTACTGTTTCCTCCTGGTCACTGGTTTTAAGCAATTTGGCACTGATGGGATTTGGTTTTGTGTTCTTCGTGTTTATTGTCCTTAGGATTTGTTGAGCTTTCTAGGTCTGCGAGTTTGCATTTTTGTCAAATTTGGAAAGTGTCTGTTTATTTCCTCCAACGTCCTGTGCGTTCCTCTCCTCTGGAGACTCCAGTTCCACCTGCACG
The DNA here is from genome assembly GCF_902686445.1 of Sciurus carolinensis. NCBI lineage: Eukaryota > Metazoa > Chordata > Mammalia > Rodentia > Sciuridae > Sciurus > Sciurus carolinensis. The sequence goes on from NC_062227.1 coordinate 9,092,624, forward strand.
AGGACACTGAAGCAGTCGCACCGTTCACTGACGTTCTGTTCGTTTTTATTCTGGTATTCTCCTACGGTCTGTCCGTCTTGGTGTCTACTGTGTACCTTCAAGTCCGCTCCACGTTTCCTCTCCCTGTCTAATTGACTACTCTTCCATTCCCCTGTGATGGGACCTCAGACTTGATTCTGGGTCCTTTTGGTCTTTTTCTTTTTCTTGTCATCTTCCATGTCTTCATTCAACGGGCTCGATCTTTCCTCTATCTTCTTGAACATGTCAACTCCAGTTGACACTTAACATTATGTAGAAACAGATGACTTTCGAATGTCCTTCTCTACTGATTCTATCATCTGTGTTGCTCCTCTTTTTATTGGTTTATTTCCCTTCATTATGAGTCCTGCTTTCCTGATTCTTTCTGTGCTGGGTAACTTTTGGCTACATGCCAGGCACGATGAATTTTCCCATTTTGGGGTGGTCAGTATTTTTGTATTCCAGTAAACGTTCTTGCACTCTTTTCTGGGATGCAGTTAATTCACTTGAAACACATGGATTCTTTGTAAGCCTGCTCTAAGTCATGTTAGGAGCATCAGACCAGCCTTAACCACAGAGCTGTGGTTCTCAGCAGGACGTGATTTCTTCCTCTGGGAGACTTTTTGCAATGTCTGCAGATACTCAGTTGTTCTAAGTTGGTGGGGGTTGGGGAGACAGGTGCTGCTACTGGCATCTAGTGGGTAGAGGCCAGAGTTACTGCTAAATATCTGCGGTGTATGGCATAGCTCTCATGGCAAAGAATTATCCAGGGCTGGGGACCTGGCTCAGCAGTACAGGACTTGCCTAGTATGTACAAAGCCCTGGGTTCGATTCCCAGTACTGCATTGAAAAAAAAAAAATTATCCAGCACAAAACACCATAGTTCTAAGGTTGAGAAACCCTAAAAGGAGTTAATTTTTCTTCACTACCGTGGCAATACTCTTCTGGGCACTTCACCAAATGCTTCATAGGCTACGAAGTTTTCCAGTCTAACTGACTGGAATGGGACGTATTCTCAGCCTGCATGAGTGCTTGAGATTGTCTCCTGTGCTCTTTTCAGAGGGCTCTTTCCTCAATGGCCATGATCACCAATCTAAGCAACATAGACATCACCCACATAGTTACCTCTGTGTGTGTGTGTGAGTGTGTGTGTGTGAGAGTGAGTGTGATAACACAATCTACCTCGTTAGCAAATTTCTGACAAACAATACATCACTATTAACTATAGTCACCCTGCTGTACGTTAGGTCTCCAGAACTTACTCATCTTATAACTGAATGTACCCTTTGATTGACATCCCATTTCCTCTAATCTGCAACCCCTGGTAACCACCCTTCCATTCTGTTTCTACAAGGTCAATATTTTTAGATGTCACCTGTAAAAGAGTTAATGCAGTATTTCTGTTAGCATCTTGCTTCTTTCATTTAACATAATGCCCTTTAGGTTCATCTATGTTGTTGGAAATAAGAGGATTGCATAGATGAAGTCAGATTCTTTTAATCCATTTGTCTATCCACAGATGCTTGGGTTGTTTATCACTTTTATTCTTCTCAGTACTGGGGATTGAACCCAAGGCAATCTACAACTGACCTACTTTTTACTTTTTATTTCGAAACAGGATCCTGCTAAGTTGCCCAGGCTGGCCTCAACCCAAGTTGCTGGGATTACAGGTGTACGCCACCAGACTGGGCAGCTATTTCTATAACTTAACTATTATGAATTGTACTGCAATGAATATCAGAGTGAACATTTCTCTTTAAGATACTAATTTTATTTCCTTTGGGTATGTACCTAGAAATGGGATTGCTGTGTCATATTGAAGTTCTATTTTTAATTTTTTGACAAACATCCAAAAGTGTAGGAATTCCCTTTCCAACCTCTTTACCACTTCTATCTTTTGACTTTTTGATAATAGCCATCTGAACAGCTATGAACTTTGCATTTTCCTAATGGTTAGTGATGTGTGTAGCACCACTTGAAATACAGATTGGACATTTGTATGTCTTCCTTGGAGAAATATCTATCTAGATCTTTTCCCCCTTTTTAATAGTGTTATTAGTTTTTTGCTAATGTAGTGAATGAATTCCTTATAGATTTTGAATTTTAACATATCCCTTGTTGGGATATACGGTTTGCAAATATTTTCTCGCATTCTGTGGGTGTCTTCTTTTTATTGACTTTTTCCTTTGCTATGCAGAACTTCTTGGTTCAAAGTAGTCCCAGTTATTTACTTTTGCTTTTCTTGCTTGTGTTTCTGGTCTCATAAAAAAAAAAATTGTTAAGGTCAATGTCATGGAACTTTTCCCCTTGTTTCCTTCTAGAAGTTTTAAGCCTTCAATCTATTTGGAGATGATATTGATGTATGCTAAGTGTTTATAGTTCGGATTTGGAATGTCTCCTAGATGTTCACATATTGAAGACTTGGTCCCCAGCTGGTAGAAACTTTAGGAGGTGGGGCCTAGTCGGAAAATGTGGGTCACTAGGGGTACCTTTCAAGGGTGTGTTTTGTCCTGGCCCCTGGCACTCTCTCAGTCTCTCTGTCTCTGTCTGTCTGCTTCCCTGCTGCCTTGAGATGACAGCGTGGCTCTGTCACATCCTTCCTGCCATGATGTTCTCCCTCACCACAGGCCCACAGCAGTGGTTCCCAGGGACTACGAACTGAAACCTCTGAGACCATGAGCCACAATAAATCCTTTTCTTCTCAGTTGTTTTTCTCAGGTATTTTATCACAGCAACAAAAATCTGACTAATACCATAAGGATCCAGTTTCATTCCTTTACATATGGATACCTGTTTTTCCCAGAACTGTTTGTTGAAGAGTCTTTCCCTTCCCTGTCATGTGATCTGGGTGCCTCTATTAAAGGTTAATTAACCTCGGCACTCTACCTCTCCCATTGGTCTATGCATATATTTTTTATGCCAGGACCACACTATTTTGAATATCATAATTCTGTATAAATTGAAATCAGGGAGTGTGAGTCCTCTCGTTTTGTTCTTACTCAAGATCATGTTAGCTATTTGATACTTTTTGGTTTCATACAAATTTTAGAATTTTTTTTTCTATTTCTGTGAAAAAAATGCCATTGGAATTTTGATAGAGATTGCATTGAATCTGTAGCTTGCTTTGGCTGATACAGACATTTTAACAATGCACATTCTTCCAATTCATAACATTTCTACTCACTTGTGCCCTTTTCAATTCCTTTTTACCAATGTTTTATCCTTTCAGTATTAATTTTTTTACCTCCTTTTTGATATTATTATAAATAAAAAATTTTCTTAATTTATTTTTTGAATTGTTTGTAGTTAGTGCATAGAAATATAATTTTTATATGTTAATTTTTATCCTGCAACTTTACTCACTTGTTTATCAGCTTTAACAGGTTTTGGGGGAGTCTTTGGGATTTTCTCCATGTGAGATTTGCAGTGATTGACAATTTACTTCTTTCAGGAAAGAAGTAAGAAGTGATTTGAATGCCTATTATATTTTCTTCTTGTCTAATTGTTCTTGCTAGTACTTCTAAGACTATGATGCCTAGAAACAGGCACCCCTGGTTGGGTGTAGTGGCATACACCTGTAGGCACAGCTACTTAGGAGGCTGAGGCAGGAGGATCACTTGATCCTAGAAGTTTGGGGTCAGTATGGGTGATGTAGTGAATCCCTTTCTCAAAAATAAATAAATAAATAGTTAAAACAAGTAGGAAAGTAAAGGACACTTGTTTTGTTCCTGATCTTAGAGGGAAAGTGCTCAGGTATTCACCATTAAGTATGATGCTAACCATAGGCTTGTCAAATATGTCCTTTATTATGTCAAAGTACATTTCTTCTATGCATAATTTGTTGAGAGTTTATATAATGAAAGAGTTTGGGCTACAATCCTAAAAGACACAAATGCAAATGCCTTAATCCTGAATGTTGAAGTCCTGAAAGATCAAAATCCCTAACGTCTAAAAATCCCTTAAGATCAAAATCCCAAAAATATAATTTAGGAAAAAATACTTTAAAAGTCTAAAAATCTCTTAAGATCAAAATCCCAAACATATAATTTTGGAAAAAATACTTTAAAAAATCATTTAAGGGACATTTACTTTCATTTTTAAAAAGGGTTTATTTTAATAAACATGCAAAAATGCAACAGGACAGTTTATATGCCACTTTGTACAATAAATAGCTATAATAACATACACATTTTTGAAGTATAAACAGGGATACATGATATGGTCACATATCTGAACAGACATACCCTATAATAAAGAAATACATCAAAAACCAAAAAATATAAATACAAATGACTATGGTTAGTAAAAACTGCAACCAGCTTTATAACTATGATCATCTGAAATACTGTGATGTACAACTTAAGGCTTTTGACAAGATTGATCAAAAACCACAACAGGTCACTACCACACATGTTGCCCATAGAGCCAAGATCTCAAGGAATTAGATCTGTTACAAATACAGATGTACAAGAAGGACATTTCTTCATATATTGAGGGAGGTTCAATGTCTTCTGTACACATGTAATGCTTACATTCAAAGTCAGCATTGCAATATGCACTTTCAGGGTCATTTTGCAAAAAATGCAGAAAACAACCTAAAACTCTGTAAAAGTCTTTACACAATTTATACCTTCAGTGTTGGAAAGGATGGGAAGATGAAATACAGACTAAAATGAATTGAAAAACAATAATGCTAACAATTCAAAATAGCGGGAGAAGGTTTAAAATGAAAAAGGCTACAAAGAAAATTTGACATAAAAAAGTGTATTACAGGGATAGTTCTTAGGAGCTGTTAAATGGAGGAAGTCCATAAGAGTTACTTGACTTTCACAACCATTAGCCACAGCTTGCAGTATGGCGATGTAATGAATACCTGCTTTTTTTTTTTTTTTTTTTTTCTTTTTCTTTTTTGGTGGGTGTGGGGAATGGCTCTCCTTGGAGAATCCATTCCCATTCATTTTCTAGGTGATGCTACCCCTCTTGAAATACTTCTGTGTTTCCAAGATCATTGCCTCTTCCACTTCCATGTTCTGTGTTTTGCTCCTATGCTGTCTGGGGCGTGTGGAAATCCATTCCACAGGCAATCACTGAGAGACCACAAATCTGGTGGAAACAATCCTGGGATCAAAGAGCAACAGTGTCACATATTTTCTTATCCTACCATGCACATGACATTCTTGGAACAATCAGTGACTTCACTGGTTTTTTTTAGGCCTGCGGCTCTAATTCATTAAAAACTTCCAGAATTTCATCAGCAGGGAGGAATGCCAGTGCAGACCAATGACACATTTTTAAACGGATGTTTTCACTGTTGCCACATCACAGGGCCAACCCTTTCCCCAGAATTTGGCTCTCTACTCCTCTTACATAGCTCCCCACCACCACCACCACCGTGGGAATTGTGGTTTTCAAGATTCCAGCTTCAGCATTTCAACATTAGGGTTTTCAGTTTTTCAGGATTTTAGAATTTGGAGATGGAATTTTCTATGTGAGGGGACTTGATCTTTCAGGATTTCAGTATTTGAGATTATAATATTCAGGATGGTGTCTTTCAAAATATTGACTGGCACTGAATTAATATATATTCAATTTTGTCAAATGACCCCTGCATCTATTCAGATGATCATATGATTTTTTTTTTTTTTTTTTTTTTTTTTTTTTTGCGGTGCTGGGGATCGAACCCAGGGCCTTGTGCTTGCAAGGCAAGCATTCTACCAACTGAGCTATCTCCCCAGCCCTGATCATATGATTTTTATCTTTCATTCTGTTATTGTGGTTATCAAATTTAATGATTTGGGGCTGGGGTTGTGGCTTTGTGGTAGAGTGCTTGCCTAGCATGCATGGGGCCCTGGGTTCAATCCTCAGCACCACATAAAAATAAAAATAAGGGTATTATGTGCAACTATGACTAAAAAAAAATTTTTTTAAATTTATTGATTTGCATACATTGAACCATCCTTGCATCCCAGGAAGAAATGCCACACCATCCTAGTGTATGATCTTTCTAATATGATGTTGAATTTGGTTTACTAGTATATTGTTGAGGATTTTTGAATCAATATTCATCAGGGATGTGGGCCTTTAATTTTTTTCACTAGTCATGTGTCTGTCTGGCTTTGGTGCCAGGGTAATGCTGGACTCAAAATGAATTTGGGTAGCTCTGTGTGGTGGCGCATGCCTGCAATCCCAGCAGCTCAGGAAGATGAGGCAGGAGGATTTCAAGTTTGAGGTCAGCCTCAGCAAATTATTGAGGCCCTAAGCAACTTAGCAAGAACCTGTCTCAAAATTTAAAAATAAATAAATTAAAAGGGCTGGGGATGTGACTCAGTGGTTAAGTAACCCTGGGTTCAATCCCCGGTACCATGAAAAAACATGAATTTGGAAGTGTTTCCTCTTCTACAATGTTTTGGAAAAGATTGAGACCAATTGGTATTCTTTAGATGTTTAGTAGAATTCATCCATGAAACCTCATCCATGGACCTCAGCTTCTCTTTGTTGGGAGATTTTAAATGACTGGTTCAAGCTCCTTACTCATAATCAGTCTTTCGTGTATCATATTTCTTCATAATGCAGTCTTGGTTGATTATGTTTCAAGGGACTTGTCCATTTTTTCTGTGTTATACAATTTGTTGGCATATAGTCTCTTAAGATCCTTTGTATTTCTGTGGTATCAGTTGTAATGTCATTTATTTCATTTCTTAATTTATTTGAGTGTGTCTTTTTTCTTAGTAGATATAATGAAAGGTTTGTCAATTTTATTTTTTCAAAATTCCAAATCTTAGTTTTTTTTAGAGTTTTTCTAGTACTTACAGTCTATACTTATTTCTGCTCTAATTTTTATTATTTCCTTCTGTATTCTGATTTGGGACTTAGTTTGTTCTTTTTTCTCTAGTTATTTGAAGTGTAAACTTAGATTACTTATTTGAGTTATTTCTTCTTTTTTATTCTAGGTGCTTACTGCTATGAACTTTCCTCTTAGACCTACTTTGGCTGCATCACACAGTGAAATGTTGTATTTCTATTTTTGTTTATCTTGAGATTGATTTTTACTTTCCTTTTTATTTCTTCTTTGACCTATTGGTCCAGAAATGTGTAGTTTAATTTATACATATTTGTGAATCTCTCTCAAAATCCTTCTGCTCTATATTTCTAGTTTCATACCATTATGTTTAGAAAAGATACTTGCTATATTTTAATTTCCTTAAAAACTTTAAGACATGTTTTGTGGATACAGATGAGGTATCCTGGAAGAGGTTCTATGTGCACTTGAAAATAATGAGTATTCTGCTGTTTTTTGATGTAATGTTTTATCTGTGGCTGCTAGGTCTTCTTGGTTAAAATGAAGTTCAAGTCCACTGTGTTCTTGCTACTTTCTGTCTGAATGGTCCGCCCATCAATGAAAATGGAGTCTAAATGTCCCTGTTGTATTTTATTATAGTCTATCACTACCTTCATCTGTAATGTTTACTTTATATATTTAGTTGATCCTATGTTAGATGCATGTATGTTTACAATAGTTATAGCCTCTTGATAAGTTGACCTTTTATAATTACATAATGTCTTTCTTTGTTTCATTTTATAGTTTTCCACTTAAGATCTATTTTATCATAGGCTTTCAGCCTATGTGGGTCTTGAAATCTAAAGCAGTTACTTATAAATAGCATACCGTTGCATCTTGTTTTTGTTTATATTCATTTAATCACTCTGTCTTTTAACTGGAGAATTTGATCCATTTACACTTAAAGTTGTTATTGATACAAAAGTAGATACCTTTGTCATTTTGCTTTATGGCTGTCTCACAGTTTCTTTTTCTTTTTTCATTTTCTCTAGTTGTCTTTCTTGGTCATTTGGTTGTTTTCTATAGCAGTATGTTTGGTTATTTTCTATAGTAGCATGCTCTAATCCTCTCTCTTTTTATGTATGTGTATCTGCTACAGATTTTTGCTTTTCCAGTGTCATAAGGCTTACATAAGTCATCTTATGATTATAACAATCTTTTTTTTTTTGAAGGGGAGGGTGCCAGCAATTGAATCCAGAGTCACTTTACCACTGAGCTGACCCTTAATCCCTTTTATTTCCCATGTTGATACAGCATTTTGCTAAGTTGCCAAGGCTGGCCTCAAACTTGCAATCTTCCTTCCTCAGCCTCCTGAGTTACTGGGATTACAGGCATGGGCCACCACAGTGACTGTAACAGTCTATTTTAAGTTAATCACAACTTAATTTTCATAACGTACAAAAAAAATCTGCACATTTACTCCCCCTCCCCCATTTTATGTTTGTGTTAGCTTTTCATTGCTGTGTTCAAAATACCTGACAAGAACAACAACTCTAAGTTGTTGGAGAAAACACTTGACTCATGGTTTCAGAGCACTCAGTCCATAATTGGCTACTCCAAGGCAAAAACATCATGGCGGAAAGGTAACTGGAGGAAAGTAACTCAGTTCATGGCAACTGGAAAGGAAAGAGAGAGAGAGAGATGGGGGGGGGGAGAGAGAGAGAGAGAGAGAGAGAGAGAGAGAGAGAACAAACCCTTCCAAGGCATGACCCAGTGACCTACTTGCTCCAACTAGGTCCTACTTCCCAGGAGTTCATTAATCCTTTAATGGTTTAATCCACTGATTATTTCCATCCATCTACTGATGTTGGGCTTAGTTTGTTCTTTTTCTAATTCATTGTGGTGTAAAGTTAGATTGTTTATTTGCGTTATATCTTTTTTTAAACTATATGTTTTTATTGCTATAAACTTTCCTCTCAGAACTATTAAAAGACAGAGCTCTCATGATCCAATCATTGCCTAAAAGCCTCATCTCTGTGACATTCTCTGCACCTTGCTGCATTGGGGATTATGCTCTTAATACTGAGCTTTTGGGTAACATTCCAGATCAAATACCATAGCAATGTTTTCAATGTCACAAGTCACAATTTACGACTCTCTCCCCCGTCCCCTCTCTCTCTCTCTTTCCCTCTCTATCTTTCTCTCCCTTGGTACTGGGGATAGAATCCAATGGTGCTTTACTACTGAGCTAAATTTTAAAACAGGGTCTTGCTAAGTTGCTAAGACTGACCTTGAATTTGCAATCCTCCTGCCTCAGCCTCCTGAGTCACTGGGATACTGGTGTATGTCACCACAATTGGCCAATTTGCATCCTTTTGCATTGTATGTACATTAACAAGTTGTAGTAGTCAGTTTTCCATTGCTGTGTCAAAATACCTGAGAAATTCAACTGAAAGGAGGAAAGTTATGAACCCAGCAGGACATGGTGCTCTACACCTATAACCCAAGTGACTTAGGAGACTGAGGCAGGAGGATTGTAAGTTCAAAGGTGGGCTCAGCAACTTAGCAAGAACTGTGTCAAAATTAAAAAAAAAAAAAAAAAGCAAAAAAACATAAAAAGGGTTAGGGATGTGGCTCCATAGTTAAGTACCCTTGAATTCAATCCCTGGTACCAAAAAACAAAAACAAAAGCGAAAAATCATTATGAATCCATGTATGGATTAATTCATACATGAGGTCAGACCCCTCATGATTCAATCACTTTCCAAATGTCCCACTTTTGAGTACTGCTGTGTCAGGGACCAAAATTTCAACATACAACATTTTGAGGGACATTTAAGATCCAAACCATAACAAATTATTGTAACCATAATTATGCTTAATGTATTTGCCTTTGACTTGTGTCTTAAATGTTAAAGCTAGTTACACACCACCATTATGGTATTTGAGTTTCTGAATTTGTATACTTTTACCACTGATACTTTCACATGTTTCTCATTTACTAATTAATGTCTTTTCATTTCAACTTGAATAACTTCCTTTAGGATTTCTTGTAAGCCAAGTTGAGTGATGATAAATTCCTTCAGTTTTAGTTGTGAAAGCCTTTATTTTCCTTCAACTTGAAGGACAGCTTTGCAATCTTGTAAAACAATCTTTGAATCTTTTTTCTGTGAGCACTCTGATAGTTTGGATTCTAAGGTAAAGCACTCCTGGATATTTTTTCCCACTCCTACTTTCTCCTTACCTACACATTTTTCTGCTGAGATACTGACTTACCATCTTACTGAGGTTCTCTTGTTTCTGACAATTCACTTTTTTCTTGATATTTTGAAAATTCTTTCTTTGTATTTTTCTCCCTTGCAATACTGGGGATTGAACCCAAGAGCATTTACCACTGAGCTATATCCTTAGTCCTTCCTAACTTCCTCATTTTGAAAAGGATCTCAATAAACTGCCGAGGCTAACCTTGAAGTTGTAATCCTCCTAGTTTAGCCTCCTGAATAGCTGGGATTAGTGGCATGCACCCCTGCACCCATTTTTTGTCTTTGGTTTTTTACCAAATTAAAATGGATGCAGAGGAACATGGCTTTACTCCTAGCTACTTGGGAGGGTAAGGCAGGAGGATTTCAAATTTGAGGCCAGCCTGGACAACTTAGTAGACTTTGTTTCAAAAGGAAAAATAGTGGGCTGGATGTGGTGGCGCACACCTGTAATCCCAGCAGCTTGGGAGGCTGAGGCAGGAGGATGGTGAGTTCAAAGCCAACATCAGCAAAATGAGGCACTAAGCAACTCGGTGAAACCCTGTCTCTAAATTAAAAGCACAAAAGGGCTGGAGATGTGGCTCAGTGGTTGAGTGCCCCTGAGTTCAATCCCTGGTAACCCTCCCACCCAAAAAAGGAAAAAAGTGTTGGGGATGTAACTACATGGTAGAACATTTGCCTAGCATACATGAGGCCCTAGGTTGGATCACCAGTAACACACACACACATACACAGGTTTGTGTTTTGGTAAAGTTTTCTTTGGACTGGACCTCTCTGGATACTTTTTGAGCTTGAATGTCCACATTTTTCTCAAATTTGGGGAGTTTTCAGCTACAATATATTTAAATAAGTATGTCTCTCTTCTGATATTTCCATATTGCATATTTTAGTTCTTTGGGTGGTATCCCATAAATCTGGTAGGCTTTCTTCATTACTTTGCATTTTTTCCCCATCCTTCTTCACTGACTGGATAATATCAGACCTATCTTCAAGTTCACAGATTCTTTCTTTGGCTTGATCAAGTTTGCTCTTGACATTCTCTATTGTATTTTCTATTACATTCATTGTATTCTTCAGCTCCACAATTTCTATTTATTTAGTTCTTTTTTTATGTCTATCTCTTTGTTTACTTCTTGTTTTATCTTCTTCCTCCTCCTCTTCCTCCTCCTCCTCTTCCTTCTTCTCCTCCTTCTCCTCCTCCCCCTCCTTCTGCTCCTCTTCCTCCTTCTCCTCCTTCCCCTCCTCCTCTTCCTCTTTCTGAACTGATTTCACTGATTTCATTCTGTTGTTTATCTATGTTTTCTTTTAGATTGATAATCTTCCTTAGATAATTACTTTTATCAGAGAATGTATTGATCTCCATTTCCTCAGGGTCAGTTGCTGAAACTTTGTTTCTAATGGTGGTATCATGTTTGTCTGATTTTATCTATGTAGTCTCACTATAAATGTCTGTGGATTGAAAACCACTTTCCATTTGACATACTGGTTTTGGCAGGTAAAGGCCTTCTCTGCCAAACTGATGGATCTACCTGCAGTATTACAGTTGAGCTAGATGGGAGCTGCTTACAGGTCCAGGTTCACAGTTAGGTCTGTGGTCGGCAGGCCTGTTACCATGGATACAGATGGATATGGGTCATTCCAGAACCACTGGTGGACATAACTTCCTCCAGGACCACAACTCAGCAGGGTTATGGTCATGTCACAGAGCTATTTCCATGACTAAAGTCAAGGCCATAATCAGCAGGCCTGCTACCAGAGGCACAGCTAGGTATGGCTCCCACCATGTCCCTGTATGGGCAAAACTGTCCCTAGGACTGGAAGAACAGGGCTGGAATGGAGTCACAAGGATACTTCCAGGGTTCACAGTTGAACCCTACGTTAATGATCCTGCTATTGGTGGCTCACACAGCTTGTCTGCTGTCAGTTTCCTGGGTAAGCAGGACTGCCCCAGAACCAGCAAGGATGGATACCAAGTACCAAGGCCACATCTGGGTCCAGAGCCAGGACTGAAATTGTTGAGTTACTAATAAGGGTACAAATGCATGTCTTTAGGTCTCTAGCTAAGCAGGACTGAGAGCAGGACTCTCACAGGGGTACTTTAGGATCCACATTAGTTCCATGGTTTTTATTGGGAATATCCATGGTCATGTCTCCTCATGAACCACTTGGTGAATGGTGCTGTTTACTGGGCTGTGGCAGAGTGGGACAGGAGCAGAGTCCTTAGGGACATGGGGCTGCTTTCCGTCTGCAACGGGAGCCATGTGCAGAACCAGCTACTGGGGCAAGAGCCTGCCTTCTCAAAGCAGGTCTCCTGAATTTGGGATACTCTCAGGGTTTTGCAGCCTCCTACCTGGATCCACTTCCACAAAAACACTCTAATCCATGAATGGTTCCTCCCTCTTGTTTTTGTGGACCTCCTATTCCGCCAGTCTTGCTGCTGTCCAAAGAAATTCTTTTAATAATTCTTGCAAAGCAAGTCTACTGGCAAGTTATCTCAAATCTTGTTTGTCTTACAAAACTTTCTTTCTTTCTTTCTTTTCATTAATTATTGTGGCATTTAAAATTTTTTTCCTTATTTCTTAACTTAAAAAGACATTCATTTTTTAGCAGTTTTAAGTTCACAGCAAAATTAAGAAAGTACAGAGATTTCTGGTACTTCCACACACATGCACAGCCTCCCCTATTATCAACGTCCCCCCACTGGGATGACAGGCATGCACCACTACACCCAACTGATTTCTTTTTAACATTGAGATACTCCATTGTCTGGATATACACAGTTTATCCATTCACTACTGAAGGGCATCTTGGTTGCTTCCAAGTTTGGGCAATTATGAATAAAGCTGCTATAAACATCCACGTGCACTTAGTTTTGTAGACATAAATATTTTGAATACATAAAACAAGCCTCCATTTTGCAAAATAAAAAGTTCTGTGGATGGAGGGTGGTGATAGTAGCAGGTTGATGTGAATGCACTTAATGCCACTGAGCTGTACATTTAAACATGTGAAGATGGTAAGTTTTGTTATACATAGTTCATCACATTTTTAAAATGATAAGAACACATGCAGAAAACTGCTATTTCGGTTTATTTCAGTTTAGCAAAGTGCCAACATTAGCAGGAATCAAAACTTTAAGATACGAACATCTTTGATCCAGTAATTCCATTTCTAGAGATGTAGTTTAAAAATTCAGACAAGTGAGTAATAGTGTAAATATTCACATATTTGCCACCTATTTTTTTTTTCCTAGCATGCACAAGGTCCTGGGTTCAATACCCAGAACCAACAAAATAAATAAATAAACAAATAAATAAATAAATAGGAGGAGGAAAGGAAGAAATCCCAAATAGACAATTTGTTAAATGTCTCTATTTGCAGGCAATATAGCTACTTAAAAATTATTATCTACATGTATCATTTTGACACGAAATTTTCTTCCAAATTTTTTAAAAATATTTTTTAGTTGTATACATTTATTTTTTATTCATTTTTTAAAATGTGGTGCTGAGGATTGAACCCGGTGCCTCACACGTGCTAGGCAAGTGCTCTACCACTGAACCACAACCCCGGCCCCCCAAAATTTTGCAATGTTGAAAAAACGCAGCTTGCAGGACAGCATGCCGTGTGCGTGAGCGCGGGCGTGGGAGCATGTGGTTTTCAGGTGAAGGATCTGGACAACCCACCGACAAGCACCTGGAGAGCACCTCGAAGCTGCCCGGGAGCTGGGGAACCTGCCCACGCCCGCGTTCACACCGAGGGGCACAGCGGACCTCCTGAGTGCGCGGGGCCGCTCACTGGACCCTGGTCCTTCAGATGGGCGCGTCCTTCACCCTGTTTCATAGGTGGGACTCAGGGAGATGGAGTGCCAGCCAGGCTCACGGCCCGTCAACAGCAGGTGCCGAGACGGGAGCCCTGGTTGTCTAACTCTGGGACCCGCCGTGTGGCTGCTGCCCCGGGGCACCCTCTCTACACCCAGGCCGGGGTCTGGACTGTTGGTTCGAGGAATTCCAGGGCTGGTGAAGAAGGAAGGTACGGCCACAAGGTGGCAGTAGAAATCACGAAGAGGTCTCAGGCGGGCACGGTCAGAGGCTTTGGAAGCTGGGGAACACCATGCTGGGGGAGGAGAACGAGGGAACTTCAGGAAAAGGAGGAGGGAGGGCGATTACACGTCTAGGTGATGTCACTCAGCAGCCTGGTGGGAGAGTCTAGGTCACAGAGTTCCCAAGGGCAGCAGTAGCTTAGGGTTTTCATAGCCTTGCATTTAATTTCCTCTATGACCAATAGATGTTGGACACCTTTCCCAGGGTAGGCAAAGCAGGCGAACTCTAATGGACTTAAAATAAGCTTATTTGGGCTGGGCACGGGCGCACGCTTGTAATCCCAGCGGCTCGGAGGCTGAGGCAGGAGAATCGCGAGCTCAAATTTAGCAAGGCACTAAGAAATTCTGCGAGACCCTGTCTCTAAATAAAAAAAATAAATAAATAAAGTATAAAAAGGTGACTGGGGATGTGGCTCAGTGGTTAAGTGCCCCTGGATTCAATCCCCCGTACCACTAAATAAATAAATAAATAAGCTTATTCGGGATACATTTTTAAATATATTTTTAGTCATAGATGGGCACAACACCTTTATTTTATTTATTTATTTTTATGTGGTGCTGAAGATCGAACCCAGTGCCTCACACATGCTAGGCAAGCACTGTACCACTGAGCCACAACCCCAGCCCAGGGGTACATTTAAAGCAGTTGGAGGTGTAGAAATTTGAGCCTGGTATCAGTAGCCATTTGACCAATGAATCTGAGCTTGCTGTGAAGAAATAAAAATCCTTGGGGCCAACATGCAAAAGCCCTGGCTTATATCCCAGACAGACTATTTGAGGGCCACGAGGTTCTGGAGCTGGGAGTCCAGGCCTGTGGGAGACAGGTTGTGCAGGGGAATGGTGGATGGGAGAGCTCTGCTGGGCAAGCTGGGGACATTGTAGATGATGGGTGGTCCCCATACCTTTCTGTCTTTGCAGCTGGGAATGTGGCTAAAGTTAAAGGCAAGGAGTGGCCCTGCTGTGGGGCAGGGGAAATATTTTTTTAAGTCTTTTCTTTATTTTGATAAAATATATGTAACATAAAATGTATCATTTTAACCCTTTTTAAGTGTAAAATTCAGTGGCATTAATTACTTTCACAGTGTTATACGACCATCATCATTTCCAGGGTGCTTTCACCATTTCAAACTGAAATTCTGCACCCATTAAACAATAACGGCCAATCCTCCCAGAGATCCTGCTAAACTCTGTACTTCTGCCTTCATGAATTTGCCATTCTACACATTTCAGATAAACTGAACCCCACAGTATTTGCCCTTTGGGGTCAGGCTTTTTGCACTCGGCACAACATTTTCACAACTCATCCATGTTACAGTTTGGACCTTAAATGTCCCTCCCTCCCCGCAAAGCTGTTGAAAGCTTGGTCCCTGGTAGCCACCCTGGTGGCACTGTTTGGGGGTGGAGCCTTGTGGGAGGAAGTTAGTCATTGGGGTTGAGACTCCTGGCCCCTTATTCTCTCTCTCTACTTCCTGGCTGCCATGAGGAGAACACAGCTTCTCCACCATGCGCTTCCTCCATGATATGTTGCTCTGCCACAGGCCCAAATCAACAGGGCCAAGCACACATGGACTGAAATCTCAGAAACTGTGAGCCAAAACAATTTTTCCCTCCTTTCCTGGTGATTTTCTCAAATATTTTGTCAAAGTGATGGTAAGCTGGTCCAATCCACGTAGTAGCCTGTGTGAAAATTTCATTCCTTTTGATCGTTAAATAATATACCATTTTATGTATATGTACTATTTTGGTTTTCTACTCATGTGTTGATAGTATAAATGTGTATTTTTCCATCTTTTGGTTATTAGGAAGAGCCAAGAAAAAAAATGTGGTGCCAAAAATTTTGGCGGATGGGAATATTGCAGTGAACTGGTGTGTGAACATCAGAATATCTGCTTTCAATTATTTTGGGTAAATATTTAGAAGTGGAATCACTGGATTAAATGATAATTCCATGTTTGGCTTTTTGGGGGAACCACGAAACTCCTTCTCCACAGCAGCTACACCATTTTACGTTGCAATCAGCAGTGCACAAGGTTCCCATTTCTCCTCATCCTCACTAACAACCGTTCTGAGATTTGGATGTGATTTGAGTGTGTCCTTCATGTTTTGGAAGTTTGGTCTCTGGCTGGCGAGGTGTGAGGCGGAGGGGCCTTTAAGAGGTGGAGCCCAGTGGGAGCTCCAGAGGTCATCAGGGTGGTGGTCTCAGAAAGGATTAAGTAGCTCTTGTGAGAATCAGAGCTATTTCTCAGGAGAGCAAATTGTTATAGACAGAGCTCTTTCCTACTCTCTGGCTTCCTGTCTTACACGTGATCTTATCTCTAGTGCATGTTCCTACCATGATGTCGTCTGCCATGGTGTAATGCAGTCACAGGAGCTGTGATGTGAGCCTGTGATATGTTGTTTGGACTCAGCCTCAAAAAACTAAACTTTTCTTTAAAAAGTACCCAGCCTCAGGCATCTATGATAGTAATGGAACATGGATGAATACATTTAATTTGTTATTTGCTGTTTTTGTCTGTGTGTTTGTTTTTGATAATAGCCATGCTAGTAAATGTGAAGTGGTATTTTCTTGTGGTTTTGATTCATTTCCCTAACTAATGATGCTGAGTGTTTTTTCATGTGCTTGTTGGTCATTTGTGTATTTTCTTTGAAGGAAAATCTGTTCACTTTTTTTTTTTTTGCAGTAGGGGAGCCCTGGGGATCCAGCCCAGGTATGCTTTTACCACTGAGCTACAACTCCAGTCCTTTTAAAACATTTTTATATTGAGACAGAGTCTTGCTAAGCTGCTGAGGTTGGCCTCAAACTTGTCATCCTCCTGCCTCAGCCTCCTGAATGGCTGGCATTAAAGGTATATGCCACCATACCCAGGTAGTTTGTTTTGTTCTTGTTGAGTTGAGGGAACTCTTTATATATTCCATATATTGATTCTGTAGCAATATATGACATTTCCCCCTATGCCTCATACTGCCTTTTCACTCTGTTAAATGTGTCCTTTGATGTACAAAAGTTTTTAATTTTGAAGGAGTCATTTTATCTGGGTTTATTGTTGTTGTTGTTGTTGGTGGTGGTGGTGCCTATCTTTGGGTGTCACATTCAGGAAATCTTTGCAAATCCAATGTCACAGAGCTTTTCCCATGTGTGTGTGTATGTGTGTGTGTGTGTGTGTGTGTGTGTGTGTGTGTATTTTAATAACTTTGTGGCTTTAGGTTTTATGTGTAGATCTTGTATTTTAATTTTTGTATGTAGGGCTCCATCGGGGTCCACCTTCATACCTTTATCATTGGATATCTGGTTTTCCTGTCACCATTTGTTGAAAAGACGGTCTTTTCCCCATTGAAGGATCTTTGTACGCTTGTCCCAAAATGTGAGACCTCATTTCTGGAATCTGTATTCTATTTCATTGACCCACATGGCTGCTTTGTTGCTTTGATTTCTGAAACTTTGTAGTAAGTTTTGAAATCAGAAAGTAAGTCCTCCATGGTCAAGCTTTTTCAAGATTGTTTTGGCAATTCTCAGGAGTTCCCCGAGAATCCATATTAATTTTAGGGTGAGTTTTTTCTCTTTAAAAAAAAAAAAAAAAAAAAAAGGTCATTGTGTTTTGATTGGAACTGAACTTAATCTGTGTCACTTTGGGTAGTATTGCCTTAGCAAAGTTAAGTCTGCCAATCTACAAAATTGGAATATCTTTCCATTTATTTTTGTCTTCTGTCACATGTTTTTTATTCTAATATTTTTTAATTTTTAATTTTTAAAAATTTGTTCTAATTAATTATGCATGACAGTAAAATGCATTTTGACACACTGTACACAAATGGAGCACAACTTCTCCTTCCTCTGATTGTACATGGTGAGTCTTCTGTAATTTGTGTCAGCAATATTTTGTAGTTTTTCTGTTCCTTGGTTATGTTTACTCTTAAGTATTATAATCTCTTATATGCTATTATAAGTGGAATTGTTTTCTTCATTCCCTTTCAGATTCTTTATTGTTAATGTATAGATTGTTATTATTATGTATATATGTAGCCTATTTTGTGTATCAATTCTGTATCCTTCAACTTTTCTGAATTCATTTAACAGTTCTAAAAGTTTTTTCATGGATTCCTTTGAGTTTCTTTAATTTTGTTTTTTAAACACATAATATCATATCATGTACGAATAGAGACATACTGTGCTTCATTCTTTCTACTTTGGATGTCTTTTACTCATTTTTCTTGCCTAATTGCTCTGGCAAGCTCTTCTAACCCTGGATTCAAAAGCTTTCCCGTGTGTCTTATTTCTGCTAATAGAGGGAGTGTTCACTCTTTCTCCAAAGCATATAGGGTTAGGATGGGAGATCTTAGAGAATTGTTTTAGAATTTTGCCTGCCACAAGAAGATGCAGGGTCTAGCACAAAACTGTATTTAAACAAATATCTATAAGTACTTTCTGGCCTCTCTTGCCTTTGCCCTCCAGGTCCTTGCTCCACCCTTTGCTCAGGACCCCCATAGGGCTGCTGCCCTTATGGACTCCACCAATGTATTCTTTTGTCCTCTGGCTTCCTGTTAGGTTGTAGGCAAAGGTGAGTGGGTAGGAGGACAGTGATGAAGGGTATTTATTCCCCTGTCTTCTCCCTTCTGGGTCAACAGGGGTTGAACGTGTACCTTTACTGAAGGCCTTTCATATATCCCTCTTCTACAGTTGTTCTCTGAAAATTCTGGTAACTATTTTTTCTTCTTTCATATTCAGTCCTAGGAACAGTAAAGCTGCTATACCTCCCTTTAATCCTGCCCACACCTTTGTGAACTATCCCCATAGCATTCCACCTCATTACCCCATTAGAGCTATTCCATCTGTTTCCTCTGGTGACTGTGCTGGTAAGACACCTGTATACCAGCTTCTCCAAACCACCCCTGTTCATTTATTCATCATGCAACAAATTTTTTTTGACCATCAACTATATGCTGGGCACTGTTTTAAGTATAGAGAATAAAGTACTTAATAAAAGATTAAAAACCCATTTCTTCAGACTATAAATTCAGATGGAAGATGAGTTAAAAAAAAAAAAAAGCAAAGTATATATAATTATTACAAATAAGCAAAATATATTCTCACAAATAAGTAAAATATATACCCTGATCCCAGATGTGATCAGTGCCATGAGAT
The DNA here is from genome assembly GCF_902686445.1 of Sciurus carolinensis. Lineage (NCBI taxonomy): Eukaryota > Metazoa > Chordata > Mammalia > Rodentia > Sciuridae > Sciurus > Sciurus carolinensis. Next base: position 9,111,922 of record NC_062227.1, read on the forward strand.
AGAAGTAAAAGGATAGGGGGCATGTACAAGAATTTAGATAGGGTAGTCAGGAGTGAGGTATTTTAGCAAAAATCTGAAGGAAAGGAGAGGTCATGCCACTTGGTTATTTGGAATAATATCAGATAAAAAGATCTTTTGGCAGAATCGTGCCAGGCCAGTTCCAGAAACTCAGGTGGCCAGTGTGTTGGAAGCAAAGCAAGCGAGAGTAGCAGGAGATGAAGCTGAAGCGATCAAGTCCTCAGAGTGGCTGAACTCCTCCCTAAGAACGGAACATTCAGAATAATGAAGACAAAACTCCATGGGTCACATGATTGACTTCCTGAAATCTATGTGCTTTTCTCTGTTTGGCTGATTCCAGCTCTGACATGGACCCTATCCATAAAGAGATCAGGAGCTCCAGTGGCAGAGCGCTTGCCTAGCATGTGTGAGGCACTGGGTTTGATCCTCAGCACCACATAAAAATGAGTAAATAAAATAGGGATGGGGATATAGCTCAGTTGATAGAGCGCTTGCCTCATAAGCACAAGGCCCTGGGTTCAAATCCCCAGCACCACAAAATAAATAAATAAAATAAAGGTATTGTGTCCATATACAACTAAAAAAAATTTTTTTTAAAAAAGAGAGATCAGGAGCTCACTTGACTGGCATTAGGTCAGTATTGCTTCTAGTTCAACACTGATGCTGAGATCTACTGTGATAACAAGAATGTTCCCTGTACGACTGTGGGCAAGATCTTCATTGAAGTCCACACCTGAGAGCAGGTCACTGACTTCAGCATCATTCAGAAATCCTGGTCTGGCTTCCCCCCATGAGCCCAGTTCCTTCGGTGTGGAACTCTGCTTTTAGAGAAATATAGAGCCCTATGTTCCCACCTTAGACCACTGTACCCCACTGTCCATTCCCCTGCAGGTTGACAGACACATCAGTGACCTTCACGGACCTCCTGCCCCTGCCCCCCCTACCCCCTGTTGAGTCTGTCACTGGACAGGGGTCCAAGGAATTCCCTCCAAGGAAGCAATGGGTCCTCAACTCATCCTGGGCTTGAAAGCAAGGCACAAGCAAAGATGCGCTTTAAGATGGCAAAGGCAGGATGCAGCTGTGCCTGGCCTCTCAGAGAGATGAGTGACACCCCCCGGGGTTGAGTGCTCTGATTACAGAAGTGGTGGGAAGACACGTAGGTTCTCAGGCAAGCTTCTTTGAAAGTCAGATCGCATGATGGTCATTTGATGTTTGGAGCTCATGATGTTTCTTTTTTATTAAGTCTAGTCATTAATCAGTTGTGGGTATGGAATGAAGCCTTTGCATCTGGTGATATTTACATACGTTTTTGTTCTAGTTGACTGTTACAAACACGTGCTGCGAGTATGTTCACCTAACTGAAGGAGCAAGCATGACAGGTCATGCTCACAGATCGGGGTCTCCAACTTCTAAGGGTCTCTTTTTCTCTCTCCTCAAGAACCTTCCTGACTCAGGTTCTTGCCTGTACCTGCCCCGGCCCTGCACAGCTGTCCGCTCTCTGAGTTCTTGTCACCCTGATTTGACCCATCCCATCAACTAGTCAGGTTCCAGCTGTTTTTATTCTCTAATTTTTATACCTTGTCTTCAGTGCAAGAATTTCACTTTTATTTGATGGTAAAACAAAGTTTTAAAAGTTAATACAAGGTATTAATCAGGGAAATTTGAACAATGATTGGATATTATTTTAAGTAGCAGAGTTATGTTTTAAAAATTTTTTATTGTATACTGCTCATAGGGAAGTACTTCTATGTGAAATTATACAATGCCTTAGATTTGCCTTAGAAATGTCTACAATAAAAGGAGAAGTTGTGCTCCCTTTGTGTACAATGTGTCAAAATGCATTCTACTGTCATGTATAACTAAATAGAACAAGTAAAAAAAATATCCATAATAGAGGGGAAGTGGTTACAGATAAAACACAATTGCCCGTGAGTTGGTAGTTATTGAACTGGGTGATGGGCACCAGGAAATTAATTACACTGATCTCTTTGTTTATATATATGGTTGAAATACTCCTGAATTAAAATTTTAAAAGAAATAAGGGTATTAGTGCACAGGTTACCTTGATGGAAAAAATAAAGTTAGGTACATCATACTTCATATCAGGCACCAAAGCAAATTCTAGATTAATTAAAGAATTTAATATAAGTGATACTAAGGCATAACCAGAGGAAAATATGGGTAAATGTTTAAATAAACTCAAAGTGAAAATATTATTTTAAGCATAAACTAAAGGAAAATATCAATTAATCTCACTATGTAAAAATTAAATTTCAACATGAAAAACAAAAACAAAAAAACCCTTTTCAACAAGTCAGCAAAAAAATGTAAGACAAAACATTGTTATACTTAATATAAAAGAGCTTTTAGAGAGTGATAAAAGAATAACATCTCAATATAAAAACTGTCAAAGGACATGAATGGGAAATTTATTTTAAAATACAAAGAAATGACAAAAAAAAAAATATATATATATATATATATATGAGACAAATGTATATATATATTCAACCAAGTATATATATATATATTTGACAAATACACACACACACACACACACACACACACACACACATGTGTTGTGGGCCAAACTATATGTGCCTTGACCAGACAAACTCCATTATCCTGAGACTCCATTTCATATAAGAAATGAAAACCCCACCTCTGTAACCCACCTCCTGCTAAACACACCGTTTGGCAATGCGCAGCGTCTGAAAAATGTTTCTTTTATTCTTGTGCAATGTATTCTTGTGCAGTGTACTCTGACTTGGGTTATTTCAACCTACTTCCTACTTTGCATATTTTTTTCAATTTTTAAATTTTATTTGTTCTAATTAGTTGTACATGACAGTAGAATGCATTTATACATTTTGATAGATCATACATAAATAGAGTATAATAGCCCATTTTTCTGATTGTACATATTGCAGGATCACATTGGCCATGCAGTCATACATGTGCATGAGGTAATAATGTCTGTTTTATTCTACTATCATTCCTTCCCCATACCCCTTCCCCTCCCTTCGCTCCCCTCTACCAAATATAAAGTAACTCTATTCTTCCCTATCCGCCGCCCCCCTTATGACTTACTGGTGGTTTTGGTTTGGGGCTACATAAGATGCGCTCTAACCGCTAATGGGGGTCAAAGGGAGCAAAGTCAACTTGGTCGCTGCCTCTTGGCCTGCTGGCAAATAAAGTTCCACGCCCTGCTTCAAGTCTGACTTGGTGATTTTTTCAAATGTTCCACAATATGTGTGTGTGTGTGTGTGTGTGTGTGTGTGTGTGTGTGTGCATGTGTGTGTGTGGTGTGTATAATGCAGTCTCAGTAAAATAAGAGGCACCATTGTGAATCTATCAGATGAACAAATCTTTTGAAATCAATCTTGGAGTAAGTGGATTAAAGGAACCAGGTACACCATCTCCGGTATTACTTGGTGGTATAATGCCACCTTTCCAGAGGGTAATTTGGCAACGTGCATCAGAAGATCAAGAATATTATCTTGTTGACCTGGAGATTCTATATTGAACTGTATACTTCAGAAATAAGTAGAGAGAAATACATTGATATTTGATGAGGTTTGTTAAAATGCTACTGAAAACAAATGGTAATGTCCCAAAATAATGGTTTAGTCCATTCATAAGACATGACATGGCACATTTATAGGACAGAATTCTATGCAACCATGACACAAGACACAACAAAATCTATAGGATACTCAACGTAAAAGCGTGAATGTCTTTGTGTATCCTGACATATTTGTTGGAAATGTAATTATAATGGTTATCTGGGGTTTCCCAAACACTCAAGAGTTTGGTGGAGTCATATCTTGAGATATTAAACAGCAGTTACTGCTTAGCAGTCAGGTTGATTTTGCCAACTTTCTTTATCACAATTTCTGCTTTTTACAAAATTTTGATGAGCATATAAAGTCAAAAAATAAGGCCATAACTAACACAAGACAGAAAGACAAAGAAAAGATGAATGAACATTTAATGAAACCAAAGGCATTTAGACTTAGGAAAAGATGGCCAATCAAGAGGGATCTTACGTATCCAGCAGAACTCCCCATTTGATAGGTGATGACTCCAAAGCACATGGGGGTGGACTGGTCGGGGTCCCACAGCAGCTTGATAAGCAGCTCAGGCCAGCTGCTGGCTCCAGCATCTGGTCGGTGCCTGCTTTATGGGCGCACATGGAGCCCAGTGGTTTGGTAAATGCAGTTTTATTAAGAAACACATTTGGCAAACTGCTATATTAAGATCTAACAAGTCCTTCATTTTCTTGTCCAAAACTTGGTGGATATTACAAGGTAACCAAAGTACAAAGAGCCAAAGTGCACTTATGTGGAGTCTATATTAGACCTTAAAATGCTACCTTCCATACTGGCCGAGTTATTGATAAGCCTGCTGGTGATTTTTAAATCCACTCAGGGACTCACATAGTACACAGTGATGCCCATTAGGGCTTTTTTTCCCCTGTTATTATTTTTTGCATTTTATTTTGTTTTTATTTTTAAAGAAAGTTAATTTTAATGTTTATCATTTTAATTCTGCCTATCATTTTAAACAAATAGTAATAGAAACAAAAATAGTGTCTCCTGCCCTCCCTCCCTGTTACTCTCTGGTCTTATGCAGCTGTAAGAAATCATGTTCAACCTGTGAGGTCATTTCCTCTGTAACTTACCTCCATATTCCTTAGGTGTATGTATATGCCATTATCCTGTAATCGCTTTATTTCAGATATCATCTTATGTCTTCCTCTCTTGACAGATACAGATTTAGCCCATGTGCACAGGCCCCCAGCTTTGTGTTTATGTTCTTATTTTGTATCCTGTAGATGCTGTTCATGTGAACCAGGTGGACTATGGTTCTTTTTACAAGGTGAATTATCATCTTTTAAAAAATATATTAACTTTCTTTTCTTTTTCGGTTCCAGGAATCGAACCCAGGGGTGCTTAACCACTGAGCAACACCCCCAGTTCTTTTTATTTATTTATTTTATTGTGAGACAGGGTCATGCTCTGTTGCTAAGGCTGGCTTTGAACTTGGGATCCTCCCGCCTCAGCCTCTAGAGTTCTGGGCTTACAGGTGTGAATAGGTTAGCTCTCTACCTACCCAGTCTTTTCATCTTCTGGTGTGCTGTGTCAGCCTCTCTGTAGCAGCGCATCCATTGGTTCTGTTACTTCCCATCAGTTCTCTGCCTTCTTGCTTTGGGCTGACTCGTGAGCCTCCCGGACCTGCCGCCCACTCTCTCTGAGTCCTGTCCCTGATGACCCTCACTTCCCCTGCCCTTGGTGAACACACTGAAATTCCGGGGAGTGTTTCCCTCAGTAGTATTCAAGGACAGGACAAGGACCTTGAACTTTCTTTTTTTTTTTTTTTTTTTTTGCGGTACTGGGGATTGAACTCAGGGCCTTGTGCTTGCGAGGCAAGCACTCTACCAGCTGAGCTATCTCCCCAGCCCTGGACCTTGAACTTTCGAGTGGCTGTGTCCAAAATGTCTTTGGGTTGACAGGAAGTTTGGCTGAATGTGAACTGCTAGGGTGAAAGTGTGGGCAAAGTGTGACATCACCTGGCTTCTGTGTCCTCATGTCACAGGGCTGTCAGCTTCTCTCCACCCTGTACTAAGAGACATGTGACATGTTACATTGTAGCTGCCTTAGAACAGTTAGGTTTTCTAGCAGCCACCTCAAAGTAGAAACAAACAAGTGAAATTAATTTTAATGACATTTTAACTCAGTCAAAAATACGTTGTAACTTCAACATGGGATCCATGATACACATTATTGATAAGACATTTGAATGTTTTGCCTCCAGAATCTGGCGTCTGTTCTACACTTCCAGCACCCCTCAGTTCAGACCAGCCTCCTTCCAAGTGCTCAAGAGTTACCTGATGACTAATGACTGTCACAGTGGACAGCATGACTTTGCATGCTGTCAGCATTTTCTCTTGGTCCCTTGTACACTAAGTTTCAGGTCAATATATGTCAAGATGTGTGTTCTTTGCATTGCTGTGTTCTTTCAACCTAGGCAGATACATTGCAAACCCAATCCCAAGAGATCTTATTGTGGTTTTTTTTTTTTTTTATGTATACTTGTTTTATTCATAATTTATAATGTTCTGGGATACCAAAAGTAATTTTAATGATGGATGAATTTAACAAAAAAAATCTTTTCCTTCATCTTAAAATATCTACTGATCCATCTTATTCAATGGCAATATTCAATGATAAAGGGAACATAAAAACAAACATGCACATGATTGTACAGTTTCCATAAAGGTCTATTTCATTATTGGTGGGTAGCTCATTTAACAGTTAAATACATTTAAATAATGTATAGGTGACTGCATGACTGCAGCATTGGTAACTAGATAACCAATTCAACTAGAAACCTGCTAACAAGTAACTGTCTAAATATTTAAAATACAGCTCTTGTTCAGATCATCCTTGTTTTGATCACCTTCTTGTGGGGGAAAAAAGCCTGCTGGTCACAGTGGAACTATATTAAGGCCAAGTCTTCTAATATCCATTCCCAGAGGGTTCTTTCAGCTGGATTAAGCCTCCAATTCCAGGGCAAGCCCAAGTTTGTGGCCTCCAGCATTAACGCTCTTCCCGTCTACCAGAGCTGATGGCGTAAGCTTCACACCAGGCCTTAGCATCTGAGTGTAGCCCGCTCCAATTAAACTAGTTGTTGACCTTTGCAGAAATGGAAGCAGTGGGATCCAACTGATAGTCAGCTGCAATGCCAAAACGAGTGCTCTTGGTACCTGATGTCCAAGCAAGGTTAACTGGAGTGTCAAGATCTTTACATACTTTCTGATAAATGGATCCTCCAAATTCTGTCCCATCATTGACATTAGTGTGTAGCTGGAAGTCCCCAGTCCTGTAGCCCACTGCAAAGTTATTCCTTGTCAGCTTTGATCTGGCACTGTCAAAGGTCATCTGGTACCCAGCCCTCATAACCAAAGATAGCTGAACCATGAATTGCAGGTCTAGCAAAATCAAAGACAACATCACAACCAAGGTTTATACACTCTTTCTTGTAAGGGACTTGATTCTACCACTTTTCTTTCCTGTGTTTGGTGAAAAGGTAGTATCAAATGTCAGCTTCAAACCTTGACAAATCTGGTCTTCAATTGCGATTTCTGTTCCCAGAGTGTTATCGGTGTTCCATTTTTCTGTGAAAGTCAGACCATACTCACACCATTTGTATTTGGTCTCCAAGGTCCCAGTAACTTTACCAGTGTCTGTATTAGATGGATCAGATGTTGAGGATTCCACACCACTGCATGACTTTGTTTTCATAGCCAGTTTCACCAACCCAAAGTCAAATCCTTTGCTGAAGGATATCTCTAGCAGCTTTGTGAAGGTCAGCATATGATGGATGGAGGAATACACATTGGCTGCTTGCAGCTCTCTCCATAGGTCGCCATGGCGAGGCTGCAGGAAGAGGTGATCTGGCAGTCTCCTGAGGGGCAACACAGCCCCTTGGCTTGCAGCTAAGGCCTCTGGGCTCTCTAGGATGGGGCTGAGCTGCTGGGGCTGGAGGACAAAGTGAAGGAGACACAGTTCTGCCCTCCACAATCCAGTCCTCCCCGAGATCTTATTGTTATTATGCCATTTCCACCCACCCATTTTCTTTTCTCAGTTCCTCTTTCTGATATAGGAATTGGTCAGTTATCAGACTTCTGGATAGATTTTCTAAATTAATTATTCTCTCACTACTATCCTTTCTTTCTACTTTCTTTTATTTTGAGACTGGGTCTTGCTAAGTGGCCCAGGTTGGCTTTGAACTTGAGATCCTCCCCCCTCGCCCTCTTGCATCTGGGATCACAGGCATGCATCACAGGTGCCCGGTTCTATTTTATTTTCTTTTTGTTCTGTACCCTGGGAAATTTCTTTAATATTATGTTTCAACCCTTGGTTGATGTTTCTGGTTCAACCGCCATACTTTTAAGTTCCTTGAGCTTTTTCCTTTCTCTCTTACATCATCACACCTGCTCTATCTCGTGAATGCAATGTCTTCTCTTGTTTGTCTGAGGCTTTCGAAGATTTTAAACATTTTACTCTCTTCTTATGGCCACTCCATTTCCCCTCAGTTCTTTCAGCTTTTCTTTACATAACAGTGATGCTTGTGGCCTCCCCTCATCCCTAAGGGAGTGACTGACAGCTTGTTGGGGGTGGGAGGACAGCCAGGGCTTGTCAGTTGGGGACTTTCGGCTGCAGGCTGAGCAAGCAGCTAGCCATGCATTTCCTTTTGACAGACCCCTGAAATCAGAATTTGGAGAAGTTTCCAAAGTATTTTGAGAGTTGCCTTGTAGGCTTTCCCTCTGGGCAGCCAGGGGTGTGCTGTAGCTTGACTCCCAGAAACAATCCAAGAGCAGATAAAGAAAGAGGGTGAGGATATGGAGTTCAGTATGCAGATTTCATTCCACCCTCTCTCTTTTCCTCCTCCTGCTCTCCCTCTTTCCTCTTTTTTTTTTTTTTTTTTTTTTTTCTTTTCCTGTCTTTTTCCGTCCACTTCCTTTCCTTAAGCTCAGAGCCTTGCCCCTCCTCTGTGTCTGGTCTGTGTGGGGTGCTGTCTACATAAATCTGGGGTCTTTCTCCTGGGCCAGGGGAATGGTAACCTGGTTGCACAGTTTGGGACTAGGGCAGCCAGCGCCTGTCTGGATCACCAGCCAGTCCTGGCTTACGACCGACGCTGTGTCGGGGTCCTCACACCGGAATCCCACAGGTCAGTTTCCTCTGCTCTCTGGAGTCCTCCTCCCCCAAAATTGCTAATTCCCAAGTCTGTGGATGTTCCCTTTCCTGTTTTCTTTATCATTGTAGATTTAAGGTATTTTTTATTCTGCTTTTGTAATTTTAGTGACATCTCTGGAGGAAGAGATGAAAGCAGTTGCTCTGACATCTGGAATTGGAAGTCCTCCATTAGATTTTTGGTTAGGAAAAGTAATAATTATTGCCCGCTATCAAAGCTATGTGTACACGATTCCAATATCATTTGCAAAATGGTCTATAATTATATTAGTACAATATAGAAAAACCAACAAAACAGGAAATGTTTTATTGTGCATAATTATGTAATAAACATATTTGCTCATAGCACTATCTTTTGACAGATATGAACAATATCAAAAAAACTAATACAACTGATTTTTTTCTCCTTCATGATTGCCAACACAATTTAGTTGACAGCAAACCTCCCATGAAAAATGTTCCTACCTTTGCAAAGCATCAGCGAAAATTTGGTTGTCAATTTCATCTGGAAAATTAATTTTCTACAGTAAAAAAATACAAACTAGGGCTGAGGATATAGCTCAGTTGGTAGAGTGCTTGCCTCGCAAGCACAAGGCCCTGGGTTCAATCCCCAGCACTGCAAAAAAAGAAAAAAAAAACAAAAAAAACTAAAATTCTTAGCTTTATCTTATGCAAAATTAAATATTTTTAATTTTTTCAACTGATTTAGTATTTTGTTATCTTTATTTAACTATAATTGAATAATTTTTATGTACTCATCAGAATTCTTCAGAAAATAGGGGGTGTCCTCTGATGATTCAAAGGGAGTCCCATGATAGGCCTGTTGACAGAGGTGTGGGTGGGGCTAAGGGAAGCAGCCAGGAGTGCTAAGGGACCCAGGGTCAGAGTTCTAAGATGGCAAGGGCAGGGAATGGTGCTGGGCTGTTACCTGACAGGCAGGGAGGAGTGCAGTAGGAATAACCTGGCACCACTTGCTTCTTACTCTCAGGCCTTCACCGTTAAACACATTTAGCCAAATGCAAGAGGAAAAGTCTGTGGGACGAAGCCTGCAGGGCTCAGTTCCAGGTCCAGAGCTGGAGAAGGCCATAATGAACAGGACCAGGGGAGGAAAACGGGTACAGAGAGCTGGGCCACAGTGTCGGATTGGTGGTGTGGGCTTCATCCGGAGAGAATCTGGAAGCTATTTGGTGACCATGGACACTTGGGATAATGGTATCCCCTGTTCCAGCTATGGTCCAGGTTTTTGCTTCAGTGTTCTCTTCAGGGTTAGTAATGCCTGTACTTGGTTCTGCTTGAGAGGAACTCAAATTTGCAAATGTAAAAATTTCTAAAGAGACATGAAAATTATAATCTCTTTGCAACTGAAGTAAAATGGAAATGCTTGTATTTTTCCTTAAATGCTTTCTATAGGATTAACAATGCAGTTTAAAACTTAAGAGAGAATTAATTCAATTTTCAAATCTGGATCGATGCTAACCTTCCCATTTAATTTGGCTGATGTGCAGATGTGAAAATCATCTCAGTAAAATGTTAGTGTTTTGTTTTATAAGAAGACAGTAACTTTAGCAAAGTCTTAAGCGTGCTAATAAAATTTGCTTTACTATAGTTTTTCACTTTGAGCTCTCTTGGGTTAATTTTTTGACCCTTCAGTGGGTTTATGTGCATGGAAGAACTTGAGAATTGGGTCTTTGGTTTATTTCCTAAATACTCACTTGAATTGCCTCTGCTTAGTTTTCAAAAGGTGGTTTCCTGGATCTCTATTCATCTGTACACTGTACCCTCTCTTTCCCTTTGTGAATTTGGACAATTCATACCCCTGCTTTCTCTTTGGTGTCCAGAAGTCCTGGTCTATGAAGCATTGTTGCTTAGCAACAGTTTAACGGTTCTTCCTCTCTGTGGCTATGACAAAAGAACTGATCAGAATCTCCACAACTCTTATTTATCCAGTAAAGATAGTTTCTTATGCTATTTTACTAATACTATAATTTTGTCTCTCTTTAAACTGCAACAAGATCAAAAATGTATATTTTAAATCAAACATTTTTTTAAATAGGCATACTTGTTTGCACTTGATTTTGAAACAATCTTCTTGCTTAAAAAAGATTCTTCCTGGGCTGGGGTTGTGGCTCAGTGGCAGACCACTTGCCTAGCATGTGTGAGGCACTGGGTTCAATTCTCAGCACCACATATAAACAAATAAGTAAATAAAATAAAGGTCCATTGCCAACTAAAAACATTAAAAAAAAAAAAAAGATTCTTCCTAATGAAGTAAGGTAAATCCTTTTCCCCTAAAGGAAAACCAAAGAATATAGACATAATTTTAAGCTGATTGCAAAAACTCCTGCATAGTCTTTTCTTACTCAAATTTGCCTCACATAGTATTTGGAATATAGTGATAAAAAAAATCTTCAGTCTGTCTTATGTGAACTTTGACTATTTAGGAAAAAACAATCTGGGATTTGTAAATCCAGAACTGTGACACTTTGAGAAATCAAAAGCTTTTAAAAAACATCTTTAAGAAATTCCAGAGTTAGTCTATTGATCTCTCTCCATCATCTGCTGAGCACATAGCTGTGTCATTTCAGAGAATCCCCCTTCCAGGTCTCTCCTCTCCAGGATATCCTGAGACTTCCTAGCTCCTGGAGGCTCCCTTTCCTGGTGCTCTGGCTAAATATGACCTCCCTACAGTGTTCCCTGGTTTTGCCAAAGGAACTTCTCCCAGGAAAAAATGGCAAAAAATAAACATGGATTCCCTCTGCCCCCTTCAGACCCCAGGACCACTTCCTCCTGCTTCCAGTGGCTGGAAAGTTCTGCTTTCCTTTCAGAGGTGGTAGTTCACTTTGCTAGTGCTTTGGCCTTGGCAGTACCTCATGCCTGGGGTTATTGGGACCAAGAGAGAAAGGGCAATTTGAAAAGCACGACAACTTAAAACAAAAACCCCAAACTAAACAAAACCAAGACAAAACCCAGAAGAAATTAGTGCCATGCTCTCTAGCAGCAGGGACCCCATTTTTTAAAAAGAAAGTTCCAGACTCTTTTCCCACTAGGAATGTCTTAAGAGTTCTCAGCACTTAATAATGAACAGTCTTTTAATTTCAGCCATTCTAATAGGGATGAAGTAGTCATTTCTTAAATAGCTTATTGAGACATCATTTATATGTAGTAGCTTGCCCATTTGAAGAGTACAATTTAATGTTTTTTGTTATATTGCCATTTTAATTTTTAAAAATTATGGTAAAATATATGTAACATAGGTTCCAATTTGATCACCTTCAGGTGTGACATTCAATGGCTTTAATTCCACTGACAGTGTTTTGCAACCATTTCCACCACACAGCTCCCTAATTTTCATTACCTTAAACAAATTCTGTATGATTATGCAGTAACACCCTATTCCCCTATCCCAGACCCTGGTAACCACTGATCTACTCTCTCCTCCATGAATTTGTTTAGTCTTGATATTTCCTAGAAGAAAGAGTTATATATTTGTCCTTTTGTGTCTGGCTTATTTCATTTAGCACTGTGTTTTCTAGTTTGATCATGTTGTAGCTTGTGTCAGAATTCATTCCCTTTTATAGCCAAACAACATTCCCTTGTGTGCTAGATCACGTTTTATTTACCCATTCATCTGTTTAAGGGCACTTGGGTTGTTTCTTATTTTTGCCTATTGTAAATAATGTTGTTATGGACCCTGGTGTATCCATTTGAGTCTTTGCTTTAAATTCCTTTGGGTGTACACATCTAGGAAGGGGAAGCTGGATCAGGGAGAACTAAAGGAACTAAAAAAAAAAAACAAAAAAAAAAACTGTTTTCCATAATGGATACACTATCCTATGATCCTATCAGCATGTATAAGGGCTCAAATGTCTCTATATCCTCAACAATGTCCCCCCACCCCACCCCCGCTTCCCCATTTTTAGAATTATACCATTCCTGTGCATGTATCCCCTGGTTTCGAATTGTTTCTCTGATGGCTAATACCATCATCTCCTCTCCTTACCAAAGAATTCAGTGTTAAGTATTTCCTTCTCTGCATTGCCCTAGCTGACTCCCACACAATTTGATATATTGTATTTTTGTTTTCATTCAGCAGCTCATGTCTTTTCAAATTTCTCTTGAGACTTCTTTGACCCATGAATTGTTTCGAATGTGTTATTTAGGTTTCGAGAATATGGAGAATTTCCTGTTGTCTTTATGTTATTATCTTCCAGTTTGGCCCTACTATCACCAGAAAGTACATTATGTAAGTTTTTAATTCTCTTAAAATTGTTGAGATTTGTTCACAGCCAGCATACAGCTGATCTAGGTTATATGTTCTGTGGGCACTGGGATGTACCTTCTGTTGCTGCAGGGTGGAGTATTAAATGTTGAGCAGATCTTGTTGGTTGTTGCTGTTGAGTTGTTCTATATCCTTGCTGATTTTCCGTTTAGTCCATTCATTGTTGAGAGTGAGGTGTTGTAGTTTCCAACTACAATTGTAGGTTTGTCTGTTTCTTCTATCAGGTCAGTTTTTAAAGTTGGTTTTATAAGTGAATTATAGTTATGCATGATAGTGGGGGTAATTTTGATGTAGTCATACATGCATAGAATTTCATTTGCCCCATTTCACTCCACAGCACTTCCTCTTTCCTTCCCTCACTCCCCCTCGTTTACTCTATTGGTCTTCCTTCTATTTATTTACTGTTATTGTTTAAAGTTGGTGCTCCGTTGACATACATAAATGTGGAATTCACTGCAGTGTATTCACACACACACACGCACACACAGGGTAATTTTGTTCATTCTGCATTTCCTCTCTTTTCCTCCTCCTTCCTCCCTCCCCCTCAATGGCCTTCTTCTGCTCCACTGATCTTCCTGTATTTTTTTTGTGAAATATGCCCTCTGCCTTTACATTACTCTAACTTCTTCCACGACCTGCATAGCTGAACCTGAGGAACTCTCGAGGGGCAATGGGGGATTAAGAAAAATGCACACACAGATATTAAAAGCTGGGATCAGGTGGACCACTGCACTCTGATGGAGAAACAGTGTCTGAGGAGCTGGCCCATCTAGTTTATTTATGTAGGGTCTCGTAATCAAGAAGCAATCACCCTGTGTACATGTATGATTACAGGAATGGTATGAATCTACATCGTGCCCAAGCACAGAAACGAAATGATGTACCCCATTTGTGTACAATGAATCAAAATGCAGTCTATAAAAAATAAAAATAAAACAGAAGAAATAAATACTTCTATAGGCATTGTTCTTTGTGCACTAGAAAGTTACAGGGCTAGAGATATTCTTGTAGCTATTTCCCTGTTGCAATGCTAAAAAGTTACTGTTAAGCCAGCAGGCTTGGAAGTAACAGTGCCAGTGAAACATTGTGGTTGTCTTGTCATGCTCAGAAACCTTGTATCCCAGGGAGCTCTGTGCCTGAGATCAAGGTTGAGACTGATAAGGTGATAACACGAGAGGTGCACAGAGCTTCTTTGGGTGGGCCGTCACCATAGCAACTGGGCATCCTGTACCCTTGCACAGAAACACTCCCAGGCAGCAGGGGTGCCACAGCCATGAAGCAATCAGGGACCCCCGATCTCTTGTCACTGCACTGCACAAACTTCAGCATTTGAGAGGAAACATTTGACTGTTAGAAAATAGAAAGTGTCTTATTTCAATTAGCATGATGTTCTCCAGTCCATCCATTTACAGGCACAGGCAAATGCCATAATTTCATTCTTCTTTATGGATGAGTAAAACTCCATTATGTACATATACCATGTTTTCTTAATCTATTCATCTGTCGACAGGCATCTGGACTGATTCCATTACTTGGCTATTGCGAATTGTGCATTGATGTGGCTGTATCACAACAGTATGCTGTTTTTAGTTCTTTTGGATAAATGCCAGTGGGTAGGATAGTTGTCATATGGTGATTATGTTCCTATTGAGGATCCTCCAGAAGAGTTGTACTGATTTGCAGTCCCACCAACAATGTATGAGCATACCTTTCCCCCCACGTCCTCGCCAGCATTTATTATTACTTGTATTCTTGCTGATTGCCATTCTAACTGGAGTTGGAATCTCAGTGTACTTTTGATTTGCATTTCCCTCACGGTGCAGTTTTTGATTCATATATTTTGTAGCTGTTGTTTGTACATCACACTTAGGATTACAATATCTTCTCGATTTATTTGCCCTTACATTGTTATATAAATCTTTAGTAATTTTCTTTCTGAAATCTACTTCATCTGATATTAAGAAAGAAACTCCTACTTTATGTTCACATGGTATATGATTTTGGTTCCATTCCTTTTCATCCTACCTCTATCATTATATTTTAAGTGAATTTCTTGTAGCTATCATATGGTTGGGTCTGTCATTCTCTGTCTTTAATCAGTATATTTAAACCAGAATAGATAGAAATGATAGAAAAATGGAATAATAGATTTAAATCAAACCCTGTCCACTTCCATTTTTCTATTTGCTGCATACATCCTTTATTTCTTTTCCCTTCCTTTTAAACCTTTGTTTGTTAAGAGTTTGATATTTTGTATGTTTTGGTTCATTTTCTTTTTTTGTTATTGGGGGTTGATACCAGGGGTGCCCTATTAGTGAGCTGCATCCCCAGTCCTTTTCATATATTTTTTTTTTACTTTGTGAGACAGTGTCACTAAATTGCTTAGGGTTTCACTAAGTTGCTGAGGCTGGCCTTGGATTTAGGATCCTCCTGCCTCAGCCTCCTGAATGGTTGGGACTATAGTCATGTGCCACCATGCCCTGCTTCCCTTGTTATTTTTGTAGCTGTTATTCTTTGATGCTTATTTAAGCTGATGATTTAGGGTCACATTATTATCTTTAACTCATCTTAAGTCTACTTCAAATGATACTGAATTACTTCACATAAAACAGTCTTAGGACGATAGACCTTTATTTCTCCTCTCTTCATGCTATTTTTGTCCTATGTATGTTGGTTTACTTCCACACATACTATAAACTCCATAGTCTAAAGTGCTACAGACTGAACTGTACCCTAACCCAAATGTGTATTTGGAGATAGAGCCTGTAAGGAGGTTATTAATAAGGTTCAATGAATTCACAAGGGCAAGGCCCTGATACGACGGGATTAGTGTCCATGTAAGAGACACCAGTGTAATCTCTCTCTTCCCAGCATGAGAGGACACAGTGTGAAGGTGGTCATCTGCACAGGAAAAGAACTCTCACGTGAATTTGATCATGTTGGCACCATGAGCTCAGGCTACCCACCTCCAGAACTGTATGAAACTATATCTTTATTGTTTAAGCCTCCCGGTCTATAGTTATTTTGTTATGGCAGCCCAAGCTAAAACGCATGGTTATTAGTTTGCTTTAAACTTTTGATAAAAAATTGATAAACAACAATTCCTCTGACCCTGGCAGTACTGGGGATGGAACCCAGGGCCTTGTGCATGCCAGGCAAGCAGCCTACCACTGAACTACATCCCCAGCCCTTTGGGTCTAAGTTGCCCAGTCTTGTCTCAAATTTGCAATCCTCCTTCTTCAGTCTACCAAATAGCTGAGTTTATTGAACAAAGCTCTCTTAAAGATTTTAAATAATAAGAAATTTTCATCTAGATGGGTAGTTATCATTTCTGGTTCTCTACATTCGTGTAGGCCAATTTCCATCTGGTATTATTTTCCTTCTGCCTTTGAAGAATGTCACTTAAGCCATTTCCTGCCACAAGGGATGGAAAATGAGTATAATGGCCATGATCATTTGATACAAATAAGGAAGGAGAGTTAAGGTCCCATATGCTTTTCTGGTTTGTGTACACAGTAATGGTCCAAGCCAGTGTCATGGTCCCTGGTGCTTGGACAATGGTCCATGTTCTCTTTACTCATCTTCATAGTCAGTTAAAAATGGATTCACATGAAGGTCATGGAATAAAGTATCATTATCTTCTTCCCCAGGGAAAGGGCTTAGACTTCATATGAAGTTGGGGGTAGGTGATGAACTTGGGTCTCGTGTGCTGTGGTATGATTTCAGAAAAACATTTCACGGTGCTCACTCCTACCCCTTGGAGTGTGAGAAGTAGGTGAGGGCCCTCCACCGATGAGCTGAGCCCTCCTCTCACAGGGCCAGTCAACATAGCTGCCTGGCCTGTAGGCAGGACTGACTAGTAGCCAAGACACTCAGAATGCAGACACTACCACCACCACCCTTTTGATCTGGACCACCTGTCATTTAACATTTTTTACAAGAGTCTTCTACCTTTTCCGTTTGAAAGGGTCCTTCTTTTGCCTTCACTTTTCCCCCCCAAATATATAGTTTTGGGTTGACTAGGGGTTGCTCCACTTTCTCCTGGCCTATATTATTTCTGCAAGAAGTACGCTGTCACTCTTACCCTTGATTCTCTGTACATGATGTGCATTCAGGGTGGGGGTTCCTCTTACCATTTTCTCATCTTCACTGCTTTAAACAATTTTATCATGTTGGGCTTTGGTGTGATTTTCTTCATAGTTCTTTTACAGGGGTTCATGTAGGTTCTCAGATCTGTGGGTTTATGCTTTTCATCAAATTTGAACATGACTTTTTCAGTTCACTCAATTCAGGGAATCCAATTGCATGTGTATTTGTCAACTGATATTGTTCCACACATTATACTATTGGTTTCCCCCCACTTTTTGCTGTTTCACTTTGGGTAGTTTTATTGCAATATATCTTAAGTTTTGCAATGCCTAAATCATCAATCTCATCCAATGTTCACTTCGGATACTGCAGATTTCATCTCAGAAGTTCAATCTGAATCTTTTTAAAAAATATGTTCCAACTACCCACTAACTATGTTCCTCTAACTTCTTGAATATATGGAATATAGTCACAAAACTGCTGTCAATATCCTTGTTTAATCTCACAATTTTTCTCCTTCTGGTAAACAGAAAACTATGCACCCCAAGATGCCCACATCTTTGAACCTATAAAGGTTCCTCTGAATCCATGTTATATGGCAAAAGGGATTTTACATATGTGATTGAGGGGTCTTGAAATGGGGATATTAAGGGGACCTCTGTAATCACAAAGGTTCATATAAGAGGCAGGGAGAGTTACAGAGACCAGAGTGATGTGGGACCATTAGTCAAGGAATGTGGGAAGACTCCAAAAGCTGAAAAAGTCAAGGAAAACATATCCTCCTGGGGAACTGGCAGAAGAAACACAGCCCTGAACACCCAGTGAAAACTTCTGACCTAAGGATCTGTAAAAATAATGTACTATTTTAAGTCACTACATTTAAAAAGCAATAGGAAACACTTTTCATTAGGGTTGTCGTCCAGTTTCTTTGCATGCCTGGTAATTTTTGATAAACAGACATTTTTTACCTTGTTGAGTACTGATATTTTTATATTCCTACAAATATTCTTGAGTTTGTTGTCAAGCTTTATTACAAAGGGCTACCACTGAGTCATCGTTTGGATTAATTTTATCTCATTACTGAGGCAAGATCCCTTTTGGTACTGCTTTCTTTTCTTAATTTTATTTTTATTGTAAACAAACGGGATACATGTTGATTCTCTGTTTGACTGTTAACTTCTGAATGATGTGGTTCTCCAATCTGCTGGGAACAGCGGATCGGCCTTTGATGAGTTTCAGGCACTGTACTCTCATCCTTTGCAATGTCTTTTCCCCCTTTGTCTTGTGCAGCTTCCTTGTATGCATGCACTAATCAATCCTTAACTGAATACTTAAGGAGGAACCTCTGCAGATCCCTGGTGTCCCCTTTCTGTACAGCATCCCCTTTCCAGAACCCTGCTCTCTGAATTCGTGACATTGCCCAACCCTCAACACAGGTAGACTGTGGGGATCTGCCTCATTTCCCATTTCTCACATCATGGCGTGGAAATGTTCTCCTGGCAGTGAGTTAGGTCAATTTTGAGTTCATCTTTTTTCCTAATCTTTCAAGACTCTCTGGCCTGCATTGGCTGAAGATCAAATGTCTCATATATTTTGTTTATTTTGTTCATTTGTTTCAGGTGGAAGGGTGACCCAGTGCCTATATCTTGGTTGGAAGTGAAAAGCAGAAGTTTCTATTTAAAATTAATCTTAAAATAAAATTTTCTTAATTTCATATGATCTCCTCAGGTCTATTCTCTAGTCTTTCTGCAGGCATTAATTATTAACCTTCTTGGCATTACAAGTTATATACGCATATATTTTCATCGTTTTAAACAGTTTTTTTTTTTTTTTTTTTTTTTTTTGCAGTGCTGGGGATTTGAACCCAGGGCCTTGTGCTTAGTAAGGCAAGCACTCTACCAACTGAGCTATATCCCTAACCCTTTTTAAAATAGACTGTGAGCTTCTGGTGGGAAAATAAAAAATTTAGCCCTAATATAGGACCTTACAAATATGAGAAATATGAATGCTCAATAAGCATCTACTTCATGGAACAACTAATACATAGGAACACTATTTGGCCCAGGACTTCAAGTTTTGAAGGTCATGGAAATGGTAGTGTTTTCAAAGCAGTAAGGAGATTCATGATCTTATGAGAACCTCTGTAATAAGATGTATTGATTTCTTTGTGTGTTACCTTTTTTGGAGAAAAAAGGTAAACAAATCAAATCAAAATAAGATGGTTCTTTAGACAAGTTGTCTTGGCAGTTAATCAGTTTCTAAAGAGTGGCTTAAGACTTAGAAGGCATAAGCTTTATAATTTCTGTGTCTTCTGAGGACAGGGTATATAAGAGGCTTACCATGTATGTTGTAAACATACTTTCTTTTTTTTTTTTTAATATTCAACTAAGAGAACCCAGATTTTCCTCTGAAGTTGTATACAGTTCTGGTGAGACTGTCATTCCAGGTATCTGTTTTCCCACATTAAAGAAAAAAAACTTTGGTTTTTCATTGCCAGGCCAAAGACATGTTACATAAGTTTGGTCCATTTTACTTTTTCCATGACTTTGAATCTTAGCAAATGACTACAGGGTAAGAAAAGACTGGAGATCCCTTGTGTTGTCAGCACCTGGGCTATATTACACCTACGAGTTACCACATACTTCTAATAATGGTTCTCTCGATTTCACAGATTGACTTTTGAGTTCTTAATCTTTGTAATAAATTACTTTATGCCTATATTAAGCAGAGTAATTTTTGCTGCCTGTGACCTAAAAGCAAAAAAGCTGTCATAGTATAACATGCAATATTGCATCTCAAGATGGGGGGTTCATGTGGTCTTTTCAGTTAATTTGGCTGTCTGACTAAAAGCCCAAAGTGGGCAACCTGTGAGAGATGTCTGCTGGAATGGCAATTCAGCCTTAGTCTGTACTCATAGACCTACCCAGATCTCAAGGAATAATAACTGCACAGTACTGGCCAGGCAACAAATAGACAATGTGTCTGGTGTTAGCAAGGTATTCTTAATGAACACTAACATAATCTAATATGAAGTCAGCTGGTGTAACTGCCCTTAGGAATTAAGATCTTCCAATATGATAGCCATTAGACTTATGAGGTTATTTAAGTTAAATTTAAACATTTAGTTTTTCAGTTGTTCTAGTCACACATGCTTTTGGACAGTGTACCTCAAGAAAAATGTCGGGATAAATTTATGAAATATATCTTTTTTAGTGACATAGAAAATTTGATCTTTAAACATTTCATAGTGCTTCCTAGTTTAACAAACTGGAGGTGCCTTTGTATATGATGGACTCAAGGTCTCATGAGTAACTGTGCTGAAATTCTCATTCCTGATGACACTGATGTGGTAGACGGATGACCCGGGTGCTCGGATCCCAGCTCAGGCCAGTTCTCCCTGCACCACAAGCTGTAGCTGCAGAGGTTTAGGTGGAGGCAGTTGTGAAGAGAAGAAAGCAAAGGCCATCTTGGCCTCCTCTTTCCTAGGTTCAGGGTATAGCACCACACTGAGGCAGAACTTTCTCCCTGATTAGGGAGTCTTCACTAATCCCAGGATGACTGGGTTTCTGAGTCTGAGACCCCTAAGTACGCTGTGAATCTATTTGTTTATGTCTGTATCCCCTGCTTGAGTGAGCTGCTTGAAAAATATACCATTTTCTCTATGTCCATATCCCCAGTAGCTGGCCTGCATACAGCAGGTGCTCAGTGAGTGAGCCGTTTCATTGACAACACTGACTGGACATGGCACTTTCCCCTGTCAACCTCCACATTCGGATCTCTGAAATGAGTAGGTGGGTAAAGGCCCTTCTATCTTTGAGGAGTTAAATGAAACTTACTGCTTGTGGTGGCAGTACTGAGGAATGCCCAAACCATTACTAAAGTCCCTGTTTCTTCACATCTTTCTTCTGCCTCTTGATGACATTGTAAGATCCAAGAACTCTGAAACAGAACCAACTGAGGGTTGGTTTTCCCTGGTATATTCCCTGGCATGACCCACAGGACCTACAGATGTGGCTACTAATGTTACCTTGTTGCTTCAATGCCTCTGCACACTCAGGAAAGATAATTAGGGTTGTTTTGTTTTTAGATACTTTGTTACTGACATTACAGCTTCTGGAAATCTGAAAAGAAAGAAAAGGTAATTTACACATCAATTATTTGGAATATGAAATGCATGCTGTCATGGTCTAAAGAGTCTGAATGTTGACTAGTCACTATCTCCAGGTAGCTCACCTACCCTAATTCTGGTAAATCACAGCACTGAGGAGGACTCTAAAGATCAACCACACTTCTGAACTACTGATATGCTGGGAAAGAGTGTGATTAGTTACTGATCTTCCATTTTTGATGAAGTTCCAAAGTTTGCAAACAATTTAACAATTTAGGGCTATGATATGAATCACCCTCCTTTGTTTATACTCCAGTATGGGAACTAGGAGGAAAACGAAACCATGGGTTTTATTAGGATAGCAACATACTCTTCTGAATGTCATTCATCATTTGTGGGAAAAAAGTCAGAGATCTACTGATTCAGAAGATCTTTTGTACCAGGATCCTTGTTCTAGTGCAGAGTCAGGAACTTATTCTCTTTTCCCCTTCCCTTTCTAGCCTGGCCCACAGCAATTCAAGTCAGGGAGGCTCTGGGGTAGCAGTAAAGAGCAGGATGCTGGGATCTCTAGCTGCAGCAGACAGAGATGTGGGGAGGAAGAGGTCTTGGATGCCAAGAGATGTGGGGGAGGCTTCTGGGAATTCCCATAGTGGTAGAGGGAATTTAGAAAGAGACACCAAACAGGACCCTATAGTTGTGGACAGAACAGAAGGAGCAATTGTAGTGATCAAGGGAACATAGTGATCCTTCACTAAGATGGTAAACAACTGATTATATAAATTATATAAATGAGTGTCAGCTAAGCATTTGAAGACTATATTCTTCACTAGTGCCAGAATTGTGATTTTATACAGATGCTTTAAACTTTCTCATTGAGTTAAAACTTAAAACTATAAATGTATTTTTCTTTAAAAAATTATAGTTGAAAGAGAAAATGAATTCACATCTGTAAGGAGAACAGGACTCAATCCACACAACTTAAGACAAAAAATACTTTCTAATTTTAGAGTACAAAAAGCATCAAAACATCAAAATCCTCAGACTATAGAGATAAGCTGGTGCTCTTTCAGGTAATTTAAGAGGACAATCAATTAACAGATTAGGCCTGGGGCTAGGTAAACATTAGAGGTTCAAATCCCAAGTATGGATTACTTTGTCTCTTCCATGGTCACAAAGTCCAAGCTTAGCCCCAGTCTGGTGCCCCTAACTTACACTAATGATTATATAGATAGGAGTGAGGTCTCTACCATCTTATTTGAAAAACTGAAAATTCATCTATTATTTCCAGTGAATACAGGACTCAACTAAGTGAAATATAAATTTAAGATGTCATTCTACTATAAAAAACATTGGTTTGGAAAAAGTTGAGCAATTAAAACAACAGTTTCCTGCTCTGGGCTATAGATGAATTGATCAAAAAAACCCAGCTGGTGGAAATGGTGAAAAAGCTCAAAGATATCCCCTTGGTTTGTCACATATTGATAATTTCTGCACATCCTGGGCTGGCTCTATTAATTATCACTTTTTTCTGAGTTTCCAAAATAAATAATTTTTGTGAAGCACGGGGTCATGTACTTTTTAGCATTTTTCTTTATTTTTCTCACTAGTATGGCAATCTCTTCTTGAATTTTAAAGTTTCTCCTATGATTTCCAAAGATTAAGTGGATGGAAATGAAAATCCCCAATCATTAGTTGTTCTATTGTAAACCCAAGCAGATATGACTTTTTATTAAACATTAAGTATATTTTCTTTCATTTTGAGATTTAGAAAATTTAAATATCACCCAACCCCTGAAATTTACATAGCCTCTCTAAAATGTTTTCAGTCATTAATAATGTTACTCAAAAAAGGAGTTTTTTTTTTTTTTTAAATGAAGTTCAACAGTTAAATAGGGAAAGCAAGCATAATTTATGAACATTATAAACTTTCAAAAAGTAAAATAACTGGTCCATGTTCTCAAGCATAAAGTCTACAATTGTAGTATGTGGAAATTGTACCTATAAAACCCAACATTTATTGAGCATTTGTGTAACAACCTGGGAGGTAACACCTTTGAGTATCCTTATTTTACAGATGATAAAAAACTATTAAAGGTTTTTAGAGAGAGCACAGAGTTACGATGAGACAGATTTGGTGGTCTAACTTCAGAATCTTAGCTTTCTACACTGTCTGAAGGTGAAAATAAATTTATTTCCAGAATCCCAGATAATGGCACTAGAACAATTTTTTATTTTTTAGAAACTAAAAGGTACAATATTTTAAAGAAAATGGATGGGTATGTAGCTCAGTGGTAGAGTGCTTGCCTAGCAGGTGTAAGGCCCTGGGGTCGAGCCCCAGCGCCAGGAAACAAAAACAAACCAGTGACGGAAAATATATGAAATGCCACGCTACCAACGAAGATACGAGTGACTGAAACCGCTGGGCAATCTTGTCCAACTGCTCTGGGGCGTTTTTATTTAACGTGGCTTTTTTTTTTTTTTTTTTTTTTTGCTGTACTGGGGATCGAACTCAGGGCCTTGTGCTTGCAAGGCAAGCACTCTACCAGCTGAACTATCTTCCCAGCCCTATTTAACGTGGCTTTAAATAGATAAAAACAAAACAAAACAAAACAAAAAACCTACATAATTCATCATCAATTTTATGCATGCGTGGCAAGTGAGGTTAAAGACAGCTTGTCAGAAACCAAAAGGATTTTACGTACGTACATATCCACTGGCCCGCGCCAGTTTGGCGTAGGAAACTAAAGGACACGGCTTGCCTTTTCCTGGAAGCGCCGGCGGCGGCCGCAGACCTGGCAGACCGACCCGCGGGGTGGAGCCGGCTCTGCGCGCCCGGTCACCTGGGCGTCAGGTGCATCCTGCATCTCCCGGGGTTTCTCCAGAAAAAACAGACGCAGAGTCGAAGGGCAGGCAAAACGCCGCTTTGGGGCTCTACGAACCTTCTCAGGCTTTCGTTCCTCTCAGACGTTCTGCGCGGCCCCGGGTGCACGCGCGTCGGCCTCCTTCGAGCAGCCCGCGCGCACCCGGGCTCCGCAGCCGACGTCCCCTCGGCAGCGCAGGTGCAGTGCCTGCGCGGCGCGCGGCGCCCCCTCTGGGAGCGCGGTGACTGCGGCCGCGCACGGCGGGAGCGGGCCTGCGCTCTCGGCGAGGCCCTCCGCGGTGCCCCCGCCGTGCGCCTGTGCCGAGCGCGGCGCGCCCCGCAGCCCCGCACACCTGCCTCCCGGCCGGGCCGGCCGCGCCGCGCCGCCGCCATCTTGCCGCCGCCGCCCTCCGCAGCGCCGCCCGGCCTCTCAGCGCCCGAGTCCCGCGGGCGGCGCCGGCGGCGGCCGAGGAGGAGGAGCGGGAGGCGCGGCCTCGCCTCTCGGGCCCTCAGGGCCGGCGCGGGCGGGGCGGGGCGGGGCGGCCCGCGGCCCCGGGGCGCGGCCTGCTCGGCCCGGGCGCCCCCTCAGCCCGCCCGGCCGCGGCCCCGAGCCCCGGGAAGCGAGGCCGCGCCTCCCGCTCCTCCTCCTCGGCCGCCGCCGCCCCGGGAGCCGGCCGCGTCCGGCGCCGCCTCTTCCGCCCCGCCGGCGTCCGCGCGGGCGGGCCCGACGTCAGCGCCGCCCCGCCCGGCCCAGCCTCGCCTCGGCCTCGCAGCGCGGCGGCGGCAGGTCCCTCCCCAGACATGGCCCTGGGAGGCGGCAGCACATGGCGGCCGCGGCGGCCGTGAGCGCGCCCCCGGCCCGCCCCAGCCCGCCCTAGAGGCCGCCCGCGCCGGCCCGCCACGGCCCCGCCGCCCCCCGCCCCGCCGCCGCCGGCCCCGCCGCCCGCGCGCGCCCGCCCCGCCGCCGCCATGGGCGTGCAGGGCTTCCAGGACTACATCGAGAAGCACTGCCCGAGCGCCGTGGTGCCGGTGGAGCTGCAGAAGCTGGCCCGGGGCAGCCTGGTGGGCGGCGGGCGGCAGCGGCCCCCGCAGACCCCGCTGCGCCTGCTGGTGGACGCCGACAACTGCCTGCACCGCCTGTACGGCGGCTTCTACACCGACTGGGTCAGCGGCGGCCAGTGGAACCACATGCTCGGCTACCTGGCGGCGCTGGCCAAGGCCTGCTTCGGCGGCAACATCGAGCTCTTCGTCTTCTTCAACGGCGCGCTCGAGAAGGCCCGGTTGCACGAGTGGGTCAAGCGGCAGGGCAACGAGCGCCAGACGGCGCAGCAGATCGTCAGCCATGTCCAGAACAAGGGCACGCCGCCGCCCAAGGTCTGGTTCCTGCCTCCCGTCTGCATGGCCCACTGCATCCGCCTGGCGCTCATCCGCTTCCACGTCAAGGTGCGGCCGGGCCGCGAGGCCGGGGGCCCTCGGGGCTGGGGGTCTAGGGAGGTCCTCGGTGCTCAGGTTGATGGGCCCCGGGTCCTGGGCGCCCGGGGTCAGGGCTGGGGCCGGAGTTCAGGGGAAGCCGGGCCTGGGCCCGCGGTGGTCCTCCCTCCGCAAGGACTGGGTAGTAGGCCGCACCGCCTTCCCTCCAGATCCCAGGCCTCTCCCGGGGCGCAGCGTGTCGCCAGACTGGCGCGCGGGGGACCTGGGAGAGCGTGCCTGGAGCCGGCCCAGCGGGCGCAAGATGGATGTCCGGCGGTTCGGGCAGCGCACTGTTCAAGTCCGCCCCCAGCCGTCGCTCTTCGCTGGCCTGCTCCGGCCGCACGGACATGTGAGGATACCGAGCGTCGGTGAGAGCCCTGCACCAGAGCTGGGATTGGTGGTGTCATCATCGCTAATACCTTAGTATTTCCTCCCCTTTTGGAGGTGGGCAGGCTACCCACTCGCCTTCGATTTGAACAGTATATGAGCATATGCATCTTTCGAATTTAGTCCTTTCTTTCCTAGCAACAGGTTTATGTTGGAAGTCTAAAGGATAAGCAGTAATAGTGGGGGCTTCGCCGGGGCCGGGGGGGAGAAGCAGCTGGAAATGGGCAGTGCTGCCTCCATAGCTGTGGGAGGTGAAACTTGTGTAAGGCCAGTGCCTCCGCCTCTAATTCAGAACGCAGAACCCTGCCTTGTGCCTTTGAAAATGAGATGTTGGGAGTGTGTGTGTGTGATTTCAAAGAATTGTAAAACTTGACAGGATAAGATTTTTCTCAGTTCCGTGACAGACTGTTTTTAAGCTAGTTCCATTTTGTGTATCTGATGCAGAAGGAGTTTAGAATTAGAGGTAAGAGTTTGGGGATCATGCCATTACAGGCCTGAACTTGCAGGATTTATTTTTCTGGTGCATAGCTAAATGTTCAGTGACCTTCAGCAGCGCCCTGACTGGTGGGTAATCAGAGCTCCACATTGTCAGCTTTCTGCTGTTCCTGTGGCAGAGGGTTGTGTGGCCAAAACTGGGCCAGAGGAACCTGAGGACCCATGGTTAACTAGAAAAATAATCACATAAATGATACTGAACTTCAAGTTTTGATTAGTTGCTTTTTCCTTAAAACAGGTTTTTTTTGTGTGTGTGTGGGGAGGGGGGCTCTATTTTCTTTTAGCACTTGCCACTTTGTCTTCCAGTTTGTCTTTTTTATTTCTCTTGAAACTGTGCCTTAGTTCAAAGTTGGTGAAATTCTCCCTCTTCCTGATTGCCCCCACTGCCTGTGATGAGATGGTGGTAGTTAAGCCTAAAATGATAGCGGAAGTCCCACCCAGGATCCTGTTGCAATTGGCGAAATGGATTTTGAGGCCTGGGTAGAAGCGGCTGAGGAGTGGTGATTGGCCCATGAGCCTGGCAGATACTCCATGTGCCATTCCTCAGGAAGTTCGGGTGAGAGGCCGTGTGTGCTGCTCACATTTTCTCAGTGGCAGCCTGGGCTCTCAAGAGGGAAGGTGGTGCCATTTCTCTTCTGTGATCCACTCTGGCAGAGAGAGATCCTAAGCGTTCATAGTTTTGGCTTCAGAGTTGGGAAATACCACTTAAGAGGCAGTGTGAGCTTTACTTACTTGCTTTTGGTGAGAGTACTGGCCATGGCTTTAGTCAGTGACTTTCAGGGGAACACTAAAAATATTACTTGGGCTTAGAATCAGTCTATGTATATGTGGTTGCTGTATCTTTTGAAAGAACTATCACATTTCTTTTTAACTGTAACTTCTCTTTATCTTTGTGCCCCTTGGAAGGCCTCATACACCTCGGACGTGATCAGAATTTTGATCTGTGTTTGGAAACTGGATTTAAACTGCATTTAAGATGATCTTTCCACTTAGATTTCTGGATGCAGAATAATTTTGTCTAGGTTTTGCTTTAGATGAGCTTTTGATTCACAGTATTTGCACAGATTAATATTGTAATGACTCCACCACCTGGTGGCCCCTTCCTTTGCAACCTTACCTTTTAAAAAAAATGCCTGATAAATTTGGCTCCTAGAAATGTCTCAGCAAGCAAGTGAATTGTCAGGAAGTTTAGGTACAATGACAGGAAAAAGTAGCTTTCTCTTTCCTCACTGAAGAACCCTTTCAGCTCCCACTCCCAGTCTGCCCTCTCCTTTTTAGATGTAATTTAACAAGCTTGGTTATCTATTTTCTCGACTCAGCTTGAGAAGAGGGTGAAGAGGAAAGTCTGCCAGAGGCAGGAGCACCATTAATAGCAAGCAGTGACAAGGGAGAAGATTTAAAAAGCTATAAAAAGCAGACATAATTCTGGGGCTATTTTAGAAAAAGAAAAACAGCCCTATGTACTTCAGTAGGCCCTGAGGGTAGTTCAGTGTTTGTAATGATGATTTTGAGTGAGTTAGAATTTATTTTCAGTGTTGTCTGTTGAGGCGAGTGAGGCAGTGTATACTATTATTTTTAAGATACCATTAAAATGGTTAGAAGTTTTAAACCATAATGAGATACCCCTATATGCTTATTAGAAAGGGGAAAATAAAAGACCGACAAAACCAAGTGCTAGCAAAAATGCTGAGCATATGGAATCTGTCACACTTGCTGGTAGTATTGCAAAATGATGCTGTTTCTCTAGAAAATAGTTTGGTGGTTTCATATAGAATTAAGAATTCATTATGTTATCCAGCAATCCCACTCCCAAACTGGAACAATCATATCCTTTAGTAAGTGAGCAGTTAAGCAAACTGTAGATCCATTCTCTGGGGTACTACTTCATAGTTAGAGGGAAGGCACTATTGATATGTGTCAACTTAAACACAAATCTTTTACAAAGGTTTTAGACTGAGGATAAGAAGCCAGCTTCATATGTGTGGTTCTCTTTACTGGACATTCTCGTGAAGATAAACCATAACAGTGGGGGCCAGTCAGTTGCATCAGGAGTAGAGAAGAGGAGGTGTGGACACGTGAACAGTGGAAGTGAGCTTCCTGAGGTAGTGGAACTCTTCTGTATCTTGGAGGTGGTGGAGGTAATGTGTTTTAACATAAGAACTATATATCAAAGATAAATAAAAATTTTGGTGTATGTTAATAACTTTTTTTTTTAAAAAGAAGGTTAAACATTGGCAAAGGAATTGATATGAACACTTAATTGTTGGGTAAAAGACATTTCTCTTACAAAAATTTACCATCTTATTGGTCTTCTGGTGTTCTATAAATTGACAGAAAGGTCTAAATTGCTGTTGCCCTTGCTTAGAGAAATCTTTTTTTCTAGAGTGGTGTGCTTTTTTGTTTTCCTTATGGGGAAGGGACCCAGTGGTGCACTGCCACTGAGTTACATCCCTTGGCCTTTTCATATTTTGAGACAAGGTCTTGCTAAGTTGCCCAGGCTGACCTCAAACTTGTGGTCTTCCTACCTCAGCCTCCTGAGTTGCTAGGATTACAGGCATGCACCACTATGCAGGGACCAAGAGTGTTTCTTTGATGGAGTAATAACTACTTTTTTAATAGTTATAATGGTGTTTTTTTGACCATTACATGTTCACCTATACCTGAACTAGTTTTGTTTAGAACATTGAACAGCCTAATTTGAACTTGGCTTTAGCTAATAACTGAGAGAGTTTCCTCTTGTGTGCCTTGAGTCATCATAACCTTTGAAACTTCAGTGAATGACTGATGTTTATTTTTAAATCTTGGTGGCATTAAATCACCAAAATTTTTATAAATGTTTCTTCTACAAGACTGGTGGTGTAGATGTGAGAGTACATCATGAAGTCCTTCAGATCGTACCTTGAATTTGCTTCCATTGGAATTTTGTTAAATCAGTTCTTTGGTGTGTTGCTTAGATCTTATGTAAAATGGTGCTCATGTTCTAAATTGGTGGAAGAATGTGAGATAAGACCATGGTTTCAGATTTTTTATGGTTAGCATAATAACATGTTTGTTTTTAGAGATGATGACCTCTCCTGTCCTTGTTGGGGGTAGGGTGACCAGGTGCTTGCTAGGACCTTCCACATATTTGCTATGTCATTTAGGCCTCAGGGCCTCCCTACCCCATTTTACACGTGAAGAACCGGGATCTGCTGATTCAGTGACATCTGGGGACAAGTCATTTATCATCCCTTCAAGAGGAAGTGCAGTGCTGAAGTCAGAGTGCATTTGCATTGTGTGAGTGTTTGGGGTGTGCCCACCTGTGCTGCAGTTCCCCTGGGTTCGTCCTGATAGCAGACTGCCCTGTTCTTCCGGTTATGATGGGAGCAGCAAGGTTTCTGTGCAGAAGAAAAGCACCCATTAGTAGACCCTGAGAACTGACTATATTTTTTATTCTTAGGGCTCTTTGGTTGACCAGGAAATACTTAGCGTTCAAAATTGATCATGTTATAACTCAAATCAGTCATCTCTTAAAATGGGTATTTTTCTTCAGTGTACCGGTTTTGCAGCTGTACACGTGTAGCTTAATGACAGGGAAACATTCTGACTAATGCGTTTTTAGGTGATTTCCTGGCCTACTTAAAGGATACAGCCTGTAGGCAGTATGGTAAGCCTGTTGCTTCTAGGCTACAAACCTGTAGAGAGTACTGTAGGCAGTTGTAACGCAGTCGTGTTTGTGTACCTAAACATAGAGAAGGTACAGTAAAACTGCTAGATGACAGGAAATTTTCACCCCCGTGATGATCGCAGGACCACTGTTATTTATGCAGTTCGACATTGAAATGTTATTCGGCACATGACTGTAGTCGAATCCGCTTAGGTAAATGTCTTAAGGGTTCAGTCATGTTGTAGCATGTGTTGAAATTCCGCCCTTTTTTATGCTACATAATAATCTATTGTGCATATATTTCGCATTTTATTTATTCATTTGTCCATTGATGGATATTTGAATTGCTTCCTCTTTGACTTGTGAATAATGAATAGTGCTTCTAAGAACAAGGTATTAAAAAATCTATTTGAGTGTCCCTGCTTTTAATTCTTTTGGGTATATACTCAAATGGAATTGCTGGGTTGTATGGTAATTCTGTGTTTATCCCCTGCCGCTGCCGCGCCCCCCCCCCCCCCCCCCATGCTGGGGATTTAACTGAGAGCCTCACACTTCTTTACCTAACTGGGATATGTGCAGGGTCCTGGGTTTTAACTTTTTGAAAGAATCACTACATGGTTTTAAGAGGGACTGCATAAGCCATGGGTGCTATGGGATACACTGTGTTATCTGTTATTACAATATGGTTCTAACTTTTAAAATTAATGTAATCACAGTGTTCATTATTCAGCAGTTTGCCTTTTTTATGTATAAGAAATGTTTCCATTTTTATACTTAGAATTTTCATTCTTTTTAATGCCTGTGTAGTGTTCCATAATTTGTTCAGCCCACACAGATGGTACACATTTTTTGAAAGCCATGCAAAACTTTCACATTGAGTGAACATTCTCAGATATTCATATTTTTTAAGAAAGTCAGAAATTTGGATTTTATTTGAGATCATTTGAAAAATACCAAGCCAAGCAAAACAAGGCTCCAGGCTATATTCAGTTATTAAACCACCTATTTACTATTTGAACACTGATTACCATCCTTGTCTAAATCTTTTTTTTTTTTTTTTTTTTTTTTTTAGTTTAAAGTTAGCCCTCAGAGCCCACCGTTTGCTTCTCCTGCCGTCTTGAACCCTTTTCGTGTTTTTTGTTTCCTAGGGTTACTGAAAGAACTTGGCATGCTGCAGCCCCCACCCTTCCCGTAATGCTCTCTTCCTTCTTGTGTTCGCCAACCTCCCTTTTCGCGGGGTGGATACTCTCCACCGGCCTGTGCAGTACGCGCTGGCTCCCAGGTCCACTTACTGTCGCGGAGACTCCAGCACCTGGTTTCACAGATCGTACTTGCCTTGTCCCGTGGCACAGGTGTGGCTCCTCTTGTTCCTACGCTGGCCTTCCCCGCAGTCTCCACTTGCTGTCACTATTCCCTCCCCCAGTCTCTGGTTTCACCTTCAGCCCTGACTGGTCTGAACCTCATGGCCGTTCATATTGGAGTAAGTTCCCCGCTACCCAGAGTCATCTTGCCAATTCAGCCCCCACCCCGTGGGTCCCGCAGTAGGGATGTGTCCTGCCAGTGCCGCTCCACTGTCTCCCTCCCCCGTGGCCTTCCTCACTTCCAACATCCCCACACGACCTCAGCGGAGCTCCACTCCAGGCAGCCTTGCGGGCACCCTGGCAGAGCAGGCCCTGCGTTTGCAGGGAGGCCAGCGCCTGTCGAGTCGTGTGGACACCTGTAACGGAACCCATCGCGCCCTGACTCATGTTTCATAATTTCTCTGCTTCTAAAATGCTTCCAGCCTCTGCTTATGTGGTATCCTTGTTTCTAACTAATGCTCGACTTTGGTTTGTCAGAACTTGAGTCATACTTTAGAGCCCACCTCAAACGTCAGCTTCCCCCTCGAAGTCCCTTGGGATTGGGGCGGGGTGTGCCAGAACCGCTCGCAGCCTCCGTGTGCAGTGGGTGTCGGTCTTCTGTGACCTGCTTGCTTTCCTCCCCCACTAAACTGTAAGCTGCCTGAGGAAAGGGGTCGTGTTTCACCCCGCATGGGTCCCCAGCGGGTTTAGTGTAGGCGTCATCCACTATATAGCCAGAATATTCTTGTTATTTTCTTTCAACATCTGGATCAATGACCAAAACTTAAGATTTATTTTGTTGTCATAAATTTCTTATAGTCTTCTTTTTTTTTTTTAACTTGTTTCTCAGGTGATTAATTCTCCTTTTGATAAATGCTTTGAGTGCCTGTCACTCCTGAGGTATGGGAGGTGAACAGAATAGAAAAGAGGGAAACCTTCAGGAAGAGGTCTGGTGGTGGGGTTGAGGGTGGCATTTAAATCATTTTTTCCGTGTTAATGTCTAGAACTTTCTTTGATGCCATAAAACAATATCTCTGAAGGTCTATTAGTGGTTCTCAACTGAGGTTGACAGATGAGACATTTGGCAATGTCTGGTGGCATTTTTGTTTATTATAGCTGGGGAGTAAGGGCTGTTAACTGTAGGCATTGGGTAGAGTCCCCGGGTGCTGCTAAGCATTTTGCAATGCATAGAACAGCCCTCCAGCCCCAAATTATCTGGTCCAAAATATCAGCAGTGCCAAGACAAGGAAATCCTGGTGTGGGCAAGTCAAAGAATTCTAAACCTGGGATCTTCAGAAAGCCAATTACACTAGAAAACAAACAGTACATCTTTTTTTTTTTTTTTTTTTTTTTTTTTTTTAATACCTGGGATTGAACCCAGGGTGCTTAACCACTGAGTCACATCCCCAGCCCTTTTTATTTTTTTATTTTGAGACAGGATCTCTCTAAGTTGCTTGGGCCTTGCTAAGTTGCTGAGGCTGGCTTTACTTGAGATCCTTCTGCCTCAGCCTCCAGAGCCTCTGGAAATATAGGCATGTACCACTGTGCCTGGCCAACTTATTATTATTATTATTATTATCATTATTTTTGCGGTGCTGGAAATTGAACCCAGAGCCTGTGCTTGCAAGGCAAGCACTATAATTTTCTAAATTAAAACACACACATTTGTGCACCCTTATCCCTAAACTATTTTTAGACCCACATTGCTCTTTATTTTAATTTTCTGAAATTTATGTTTTTGGAAAGAAGCTAATTAACACATACTACACATTCCAACCTCAGTAAGCTGTCAACCATAGGGTACATGTCAAATACCATGTAAAGTGAAGAAGAGATATTTTAGAATTTGAACAACTGGACTGTTTAATGGATTTATAGACAAAAATTTTTAAATAGAATTAAGTGAATCAGAGTTCAGATAAAAATATTCTTAAATTCTCTGAATTTCTTTTATAGCTCATCGTTTATTTCACTTTTGCCTTTTTTTATGTTTACCTGAGGAAGTAAGCCCCATGCAGACCTTGCCTGTTGTCTAGTCTTAGAACAATACCTGGTGTGTAACAGGTGTTCAAACAGTGTTTGTCGAACAAGTGTCCTGCACTGTAGCCCCTCACACAGGGCAGTGTGATGGCAGGAAGTGGAGGATTTCAAGTCCAGAATCCGGGCTGACTTCAGAGGTGCGGCTTGGCCACCTGGTGCAGAGGTTTTGTCTTTGATAAGCCTTTTATCCTTCTTAGGGGGCGAGTGGCGGCGAGTGGCAGGCAGAAAGGCAGGACTGCGAAGGCCAGCTGCTGCCATCTCCTGCCATCTCCTGATATCCTGATTGAGTGTGGAGCTGTCACAGCAAGTGACGGTCCTCTACAGTGCAGCACTGAAGGATCGGCAGCTTAGAGGTGGCACTTTTGTGCCCTAGTCACTTTGGCATTTCTCAGTTGTCTCAGGAATAAGTCAGCTTTGGGAGACAGAATGGATTGACCTCGTTATTGGCATTTTACCAGTTAAGTTGGGGCAGTAACTGGAGGGTTGACCCTTCACAGGCCTGAAGTACGTGGGATGGTCTTTGGAACCAGAGCATATTTGCTGAGAGCATGACACGTGGCTTCACCGAACCGGGGGATGACATTTTCCAGCAATACGTTAAATCAGTCTGATGTTCCTGTTTCTGAATTCTGGAAATTAAATGTAGACTAGAATTTAGAATTTTGTATTAAATTTCATTTATATTATTATTAATCTTTTGAGACAGGGTCTCACTGTGTTGCCTAGTCCAATCTCAGACTCCTGGGCTCAGGCTCTCCTGCCTCATCCTCTCTGAGTAGCTGGGACTGCTAGCTTGCACTGCCACACACAGCCTGGAGTGAAATCTTAAACACAAATAATCTCACTATGATTTAGCTGAGTCATTAGGAGATTAAATTAGCAAGCTATTTTAAATAGGTTACAAATATAAGAATTCCTTCTTTTATCTTTTTTAATTTTAAAGTTTATGAAGTTTAATTTGCATTTCTTTTATGACATCTGCTCCCCTAATTTTTTTTTAGAAGGGAAAGGCAGTAGGTTTATTATTGAATAAGCATTGAACCAGACTGCAGTCACACCACAAGCAATCTGATGAAGGGATTGGAAATGAAAAGCACCTCACCCTTAGATACAGACTGGGACACATGATCCCAGGCATGCATGCTGATTGTCATTATCCAAAGGGAAAATAAAACTTGTATGTTTTGATAAGTAGGAAGTTATGTCTTAGAGCCAGGTTATAGCCGAAAAGAGAAGCTTTCTGAGAAGAGTGGGAGACAGTACCCTTCCTATTTTTTAAAATGGTGGCAAAATAGGCATAATATAGTTTCCCATCTTAGCCATTTTTAAGCATTCATTTCAGAGGGATCAGGTACATTCATGGTGTTGTACAGACCCCACCACGTCACCAGCCAGACTGCCCACACCCTACAATGTTTCCTTCTTCCTGAACTGAAACTTCGCCATTAAGCAACAGCCCCTGCAACTACCACTCTCCCCTCTGACTCTGCCAGGGACCTTGTATAATGGGATCACATAGCTTTTGTCCTTTTGTGACTGGCTTATGTTCCTTTTGTAGCATCCTCAGGGTTTTTTCCATGTTGTAGCATGTGTCAGAATTTCGTGTTTTTTAAGACTGAGTAATATTCCATGGTAAGGATAGCCACAGTCTGCCTATCCATTCATGTGTAGACGGATCCTTGGGTCTCTTCCACTTTTCTGTGATTGTTGATCAGTGCTGTTGTGCACATGGGTGTGCAGTCATCTTTTTGAGACCATGCTTTCAGCCCGGAAGTGGAATACTGGATCCTAGGGTGAGTGTTTACCTCATGGGGAACTACCATGTCATTTGCCACAGTAGTTCCATAGCCTTTTACTTTCCCACCCTCGATGACCAAGAGTTCCATTTTCACCACATGCTTACCAACACTTCTTATTACCTGTTTTTAAATTAAGTTTTGGGGTGGTAATCACCCTAAAGAGTACGAGGTGCTGTCTTGGGGTTTTGGTTGCCTTTTCTTAATGACTAGTGAGGTTGAGCATCTTTTCACATGCTGTGCCCTTATTTTAAGAGAAATGCTTTTCCTTGCTTTAAAGATCAGTGCATTTAGCTTTTATGCAGCAAACAAGGTCTATGAGTTAGGATTGTTCAGCTCTGACTTCAGGTTTCCCAAGGGGAGAGGGTTCTCTTTAGAGACACTGTGATGTGTGCCCTAGCATTTGATTGCCCTTTTAAAGTGAGCAGCCACAAACGTCTCCCATCACACCCGAGTGACTTTTCTATTCTCATTCACTAGTTGGATCGCAGTAGAGAACAGAAGCCTGAGAGTTGAGTTTTACCACCTAATACCTGTTGATTAGAGTGCAGTTGAATAAAGGTCAAAGCCTGTTTTTGTTTGTTTGATTGTTTGTTTGTTTTGTGAGCAAAAGAACTGAGGTCAACTTACATCCTCTTATGATCAGGTTAATTTATGTCTCCTAACTTAGGCAGCTGTCTGGAGGATAAGTCATTTTGTTTTTGGAGCTAGTGTGAAATTGTTCAGAGGAAAAGCCACATGGGTGTTGTTCCTTGTGTTGGAAAATCTATGACAAGCCCTGGTGAAAAGTATCAAGAAACCTGTTTCATCTAGCTTCCTTAAAAGATAGTAACTGACATGTATCAAGTGTGAGGTACTAAGAGTGACGGAGCTGTTTGCATGTACTGTGTAGCTACACTGTGAGGGAGAGGACTACTGTTACTTTTACAGATGAAGAAGTGGAAGTACGGAAAGTATTAAGTAGGCAGTGGACACCCACCTGGTACCAGAGTCGTAACCTCATTGTAGCAGTGTCTTCCCTGAAGATTAGGAGTCACAACGGGGCTGTTTTACTTAGACAGGGTTGTTCCCATTATCACTTTTCAGAATTGACAAATAATTGTACTTGTCAAGTAAGGTTGGGAAATTTTTAGCCATTATTCCTTGTAAAATAGGAGATTTGATGTTTCTGTCTTTTTAAAATAATGACATTTAAAACTGTTGATAAAAAGGTTCACCCAGTATTCTGTGGTAATTTATAGTAGCATAAAATTATTATCTTAAACTAAATATAATGAATTTCCTTGGGTCCAAAAATTGGACATTCTGCTGCTGCTTAAACTTTTTAGCACTAACTGTGCCTATCCTTTCTTGGGGAGTGGATGGTGGGAGGAAGAGGCTGCGGGCTGTCCCAAACTGGAGCCTTG
Source organism: Sciurus carolinensis (assembly GCF_902686445.1). Taxonomy (NCBI): domain Eukaryota; kingdom Metazoa; phylum Chordata; class Mammalia; order Rodentia; family Sciuridae; genus Sciurus; species Sciurus carolinensis. Next base: position 9,148,615 of record NC_062227.1, read on the forward strand.
TGTGGGATCCTGGCTTCTCCTCACTCCGCCCCAGCTGAAGTGGATGCTCCTCTGGATGTGGACAGGAGTTCTGAGCTTACACCACTAATAATGTGGCAGATGGTCTCAGTGTTCACTGACCTGGGCTTTCCACGAGTGAGGCAGCGCCAATCCAAGTCCGTTTTACTAGCTGGGCCTGGTGACACCCCTGTAATCCCAGTGGCTGGGGGGAAAGGCTAAGGCAGGAGGATCACAAATTCCAGGCCAACCCCAGCAAGTTGCTGGTTTGATCCTGTCTCAAAAAATTCAGCTTCTTGTGGTCATGACCCTTTGAGGAGTTTGGGGGTAGAATAGCCCCGGGGGGGGGGGGGGTGGTCCCTTCTTGACACTGCAGGATCAGCTGGTTAGGGTACTCTCCCTGGCCCTCGGGAGCATCCCCTTGCTTATTTGTGGTATCCTCCTTTGGAGGCAGGCAGAGTCTGGCCCACATTCGGCTGGGGCGGTTGAGGGGGGCGATGGGATTAAACTGCTTCTGTTCTGGAAGGGATTATGCATTATTTGAATTCTTCTATAGGGAAAATTTGTCCCTTTTTCCCCCTTCCTTTATTTAATCAGCATGTAGGTCATAATTTGTTTGTCTGGGACTGTGATCCAGTCAACATTGCCACCTTGTCGCCTGCGTCGTAAAGGTCTCTGCAGCTCTGTCACGTTGCCCTGGGACACACACTGTCCTTTGGTATGGGGGCTCTTCTTACCTCTGGCCCTACAAGATGCCTCAGGTCTCATGGTTCCAGCACAGTCCTGGGCCCAGGGCGGCCTGCAGGTCCCCAGGGCCTACAGCAGCTCCACCCTTGTTTCCGTCTCTCCCGGCTCGCCTGCCAGTTCTCACCAGCATCTCCATGCTGTCCCAGCACTGCCTCTGCCCCTCTGTACCTTCCTCTGCCAGGTTCTGGCATGAGACACTTGCCAGGCAGAGTTGGGTGTTTGTCTGGCCCTAGGGCTTGTAGTCCCCCATGGCTTTCCAGTCACCCAGGCTTCCCCTTCCCTCCTTTTTCAGTGACGTTTTTTCATAGACTTTATAATGTAGTTAGATATATTCGTCAGTCTGTTCCCTCTTGGCAACCCCACTTCATGGTTGGTTTGTTTTTAAATTTGCATACAAGTTTCATTCTTTGTGATGAACAGTTGTTTGAGTTTTGACAAATGCAGAGAGTCATCTTGGCCCCACCTTGTCCCCACACCTCTGGGCTGTCAACTTTTAACTTTTTTCTTCATGCTTTTTGTGACTTTCTTTTATGGATCTTTTTCCCTCTTTAATTGAATAACTGCTGAAGCAAACTCCATTATTCACCCTTTGAGAAGGTTAACCTTGAACTGGGGAGATAGCTCAGTTGGTAGAGTGCTTGCATTGCAAGCACAAGGCCCTCGGATCAATTCCCAGCGCTGCAAAAAAAAAAAAAAAAAAAAAAAAAAAAAAAAAAAAAGAAGAGAGAGAGAGAGAGAAGGTTAACCTGTTGTTATCCTTGTGGGGGTTTTTGTTTTCTTTGTTTTTGGTGCTGCGGATTGGACCCAGGGCCTTGTACATGCTAAATATGCTTTACTGCTGAGCTACACCCCAGCCCTACCCTGTGGTTTTTAATGTCCCATTGAGTTGCATCTTCTCAGAGAAGGCCTAATGAGTTCTAACAGGGGTAGGAACGTATGAGTTCTCAAAAGTTGAAGGATCTTTGGAGCTGTCAGGCTTTACGTTGGTGGTTGGGCAGGTTATCTGGAGGTTGGGTATGGAGTCTGAACTGGAACCCAGACATTTCCACACTTCTTGGTGGCTGTGACTCACAAGATTGAGATGGAAAGAAGAGGGGAGGCCAGAGTGGGCAGGCTCTCACCTTTGAGGTAGGTTGGATGCCTGCCTTCTTGGGAGTAGCTCCTTTATCTTTTGTTCCAGAACATTAGGTCTCATAGTCAGCTGTTTATTTCATGCAGTGTGTGCTTTTGGGGAGGATTAAGGTGTTGTTAATCATTTGCAAATTAAAGTTGTAGTGACTTTTTAATGGTCTGTGCACTTTGCTTTTGAATGTCAATCTGAAATTGAATGTTCTGAATGAACAAGACATTCTGTGTGGGGAAAGGAGGTGACTCTGGAGAGATCTATACCATTTTCCTTTAATAAGGTTCTACTGGATTTCTGTCTTTACCAAAAGAGTATATCTTATTAATCTTTAATAAATCTTCAGGGACCCACAAAAATGTGACAGTTTTTACTACTTTCACTTTTTACTCTGTGTCAGGTGGTATAAGGATGCATGCATTGTGGTCCTTGTCTCTCCTGGAGAGCCAGGTCTGTAAGAGACTGCCCGAAGTGCTGTAGACGGTGAGTGTGCTTTCTAATAGGACTTCATCAGCTTTTTATTAGTTTTTTTTTTTTTCCTGAAACTTTTTAAGCATAATTTTGTCACCCTGATACAACTCCATTGGTTTTGCTTTTCCCTTTATAGACTGGTGCCATAAATACAGTTTTACATAGCTGTACATACATCATCCAATTTTGGTACAGCTGGAAGTTGATTTTGAGTTTAATTTTTCATTCAGTACAGTCACCATTTTGTATTCTGAAATGATTTAATATTTTATTGTGACATTTCCCCTAAGTTTCTCCGTAATGCACTATAGTCACAGTATGTGCCTATCTCCATAATGTTAATTTGCCTTTTTCCTATAGAAGTTACTGTGACCATTTTTATGCTTCTGAGGTTTTTATTTGGTGGTTTGGTTTTTTAGGCTCTATTTCCTGGAGTGGGGTTACTGGGTCAAAGAGTATGAGTGTTTTACAGCTCTTGAGATATATTGTCACCGTTTTATAGTGCTCACAGCATTATTTGAAAGTGATGGGTTAGACTTGACCTCTGCCAACTCTTAGATTTCATCTCTATCATTCACTCTTGATCCCAGGTGGAGTTCATTGTGTGGCTCTGCTGGGAATGTGCGTACCCACTTCTGGGTCATTGCACTTGCCCCAGATCTGTGTGGACAAGTCTCCACTCAGGGCTTCCTCTTTCTTCAGGTCTTAATTGGAAAGCCACTCTGTGTTAGAAGGCTTCCTCAGGGCTTCCTCTTTCTTCAGGTCTTAATTGGAAAGCCACTCTGTGTTAGAAGGCTTCATCTTATTCTGGTACAGCACCTGTGGACATTCTCTATCCAAGCCCCAAGACTACAGAGAGTGAGCAACTGGGAGACAAGCCATGGGCATCTGGACTCCCTCAGCATGGAGGTGGATCTGCTTTCAGACTCAGTTTCTTGGAGGAAGGGTGCTAATAAACCACCTTACAGATATAAATAAGGAATATGCTTACTCCCGTGTTTTCGTTCTGTATGAAAGGTGCAAGGTGCGTGGATCTGAGAACAAGTGGTCATCTGTCTTCTCTAGAACTCCTGGAAGGAGAAGTGGGAGTGGTGACTCACTGTCTCCTCTCATTTTAGGGCCTCTTTATAGAGTGTACAGACTTACTATTAAAGATATTTGGAAAATAGTGATTTCTAGTGATTTAAAAATACTTTAAAACACCATTCTAAATACAAAGATATGTGTAATAAAATGATTTGAGGTAAATAACTTGGACTCAGAGATTACCATTTGTGGAAGTGAGAGAACAAAACTGGCCTGATTTTAGAATTTTTTAAGCTATACTTTTCTGTCATAGCTGGTGTACAATGATTTTAGATTTAGGGGTAAAACAGCATTCTCCTATTCCAAGGAAGAGAACTCAGGAGGTTGTTCTTTCTTTAAATAAGGATCTTCCAATAGGCTTTCTTTGCCTCTCAGTGAGATTTCATTACAGCCAACATTTCAGCAAGATTTGGTCACTACTTTTGTTATGAAAGTCACTGAGAACTGAGACTGAGTGCTGTCCCATGGAATTTTCAGACACGATGGAAATGTTCTGTGATGTTCAATTACTCTGTTAGCTGCTGGTTGTGTCACTGTCAAATTCTGTAAGTTGGTTTTGAGTTTAATTTTTTATTTAGTACAGTCATGCTTTGGACATTTTAGGTTAAGAGCACACGTGTTCCTTCACTAAGGCTCTGTAGAGAGTTAATTTTCCATTGTTAACTGAATCACCTGATTTAGTGTAAGATTTTGTCCTTTAAAGTGTCTTATCTATTATAGAAACAAAAAAACCTTCCAGGATTTTAGTTGGAAAAATGAGTATAAGAAATAACAGAAAAGAAATCAATGGCCTTGGACTTGAAATATTTTAGGAGAACATTTCTTTTCAGAGTTTTGGGGTTTATTTCTGGGACTATGGAGATTCTAGAGGACTTTCTGCTTTTCAAGGCATTGCTTCTATCTTTCCTCCTTGGTGTCCTAGAAATTTGAACTGGCATATGTATGCTTCATGGTGAGAATTCAGTGGAAATAAAGACGATTTGGCTTGCATTTTTCATCACTAAAATGACAGTGATTGAGAGCTAGGTGAGGGATAATACTCGGCCTTTGTTTCTTTTAAAAACGGTTCTGATTATTGTCCCTGTCTGACACATTTGATTTATTTTGAAGAAATTGTTTTGTTTGCATGGGAGGCAAATGACTTTTTGTCATCTTCTATTCTGTTTTCCTCCCTTTTTATCTTCCATCATTCTGTTTCCCTCTCTTAATTTCTTCAAAATAGTATCATGGGTCTTTGCATATTTTCAGGCAAGGTGATCTTTGAACTTCACAAGAATGGAAAATTAATTTGTAGTCTAGATTGGGATCATAAGTTACTGACAAGGAGGTTACTTGAATCTGATTTCCCACTGAGATTTTCTATTGGAACTATATATTGTTATTAAGGACTTTTTGACTATTTGACTTTTTTGGACAGTCTGTAATTTTCCAGCTTCTGTACAAACATGTCTGCTCCTGAGCATGCTGCCAAAGTTTTACCATACATCTGATGAAGTTTTCTTCTCCTCTGCTCAGGTTGCACAGAGCATTGAGGATCACCATCAAGAAGTGATTGGTTTCTGCCGAGAGAACGGTTTCCATGGCTTGGTGGCGTATGATTCTGATTATGCACTGTGCAACATCCCCTACTACTTCAGCGCCCATGCCCTGAAGCTGAGCCGCAACGGGAAAAGTCTCACAACAAGCCAATATCTGATGCATGAAGTTGCCAAGCAACTGGACCTGAACCCAAATCGTTTTCCTATTTTTGCTGCTCTGTTAGGTAGGTGGAACATTGTGAAAAAATATACTGTGAGCATACTGATTTTTGAAATATTTCAGTACTGAAATGATTTGGTTGTATATCTTAAAAGTTCCAATAAATAGGCTCTTCCTTAGCATTCTTTACTTCATATTTTTTGGCACTACTGACAATGGGCTGTTTTTGTTCTTAAGAATTCATTTACATACTGTTGTATCCAGGATGAAAACTTACTTTGTGAATAAACTCAAAAGTTTTGGAAAAATAACATTTCTTAATTACAGGTGTTAATGTATGCCTACTATGAATGTTAGGCATTTAAGACTTTAGCATAAATTATGTTAATAATAGAAGAAAATATGCCACGGAGGTAGCACTGTTATGTTTCTCCATCATCTTTAGGATACTCACTACTTGAAAACATTTTAAAAGGAAAAACAAAAATTAAGTAAACGTATAAATTAAAATTTCTTTGTGGGAACTCTTTATGCTATAATTAATAAAGTATGAAATACATTAATTTCTTTTACTTAATAAGTTTCCAAGAGGTAATATTTCTATCTTTGACTTTGTGTCAGCTTTGTGTAGTTATTTTCTTACTTTTCTCTTTTGTCAACTACTTTCTCTTGCTTCCTGTGTGCGTGTCTCATGCTACTTTAATAGCCAGCTCTGATTTGCTGAGTGTGTAATAATTGTTTCCAAATATAAGTATGTTTAGGAGTGAGGCACTCTTGTGATTAGACTTTCTAATTCTGATGGGAGTTGGGGCTTTTTTGGGCACATGGGAGAGACCCTTTTGGAAATTGCATGGTCTTTTAGTTTGTATTCTATAGAGGTTAGCCGCCTAATCCCAGCCTGCTTGAGGGGGAAATTACATTGCAGAATTTATAGAAATTCCAAGTTGTCAGAAAGATTCCCAAAGCAGTTTTAAGTATTATTATGTAACAGCCAATCAACGAAATTCTGATTTCACAAGTTTGTTTATGTGGATCTAATTTCAAATGTAATTTTTTAGAGAGCTTGTGACTTTTGGGATTTGAAGGTTTAAAACTTCTAAGTATATTTTCAAATATTAAAATATGAAAGGATACTTCCTTTGATGTTAAAAGCGAGTATGTGGGTAGCACATTAAGTTGTGCAGAATGACTTCTGTACATTAATTGTCTTTCAAAGGATATGAAAATTGCATGTTCTTAGACTATGGATGCTTGAACTAATTTGAAATGTGAAAGATACTTTTAATATCTTATTTAAGAAAAATTGAATATGTTTTTTGGGAGGTAATAAATATCAGCTTATACTTTTCTAGCTAATTGTGAAATTTGAAATAAATGGAAAACAATAATAGTATTTCATCAGATTAATTTAAGTCTTGGAATCTCTTCAGAAAGTTTAGGCAAGTTTTAGGCAAATTTAAATTGAGTGAGCTTTTCTATTTTAGAAACTCATTTTTTTCCTTCTGTAATAGAAAGCATAAGCCATATATGTTTTTGTTTTAGGAGTTGTATGGAATAGTTGTTCATGTATTTAACTTGTTTTCAAAAAGCCTGCTGTGGATGTTAGAAGGGGTTTAATATTTTTTTTAATTTGAATCCTCACAAAAGACGTCTGACACTTTGTATTTCACAGTAAAATTCTGTGCAATCCAATAACAGAAGGAAGCAACACAAGACACAGCCAGTCTGAACAGTTTAGCTGGACATCCTGCTAGTTCATTACCTGTTTTATGTGGTTATTGTGTTTGGAATATTATGGTGCAGCAATGTTGCAAATGATCTCAGCTTGTTTTGCTTTCTGTTAGTAGCTAATTAATGAATCTGCTGTCTTAATGTGGAGGTGATTAAGTCATGTTAGAAAAATCAAAGTTGCTTAGGAAATTACTGTTTTTAAATTGCATTTAGATACTTACAGATGGTAGTGTATTGGGCATTTAAGCACAACTATGAAAGTAGAGTATTCCCTCAGAAATGCAGTTTCTCAGTTGAATGCTGTTCTTATTTGGTGACTGACAGCTCTCTAGTGATAGTTGGCACATGTGAGTGTTGTAGGGTGTGCTTTCTCACACGTAATCATGGCTGGTGGTCAGCAGTCATTGTCATTTAATCTTGCTAAGGAGGATTTTAGAATTGTGCTGATTCCACATTTGACTGTTGTACCTAAGTTCACAAAATTTTGAGCCACAGCTGTTTCATGAGAAGGTGAACACTTGGATTTAGTTGGTATTTGGCATCAGGGTGTTACCAGACTGACTTTTTGCAAATTGTTATTTGTTTAACACTGTGCTGGAAAGTTCTTTGTATTCCTAAGTTTGAATGTTGTTGCAACTATACTGGAAATTGACATTGTACTTGAGTTGGCTGTATGTTGCTTTGTGTTAAAAAGTGAAGAAATATTCTCATTTTCTTTTTGGAAGTTTCAGGTGGTATATTGACAAGCAGACATGCAGTGAGTGATTTAGACATTTCCGTGTAATTTATTACTATTTTACGCTATTCATGTTTATATTCCAGGAAATCACATACTACCTGATGAAGATCTGGCTTCCTTTCATTGGAGTTTACTTGGTCCAGAACATCCGCTAGCCTCACTGAAGGTACAGGTTTCATTTGATTTCCAGCATCTTTAACAATCAACTCTAACTTTTGCTTTTACTTTAAGCAAAAGTTAAAGTAACATCCTTAAGCAAAAGTTAAGGTACATCCTTTATTGAAGAAGGAAATAGCAGTTAGCAATGTCATGTTTCCTCGGTCTCAGGAACTGCGCAGCCTTAAAAAAACAATTATCCTTTCTTCCCCCTTTCCAACACCTGTATGTTAGTAAATTTATCAATCCCTAAATTCCCTTTGAGAAATTCCATGTGCCTATGTAGGAGGAAATCTTTGAGCTAAAGTTTCTGTGTATTAATTTTTTTATTTACAATATTAATTTTCAGCAGGTAATGTAGTTATTTGCTACTTATCAATGTCTTTTAGCATGGTTTGAGAAATTGTATAGCTTTCTTACCAGTTTTTTGTAGTTATAAAATAGTGTAATGCCCAAATTCATTAGAGAATTGGTTCGTTTGTACGTTTTAAAAATTAACAGTATATTTTCTTACCTTTCTTTCAATTTTCTCCCTGTTTGTGACAGTAATTGAACATGAGACAAGAGGTACTTCATTCTGATTTTCTGAAGTGAGGAGGTCGGTGTGTTTGATGTGAGCATAATAGTGATGAGTGAAATTAGTATGAGTCCCAGGACACTTCAGCTTGCTCTCGTAGTGATTCCTGCGATTGTAATTGTCACTTGTTGGAGACAAGTACCTTTTGTGACTTGGGGAGTTAGGAAGACAGGGATGTGGACTTTAAGTCTGCTCTAGCTCTGAAACGAGCTTCTTAGTCAGGCAAGGAGGGTAGAATGAATGGTTTCCACAGGTGTGCTTTCTTGTGAAATTCTCAATTCTGTCAGACTGGCCCTCTCTCTACAAACAGATTTAATTGGTGTTAACTTCAAATTGGAATTTTTCTTCCTGCATTTTGATTTATACTTAACTGTTGATTCCTGAAGTTTCAAGCAGACTCCTCTGCAGCATCTTTCATCTTGTTCCATTTTCATCTTTTATTGGTGTGCTGCAGTGTTCTCCGTTTTACTTTAATAGTTTTTGGTTCAAACCGTTTTCAACTTCTGTTTGAAAGTTGGCCCTTTTCCCCCTCTTGTTAGAAATCACTTGTTTTCTTTTGTCCTTGAAGGAGAAAAACTTTCTATTTGCTATGGGCAGTAGAGTCCCTCCTGTATGTTCTCAGGAGTGAAGTGATAGGGTTGGAAGTGTTGACTGTAAGCTCTCCTTGGTACCATGATCGACCTGCAGACTGGGAGAGTGCAGTCTGATCACTGGCACTCCAGAGAGCTGGGCCCGTCCGTGCTCACTGCAGCTGTTAAGCATTGTGCTTTCACAGTGGAGACACTCATGGAGGCTCACTTCTCTTTTATGGTACTGGGGATTGAACCCAGGGCACTTTACCACTGAACTGTATGCCCACGCTTTTTTTTTTTTTTTTTTTTTTGAGTCAGGGTCTCACTAAGTTGTTGAGGGTCTCCTGAACGTGCCCAGGCTAGCTTGGAACATGGGATCCTCCTGTCTTAGCCTCCTGAGTGGCTTGAATTACAAGTGTGTGTCACTGTGACGAGCAGATGGAGGCTTACTTCTTAGAATTTTTATTTTGTTTTGGAGGGCAAGAGTGAGAAACTCTCAGGGTCTCAGGCCATAAGCATGTCTCAGGCAAGCTTGTATTGCTTCATGGGTCACAAGGTTAGAGGTGAGGAGCAGTTTGAAAAATTACTAGAAAACAAGCTCAATCTATAATGTCAATATTGAGTGTTTTCCCAAACTTTTTGAAGAAAAAATTAAGTATATTAAATGTTGAAAGGATAGAAAAGTGTTTTTCCAAATGTCCACCATCTTGGCTCATTAATTGTTGACATCTTGCAATAAAGTATATATATATATATGACTGTTAGGATTTAGATGTGAGTGTCCCCCAAAGCTCCTGTGTTAATGCAGGAATATTTAAGAGGTGAAATGGTTATTTTATGAGAGCTGTAACCTATCACTTGATCCTAATTTGAATGGGTGGTAACGGTAGGCAAGTGGGGTGTGGCTGTTGGGGCTGTGCCCTGGAAGAGTGCCTCTTCCTTGTGTCCCTTTTCCCCTTCTCTGCTTCTTGGTCACCATAAACCTTGTAGTGCTCCTCCATCACACCTCTGCCATGATGTTCTGCCTCATCTTGGGGACAGAGCAGTGGAGTTGGTATTCCATGGACAAAATCTCTGAATCCATGAGCCAAAATAAACTTTTCCTTCTTTAGTTGTCTTGTCAGGTTTTTTTTTTGTTCCAACAACAAAATGCTGACTGACAGTGGGACACTGTGACACTCCCTTATAATCCCAGCAACTCTGGAGACTGAGGCACATTTGAGGCCAGACTCATTCAGCAACTTAGCAAGATCCTGACTCAAAATAAAACATAAAAAAAGGGCTAGAGATGTAGTTCAGTGTTGAAGTGCCCTGGGTTAAATCCCCAGGAATCCTCCCACCAAATAAAAAATAATGATAATATTTAAAATAAAAAGCCTTGTTGAAACTCAGACTGTTGGAATCACGTTGCAGATGTTATAACGCTTCACCTATGAAGACTTCAGTTTGTATCATCCCCACCCAAAAATGACATTCTTTGAGTCATTTTGCTGTTTGCTAATATCACATCAATTGAATTAACAGTAATTCCCTAGTACCATGAATTTGAATATTAAATCCATCTTCAAATTTTTTTCAGTTATGCTCCAAAAGTTATTTATGGTTTTTTTTTTTTTTTTTTTTTTAAGTGTCAGGATCCAGTTAAGTGTTACACATTGTTATTGCAAGTAATTTTGAAATTAGCTGGGTATTTTTATGGCATAATGGAGAAGCAGTCCAAAGGAATTTTTCCAATTACTTGATAAGTTGTAGGATTTTAGTCACATTCTGAAATATAAACACTCTGACTTCGAGATGATTTTAGAAATTGCATTTGTTGGCCACTTCTGTGGGTTTTTTAAAATAATTTTTTTAAGTTGTTGATGGACATTTGTTTTTATTTACTTATATGCAATTCTGAGAATCGAACCCAGTGCCTCACACGTGCTATGCGAGTGCTCTACCACTGAGCCACAACCCCTGCCCCACTACTTTGTTTGGACCTATTATGCACACTTTTGTGTGTAGCACCATTTTGGTCATCTTAATGTAGATAGAAGTGAGTTACATGTGATTTCCCCCCGCCCCATGCGCATTCCTAGTGTGCAGAATTGCATGTATCTCATCTGCTATTTTTTGTCAGTTATAAAATGAATTATATCTTTTGGAAAGTTATATTGTTGTTGCTTATCTTCATATATTGAGAGTTTTAATTGTTTTTTTTTTAATTGGCTTTTTAAATTAGAGCTTTTCTTCTTTCATATTAAGTTACATTTAAAACTTTGTTGATTCCTGAAGGTTTAAGCAGACCTCCTGTAGTGCTTCTTTCATTTTGTTTCTTACTATTTATTTATTTATTCTAGGTACTGGAGATTGAACTCAGAGTCACTCAACCACTGAGCCACATCCCTATCCCTATTTTATATTTTATATTTTATATGGAGACAGGGTCTCACTGAGTTGTTTAGTACCTCGCTTTTACTGAGTTGGCTTTGAACTTGGAATCCTCTTGCCCCAGCCTCCCAATCCTCTGGGATTACAGGCATGTGCCACTGGGCCTGACTTGTTCCTTACTATTTAAAACAGCTTTTCTTTTTAATCACTTATTGTGTGCTGCAGTTTAAGTGCTCTGAATTGATTAGGTAATAAATTCATATAATACCAACCTTCTGTGAATAATAATCTCTTAACAGATTGACTTTGAAAAATACTACATAGTGTAATAAAAGGCATGGGTCAGAAAAGCTCAAACTTGAGGATACAAGACCATATAGCCTTAAAATCATCCCACATATTAGGTTAAAAAAGCAGCTAATAAAATTTATGAGCAAGTTTTTTTTTTTGTACTACAGAGGAAAAATCACAAAATACTGTAGATAGGAAATCATCAGTGGTCTATAATTTATGCAGTTTAGAATCCTCTGAATCGGCAACACTGATTTTTTTCATTGTTTAAAAATTTACCTTGTGTTTAAGTAGCCTTCTTAGACTCATCATTTATTTGTTTTATTTTTTTTTTGATGTGGGGATCAAACATTTCTTTTCCCACTTTACCATATGCCTTTCCGTTCTCTGAATCTTAACCTCTTAACTTTCATCCAACCATGTGCATCAGTTAGGGACCGTGAGGTTCATTCACTGTCCACAGCTCTGGTTCTGCTAAGAGAGTGGTGTGTTTACTTTGGGACTCTCTGGCCTGAAATTGACAAAAAGGATCTGAAACGATCAGGAAAGAAAACTGAGAGGTTTAAATCATTGGATAATATTTGCAAAGAGAAAAGCTGGGGAGGGGACAAAATCTTATTTTGTGCCACCCTATTAATTAGTGGATCGTGCTTATTACTAGATTGTGAATGTAATGCTGGGCATGCTTATGACCCCAAATTGTGAGAAGGCAATAGGAAGTTAGGTGGTTATGCAAGTTTTAAGTTTTTTCCTAGTTCATTGTTAGTATTAAGAACTGCTAGTGGGGTTGGAGTTGTGACTCAGTGGTAGGGTGCTCGCCTGCCACATGTGAGGCACTGGGTTTGGTCCTCAGCACCACATAAAAATAAGTAAAATAAAGGTATTGTATCCATCTAAAACTAAAAAAAAGAAACTGCTAGTAAGGGGGTGTATATTAGTCAGCTTTGTGTCACTGTGGCCAAATAGGAAAAGTTTATTTGGGGTTCACATTTTCAGAGGTTCAGTTCATGGTCAATGGGCTCCATTGCTTGGGGCCCCAATGAGGCAGAGCGTGATGGCAGAGGATATGGTGGGGGAAAGCTGCTTGGTGCCAGGAGCAAGATAATAGTTGTTCCACCCATGCCCCACCTGCCTATGGTTACCATCCAGTAGTGCATTCAGATTATTAATTTAATTCAAATTAATTAATATTTCAGTTTGAATTATTATTCCATTAAGTGGATTAATCTACTGATAATTTTACAGCCCTCATAATCTGTAATCATTTCATTTCTGAACATTTCCACATTGCCTAACAGATGAGCTTTGTGGGGGGTGTTTTTAGATGCAGACCATAACAGTGGGCATCACCGTTTTAGATTTAGAGGTATAGAATATTCCATTTGCGTTCAGGAAAATGGAAAGCCTTTTCATGTAACTCATACAATTCTAGGACAGGGTAGGGTTAGGACCTTCTTAAGATTTGGTGAGCTCTATAATGAAAGAAAGAAAAATGGTGTTGTGTGTTACTCCTTGTTCTTCTGGAGAAGGAGGTCCCTCACTGTAATCCTGGTGGCCCGGTGACTAGGCTAGTCATGTGAGCAGGAAACCTGGCAGCAGCAGAGACACCAGACTGGGTCCAGCTGGGTGGTGCCTGAGGGCTGGTCACCCAAACCTGAGGCTGCATTTTCTTTGCTTTAGGTCAATTACTGTTTCATTGGCTCTAGAAACTTAGGATATTTTACTTACCTGGAATAGTCGAAATGTTCTGTTACTCTAAACAATGGGGAAATCCTCACATTCTTTAACTTTTTCTGATGCAAGTATTTCTAAAAAGGGTGATAGACTTAAAATAAGTGGAACATTCTCTTGGTGTGTGTTTTACTCTGTGATCATGGTGAGCCCTTGCTATATTCACAATAATGAAAACCAGGTCGATGTGTTTTGACTTTTCGAAGCGGTGCCCACTGCTATTCCTACTCTGGACTGCTGTGCCCATTTGCTTGGTCTTGGTGGGGCAGAGTGTTCTGTGAGGGTCATGGAAGACCTTGGGCAGCCTAGGTTTCAGAGAGCTGAGCTGTCAGAGCGTGGGCCTGGCCTCTGCGTTTGTCTCTTCAGATGGCACACCTTTCGCCTACTCCTGTGCCCTGTGCTAGTCCAGCCACTCTGCCTGGGTATGAAGAATAGTGACTCGGGGGTTACTGATGACCTATCACCCAGTGTGCCCGGTGCTCCACGGAGGGCTGTGAGGTGGCTGCTGTCAGCCTTGCTGCAGGGCCTCCTGCCCATAGGCACACTCTAATGAGAGCTTTTAAAAAATGTGCTTTTTGAGTTTTTTTGTTTTTTTGTTTTTAATGATTTTTATGTCCCTAATCAGATACAAGAATTTTTTATCTTGGGTGAAGGTTTTATTGTTTTAATTTTTAAAAAATATTTACTTATAGTTATCTGCTGACTTTAATTATTTTTTTAAATTGTAATTCCTAGTTGCCTTTGGTCTTCCTGAGCCTCATTTTCTAGAATGCTTGATAGGATACTTTTCTTCTGCATTTTCATTTGGATAGGAATGATGCTTAAGTCAGACTGTTACTTACAGATCATTGTTTTCATTTTAATGGTTTTGTGTCCTGAACTTTGTGTATTTTAGTTTCTGCCCCTGTCCGTTGTTCTGGAGCCCTGGTATTCCCTGCTTCCTTGTCTGGACATTCTCGTCTTGTCCTGGCTGTCCTCTACCCTTGCTTCACTGCCAGCAGTGGTTCGGCTTTCTAGGCGACTGCATCTCTGTTTTGAAGATATCCCTGTTCCACTCTTGGAGACACTGCTCCTCCGTCTCTGTGGTAGTCACAAACCCCAGACTCCTGGGGGTGCCTGTCCTTCCCTAGCCTGGGTCCTCCAGCACAGGACTCTCTTCTGCCTGACCCTCTTACCATTCTGGGAGCTCCCTCCAGCTCCTGGCCCTGGCACACCTTCCTCATCGTCTTAAGCACTTGAGTTGAGGTTTATAACTCTGCTCTCCCCGTTGCTAGTTCTCAGTCATCTCCTTTGGGAACACTATCCTGAGGGCAGTCTATCAAGGCAGAGCAGGAAAACTTTGTTTTAATTGTGCTTTACCAGAAGGCATCTCCAACTTTACATTTTTATATCTTCATTGTCTTCAAGCAGGACCAGGGTGTGGCAGTGGGTCTGGTTCTGAGTAGCAGGCAGGCTGGGCATTAGGGTCTCCAGGACCAGGGAATAGATAGCAGTCCTCACCTTGCCTTTCAGTGGGGGTTCATGGTACTTTTGGCACTTTTAACACTTTTTTGGGGGGGGGGGCAGGAGGTTCCTGGGATTGAACTCAGGGGCACTCGATCACTAAGCCACATCCCCAGGCCTAGTTTGTGTTTTATTTAGAGACAGTGAGGGTCTCCCTCCCTGGTTGCTTAGAGCCTCACCTTTGCTTAGACTGTCTTTGAACTCTCGACCCTCTTGTCTCAGCCTCCTGAGCTGCTGGGATTACAGGCGTGCACCACCATGCCGGGCACTTTTAACACTTTTAAATAGATCAAATATTTTTCCTCTTTTTCAAAAATATAACCTGAATATAGAGAAAAAACAGAGGCAGACAAGATGAGGTGGTTTGACCAAACCTCCTGATCTTATTAGTTGCTCTTGATAGTTTTCATATTTCTTTGCTGTTTTGGCTGTGAGTAGAAGTCTGAGAGTAGCTCAGGTCCATCTCTCTCGGCTTTCCCTGTGTGCTGCCAGCATGGTGCTTGCAGCCTCGTGCTTACTGTGCCTGGCTCTTGTGCAAGGAGCTGTGGCTGGAGGAGCCCATGGTCGCTGGCACTGCGTGGAGGCGCCTTCCCTCCCCAAGGAGCTGCCGACTTTCAGGTACTTTGAGGCTTTATTGTGTGAGAGCTACACTAGGTAACCTCTTGGGAGCTAGGTTGGTGATCATGTGGCTTTATCTTTCTGAAATCCTTTTGAAAATTAAGTTGAATATAAATTATAAATCAATAGAAAGATGGTCTTCTTTTGTTTCACCTTTTCATCATAGCAGGGCGCATAGTTTGACTTCATAAACCTTCCAGAGAAGGGACCATTGCTTGCTTATTAGTGTTAATTGAAGTTAATTTAATGCATTCCCTTCCCACTAAGTCATTCTGTTGTTCAGTAAGTAGAGAGCTAAGAAAAACTTCCTAAAAATCTCAGAACTTTGTGAGCTCTAGAGAAAATAATGCTAGGGGCCTGAAAGACAAGTAGATGAAATATTTGTCCCTTTTTGTTTTTCTTTTTACATAACCTGAATGTTGGGGGGGATGGAGACAGACAAGATGAGGTGGTTCAACTAATCCTTCTGATCTTATTTGTTGATCTTCATAGTTTTGACATTTGTTTTCCATTTTTACTGTCTTTAGAAGCCTGTGTTATCTTTTTTTTCCTGATTACAAAAAGAATATGAAAAAAATCGAATAACATAAAAATAGATAATGTGGAAATGAAAGCTACTTACAATCCCACTCCTGGGAAGCAACCACTTCTAATATAGCTATTTGATCTTCCAGAATTTAAAAGAAAATGTACGTCCTGCTAGTATTTGTCATTATAATTATTGTCGTGCACATTACCTACATGTTCTTAATGGTTCTTGTAAACCCTTTGGAATACAACTTGACTGTGCTGGGCTTTAAACTTTGAGTTCTTAGGAACCTTCATTTAGCAAGAAATTTATTCTTTGCTTATTTTTTATTTATATGTGGAATTGTTAAATGGAATAATTTTAAATACAAGGCCAACAAACAAGATTGCTTGTTTATACCTTCTCTGTTCCCTGTTTTAAAATAAAGGTGAAAAGCATGCAGTTCTGAGGAATCTGCTGGAATATATTAGGATGCAAGAGTAGCCTCTCTGACTATGTTTTTGTAGGTTGGGATGGGACCTCTGTCACAGTGCTGGGAAGAGAGGGGCATAGTATATCTTTCAGACGCTCCTGCGTGGGGTGGGTTGGACTTCTGTGTGGTCCTCCTCTTGAAGTGGACAGCTGACCAATAGGGGCAAGGCACCCAGGAGGAGCCCTGCTGGCCCGAGTGGGTCTGAGAGGTAGTGGGGGAGTGTAGCACAGGGGTTAGAGATGGAGCGCAGGGCCTCAGGGATGCTACGTAAGTGAGTGCAGCTCTTCAAGGCCCTGGGAGGAGACAGGAGGAAGCGAGCAGAGGAAGGCTCCATGATAGTGCTTTTACTCTCTCTGCTTATGCTAGAATGTTCTGGTTTCATTTTAAATAAGCAGCATAATATCAGTCTTAAAAATAGCTGTGTAAACATTTTCCAGCTCACTTCCTACCCTGCGAGGCTGTGACCTCTGCCCTGTACCTCCCAGGCTGCCTCTGGGACTTCCTGCTCAGAATACTCACCTGGCCCTGTATGTCATCACAGCACTGCTTCCTTGTCCCTGTCCTGCACTGCCCCCTTGTATCAGGCAGGTGACAGGTACTGCCCTCGCGCTTCAGCCACATACTGGAGGCTCCAGGGCAACTCTCACCCTGGAGAAGGTCACTCTTCTTAACACCAGACCACACGTTGACCCCCCCAGCACCAGCCCTGAGTGTGTGTTCCCTCTGACTTCCTGTCTCTTCCCACCCGCCGTGTCCCAGTTGGCTTCCCTTCCTGACCTTTTGGCCATGTCTTGGAGACATTGGCCTCTCTCACCTGTCTCTGGCACGAACTGTCTTCATCTTCATGGGGTCCCACGGCCTACAGGCTGTCTTTGCTTCCACTTTCTGTAGCAGAGTCCCTTGTTCTACTTGCCCGGGCACTAGGTGCCGTCGCACCAGCTCCCGTGGCTACTGCTAGAGTAATCCTCTCCTTTCGTTAGTAAAAGCTTTATTGAGATAGTTCACATACCATAAAGTCCAGGACTTCATACAATTTAATGGTTTTTAACATTCACAGAGTTATACAACCATTATCCATATCTAATTTTAGAATATTTTTGTTGCTCCCCAAAAAAACCATATGCTTGGTAATGTCCTTTCTTTCCCCACCCCAACCCCATGGCAACACTGGCATACTTTCTGGCTCTATGGTTCACCCGCTCTGGATGTTTCATTATAAATAGAATCACACATTGTGTGGTGTTTGTGTCACATTTCTTTCACTTGGCATAGTGCTTTCAGTTCCTCCTTGTTGTGGCATATCTCAGCACCGCATCCTTTTTATGGCTGACTAACATTCTATTGTATGGCTATGCCACATTTGATTTATCCATTCATCAGTTGGTGGTCATTTGAGTCATTTCTACTATGGAATGATTATAAATAATGCTGCCATGAACAGGTGTACACAAACTTTTGTATGGGCATATGTTTTCAGTTCTCTTGGGCGTAGACCTAGAATTGACTCTGTGGTAGCTCTGTGTTTAATGTTTCGAAGAACCACCAATCTGTTTTCCACAGCAACTGCACAGTTTACATTCCCTCCAGCAACAGTTGACCGTTCTGATTTCTCAACATCCGCATCCACACTTGCTATTGTCTGGTGTTTTATTTTAGCCACCCTGATGAGTTCAGTGAGGTTTCTCATTTTGGTGTTGATATGCTTTTCTCTGATGATAGTGCTGTCGAGCTGCTTGTGTTTAGTGGTCATTTCTTCACCTACTTTTAATAGAGTTATTTGTCTTTTTATTGAGTTGTAAGAATTTTTAATACATTCCAAATGTAAGTCTTCTATCAAATATGTGATTTAGAAATATTTTATCTCCTGTGGTTTTATTTTCTTGATGGTGTCCTCCAATAGCTCTCTGAGATGAGCTCTCTCAGCATATACTTCTGCTTCTGGGCCTACCACTCACTCAGTCCCATTTTGTCATCTATCCTCATTTCCAGCTCCCACAGCCTTTAGCCAGTGCTTGAGGTCACTAGTCCTCTGAGTTGCATCATTCTTGGTCAACTTGTCTTCACCTGGAAGGCTCCACCTCTATCCTAAACCTGAATAGCCTTCCTTTCTCTTCTGCCTCCATTGCTGGCAGAGGTGACTCTTGGTCCTGGCTTTCCAGAGGCCCTCTTAGCCTCACTGGCCTCCTGGTGGAGCATCTCAAACTGGCTATACTGCTTGTCCATCTTACCTGCCCACCCACAACCTCCACCCCCAGAGGTGCCCCAGTCTGTGCCCTCTACTCTTAGAGAACCACACACTTGAGCAGGCAGATGCTACTGTGAGGATACAGTTTAAATGAAAGAAGGGTCCAAGTGGATGAAGAGATGAACTGTCTTCGGGTGTCAGGCAATCCTGTTGTCAAGATGTTCCTTCTTCCCAGTCATATCCCAGCAAGAGTTTCTGTAGACACTGAAAATGCTGATCCAAAAATTCATGTGGAATGTCAAAGGACATGGGATAGCATTTTTCAAAATAAAAAGAATAAATTTGAATGACAATACTATCGAATTTCAAGATCACTCTAAGGCTACCATAATAATTCAGGCTGGTCATATAGATCAGTGGACCAGATTAGAGTCCAGAAGTAGACCCACATATAAATGGTCAATTTCAGAAGTCCTAAGGTAACTAAATGGGGAAAGAATCATTTTTACAACAAATGAATATCCATATGCAAAAATAAGAATACAAGAATAACTACAGGAAAACGTAACAGAATCTTTATGACCTTGAGTTACACAAAGATTTCTTAAGAATGAAAAGCAAACAACAAAGATAAAACTATTTGCAGAATGGAATATCTCTGATAAAGGACTTATATCCAAAATATATGAAGAAGGACACAACAAGAAATCAACCCAATAACAGATGATGGACACAAACTTTGAACAGGCATTTTAGAAAATGTTCAATAACTGCACAAAGAAATACTCCATACAGCCGAGGGAATGCAAAGGAAAGCCACCACGAGATCTCACAACTAACAACCAGTGGACTGAATGAAAACCTAGTGCAGATGTTGGGGAGCTCTCTCCATGGCTGTGAAGTGGAGAGCCTAAGGAGAGGTCAGTTTGAAAAGAGTTTGGTGGTGGTTTATATAGTTAGACATGCCCTCACCATATAATTAGACAATCTCACTTCTCGGTATTTACCCTGGAGAAATGAAAAGCCATGTTCACAGAGACTTGTGTCTGAATGTTCATACCAGCTTTATTCGTTATAACCAGATTCTGGAGTTAGCCCATGCATCTGTCATGTCAGCTGGTGAATGGATGGATAAATAGCAATAAAGGGAACACACTACTGATCTTGCATATGCATGAGTTTCAGGAGCATTGTCTTAAATGAAAAGTCAAATCCAAAAGGAAATACATATGGCTGCCTTTTATAAAATTCTAGCAAAGACCAAACTATAGTGATAGAAAGCAGAGCAGAGGTTGCCTGGGGTTGGAGTTGGAAGGGGTCTAAAGCATTTAGACAAATCAAATTGGTGGTACTGCAATTTCTTTTTTCTTTTCTTTTTTTAATGTATTTTTAGTTGTCAGTGGACCTTTATTTTATTTTATTATTTATATGTGGTGCTGAAGATTGAACCCAGGTCCTCACACAGGTCAGGCAAGTGCTCTACCTCTGAGCCACAACCCCAGCCCCTGGTACTGCAATTTCTTGTAAAATGCAAATGCTTCATGTAAAACTTTTGAATATATAGATATTATTACCTAATTCCTAACAGCACATTGTAAAGTTTCCAAAAAGCAAAATGAAGTATCAAATACCAAGAAATTGTCAAAGACCTTAGGAGGACCTAATTTGTTTCAAGAGAGTTGATATGTAACTGTAATCCTATTTAAACAAAAGCAGCACACATCTGTTTTTACATTTTGCATACTCATTTTTAATTTTACTTCTTAGAGTATTTGGATTTCTAACGTCAAGTTAATATTTTCTAAACATCTTTGTAAGGAGAATATTTTAGGTCTCAAGCTGCTCTGTTCACCATGACTTGATATGCTGTGAAGTACAACATAGTGTAGCTGAATGCACTCAGATTCCCAGGCTCCAGGGCCAGTGTTAGACAGCAACTGAGTATGTACTTGATAAACATTTCCACTAGATGGATTTCTAACTCATTTATGCACATGGGGAAAAACTGAAAAATCTTCCACATACTGCCTTCCCACTGCCAGGGCGTGTGCTCTCCCCCAACACACATGTGGGCAACTAAGCAGTTTTTACTACTTCATAGGCTCACAGTTAGTCACTTTAGTGTCCTGAACATCCACAAATTCCAAATTTCTACCAGTATAAAGACCCAAGGGGCTAAAATCCATATATCCTGTCTAAGGAAAAATGCCAAGGATGAAGATTATTTAAAAAATAAGTAAGACTTGATGACTCTTCTGAGCCACAGTCAGTGACATCAAACTATTTAATGTACCCTCATTTCCAGCAAGTTTCACTGGCTCTTCTTCCCTGGGAGGGGGAACTAACTTTTTGTGTTGAGAAACTCATGTATACAAATGTGTTCATCTGAGTCTTGTGGCCAACCTGATTCAGTTCTTTTTCTTTAAAAATGCAATGTGGATATAAGTAGTGGTCCCTATTCACCTGGTGAAGGACACTAAATGGTAGACAGGTTCAGTTTCTTGTGAGTACATAGTTATGAGGTGTTCTACATAGAAAAACTGACATTAACAGTTGTTTAAAGGAAAAGGGACCAAAGTGAAGAAATATTTTGAATGAGAATATCCATTCTTTAAAAAAGGGAAAGTGTGACCCAATGTAAAAATATAACATTTATTAATTTGGAAAATACTCATTTTCTTTCTTTCCTTCCTTCCTTTCCTTTCCTTTCCTTTCTTTTCTTTTCTTTTTTCTTTTTTCTTTTAACTGGGTATTGAACTCAGGGACACTTGACCACTGAGCCACATCCTCAACCCTGTTTTGTATTTTATTTAGAGACTGGACCTCACTGAGTTGTTTAGGGACTTACATTGCTGAGGCTGGCTTTGAACTCTTGATCCTACTGCCTCAGCCTCCTAAACTGCTGGGATTATAGGCATGCACCACATGCTCGTTTTCTTTGTCTTTAAAAAAAAAAAAAGCAAAAAACAATGTTCTGGATGAGGTGTTAAGGCTACTTAGAATGGAAGGAAGCATCATCTCTACAAACGTGGAACATGGTGCAGTGATTCAACTTTCTGAAGAAGTAAATCCCTGCCTAAAACAGAATGTCAATCCTGATGTATCAAAAATTCAGCATCTGGGAACCCCACTCCCAGTCTTTTTAGGGGGCCGTGCCCCTGTAAACCCTGTGAGCAGTGGAAGCAGATTCCTGGGATTAGACCTATGTGGGGAGAACCTCGTACCTCTGGAGAGGGACCTGCCATCTTGCTTTTGTGCAGAAGTGTCATGTTTTCATCATATGAAAGTCAAGACCCCTTCAAATTATTCTTTCTGATAGTAAATTTAGAAAACTTCAAAGAGTTTTTAATCCACAATATTACATGAAAAGGAATCCTGGATTTAAATGGACTCCTGAGTACTGGGCTATGATAGGCTTAATTTAACAGTTGGAATATAATTTGGTAACTTCATTTAAATGAACTCACAGATGTAGGAAAATGTTTTATTTTTCAAAATATAACCAAGAATGAGACTGCAGAATCACAAGGTGTGAACTACTTGGAAACAGTGAATAAGGACTTAAATGCTTCTTTAGTTGGCTCATCTAATACTTTGCCTTCAGGAACCTAAAAGGGGTTGCTTTCTGTGGGTTTCAGTTACAGGGTACTGTGCTCAGCTGCCCTTAATGTGGCCCTTGAAAGGCTGACATAATTGACTGAGTTCAACAGCTGTAATGAATCAAAGATCTCAATGGAAGTAGTCAGCAAATGGCTGCAGAGAGGGCTTCCTGAAGTCTCCTTTGGTGTGGTCGGGTGGCTAGGGACCACCTTGTGCTCCTGTAGTGTAGGCGCCTTCCTGTGCTCACCACCACCCTAAGGGCATCTCTGCCTCCATCCATTGATGGAAAGCCTGCTGCCTTTCGCAGGTGTGCCTGGGGATGCCCGACTGTGTGTAGATGGGCTGAAACCTCACGCCACATGGCCTCAGCAGAAGTGCCCCAGCCCAGGCCCAGGAGTGTGGCCAGCCAGTGCCCACTTCACTGTCTAACCCTATGACTCTGGTGTCCCAGGTGGTTTTTTTTTTTTTTTTTTTTTTTTTTTTAAATCTGAAATAAAGGTTGTCAAGAGTAGTCAAAGGACAGCTTATTGTGGGTGACACAAGATCATCAACCATGACCTGAGCCGGTGGCAGATTGCTAGGTCAGGTCCAATGGTGGTGCCTGTGTTTTTATAAGCACTTTCCACATTATTCTTATTTGTCAATGATATGTAGAAAATCACAGTAAAAAGATGATACCAAAAATGAAGTCTTTCACGGAAGAATATTTTTGCACAGAGGCAGTGATCATTTTCACATTAACAATGCCTATTTATTACTTAATTTTCTTGCCTGGAAGCAGAGGGTTGAATTAAATATTTTGGAGGTCTTTTCTAGCCCTAATTTTTTTTTTATTTTCTTGCAAAGCAAATAGCAGTGACATTGCCATGAAGTGCCCTGAAAAAGGCAATCATCATAAACATTTGCTGCTGCTCCCCCCGCCCCACGCTGCTGTCGATTGAACTTGGGGGTCTTTACACTGACTGCATCCCCAGGCCTTTTTACTTTTTATTTTGAGACCAGGTCTTGCACAGTTGCTCAGGCTGGTCTGGAACTTGTTCCTTCCTCAGCCTCCTAAGTTGCTGGGATTACAAGTGTGTGTCATCACCACGGTCAGCGCTTGGTTTTTAACGAAACAATTTACCTTCTATTCTAACAGAGAGAAAATACATTTGTTTCTAACTTTGGATCTGTTGCGATTTATTTGATTTTTTTTTTTTTCCTAATGTTAACTTTTTGAGCTAAAATATTTAAAAAACGAACAAAGGGAAGGAGAAAATGGAACTATTATTTAATAACCTATCTCTATGCAGCAAACACTTCAGTTACTTGGTTTTTATGAGTAGACAAGGACAGATTAACCCTCCTGTATGGTTACTGCTGATGTTGAGTCACTTGCTATTTGGGAAGATTTAGCCACATGGCTGGTGACACTTTTTTGAGTAAGCAGGTCTTGATTTTTTTTTTTTCCCTGTTGAAAGTATTTTGATAAGTAACCTTCATCTACATGGTATGTATACCTATATGCCTACCTTTATTTCAGTGTGCTAGAGAATCCTGGCACCACAGTCAGTTGTATGGTAAATCCTGAAGCTCATTGCCTGTTTGGTCATGACAAGAGCGTCATGTAGCATATGCTAGAGGCTGCATGTACACCAAGGTTGTTGGCTCTCGTGTACAGTAAAACCCTTCTAGGTCTCCCTATGACTGTGGTTTTCTGTCCGCTGGCTGCCTGCATGAGGCAGGGTGGGGACTGTAGTAGTGTGAACAGCCCTGAGGACAGTGCCTTAGAGCCCTCTTGTACAGGTTAGATCAGAGCATTCATCCTGAGCTGGATTTAGAAAGCTGGATTAGGAGCCATCCAGAGGAAAAGTGGGTGCTGGCTGCATAGTGGTCATGGAGATGGGACAGAGTGCGGCTGTGCGATCAGCACGTCATAAAGGGTGGTGTTCGCAGTGTGAGCCGAACTAATGCCTTTGGTGCCAGATAGCCGCTCAGAAAAATGTAGGGGACTCTTTAAAATTATAGAATCTGGCTGGGCACTGTGGTGTATGCCTGTAATCCTAACGACTTGGGGGGGGCTGAGACAGGAGGATCGTCGCAAATTTGAGGTCAGCCTCAGCAACTTAGCAAGACCATGAGCAACTTAGAACCTGTCTCAAAATACAAAATAAAAAGGAACTGGGGATGTAGCTCAGTGGTAAAGCACCCCTGGGTTAGTTCCCCAGTACCCCCTCCCCCAAATATATATATATAGAGAGAGAGAGAAATAGATAGGTTCACTTCAAGGGTCTTTGAGCAGCAGTGTGGTGGGGGTGTGCAGGGCAAGACTATACATGGGAACAAAAGCAGCAGATTCTGTCATTTCCTCTTGGAAGCGGGATGGTGTCAGAGCTACCCAGGCACTGAGACACATGAGTAGGTTTGCACCCCCCCCCAACAGGGAATGAAGGGGTTCATAGTTGGGCCATTTTTATGTCTAATAATTTCTTTTCTTGTGAGAACTGTCATGTATTTGTTTTTTTGTGTGAAATTAGCTAAAATGACCAGCATTTACTGTGTGCTGCAGGGTAAGGGAGTTGTTGCTGGCTTGTAGAGTTCAGGATTTGAGTGGTTAGCTGACCACGTATACACAGAGAGAGCAAGGCTGAGGCCTGGCCACCAGGGATCCTCCGCAGATGTGCCGCCCCTCCTGGGGGCATGCTTACTGGGAGTGAAGTGCCCAGTGTCTCCCAACAGGAGCAGGAGAGTAATGCAGTGCGGGGCAGCTCAAGGCCCCCATTCTGACTGCTCCTCTAGTGTCAGGGCAGCTTTCTCACTTACCTGTAGGATTGTTGAAACATCCCTCAGGAGGTAGACATGGACAGTCTGACCTAGGCTGGGCCTAGAGCACTTGCCGCCATGTGTCTGCAGTGAACATGAGTGTGAAGTGACTTTTCACATTCTGCAGAGAGGCACTGGGCTTCTAGGAATGTGTGAATGGTGGTCTACATCAACAAACATTCCATTTTTGCTTTGGAGGCCCTTATAATTCCATTTTCTTCCCCCCAGATACTAGTAACCAAAACAAAGGGAACATGTTGCCTTAGTTGAAGAGCAGCTACTCAAACACAGGGAAACATGTTCTAGAAGTCTAAACTGGTCCTCGCTGGGCTAAAGTCAAAGTATTAGTAGGCTGTTTTCCTTTTGCCAGCTTCAGGGAGAATGTTCCCTGGTCTTTGCCAGCTTTAGCAGCTACCCATATTGATGGGCTTAGGGATCCCTCCTCTATTGTCGAAGCCAACAATGGCTGGTCAGGTCTTCCTCAGGCTGCCTCACCCTGACACTAACTGCTCTGCCTCCTTTCCCACTTTGAGAGGACCCCGGTGATTACATTGGGACAGTACTCTTATTTTAAGGTCAGTTGACTAGTAACTTTAGTTCCATCTTGCCGCCCAGCGTAGCATATTCATTGGCTCTGGAGAGTGGGATGTGGTCAGTGTTTGGAGACTTATTCTGCTCACCCCAAAACTTTTATCAAATATTTTTGCCTTTTTTAACAAATCCCATAACTTTTTCTGATACCAGCTCTTCCTGGCTAATGAGATATTCCTACACTGTATTTGATGTTCTGTCACTCTTCCATAAGACATGCCCTTCATCGGGCAATGGTACCATTGTTCTACAGTTCAGAGCTAAACTTGGCCTTTTTAGTGTCTTCAGGCGCTTGGTAATTACCTTTATTCTTGTAGTTTTTCAGAGAGTCCTAAGCTAGAGCTGCTGATGGCTTCAGGGTTCTCATGGGTTGCTTTGTACTTAGCTTGTAGTGGGTCCGGGTCCTATTATCAGACTTCTCAGACTAACGAAACGTTGTCAGTACTCTTTTAATCTAATAGGGTTTAGCATCTGAATTGTATTTCATCAACTGAAAGAAAAGTCTAGTTCTTGAACTTCAGAGCATAGATAACTTAGGGAAGTTGTAGTGCCAAGATGGATGATAGGCGGCACCAGTAGGAACCTAGAAGGCAACACCATGTTGGAATTTCTGGGCCCTGCATCCTGATTTGCCCTGCTCTGTGTCCCACGCCCATGGCTGACATGTGCATTTGCTTTCCCAGGTCCGGGCCCACCAGCTGGTCTTGCCACCCTGCGATGTAGTGATCAAAGCTGTTGCTGACTACGTCCGCAACATTCAAGACACCTCTGACCTGGATGCCATAGCTAAAGATGTTTTCCAGCATTCACAGGTAAAAAAGGAAACTCATCATAGGCCTTTGCATTGGTGGTATGGCCCGTTTGTGAAGGGGATTCAGTAGGTGCAAGCTGACTGGGTATGTCTGACTGGGCCAGACGGGCCATTCTGAAGGAGCTCTTGGCTAAGGGGCCAGAGGGCTCCCACCAGGTAGTCTCAGTTACTTCACCTTGCTTATCCAAGCCTGAACAAGAAGGTTTAAAGTAGATGATTGCTGAGTTTGCTGCTTCTAGTTCTCTATCGTAGTAAGACCTGTATTCCAGAGTTGGCAGAAGATACACTGAATGAAATTGGTCAGATGGTATTGTGAATTTCTGATTTGTCTCTATCCTTAAGGGGATAGTCAGGGATTTTCTTTTTTGGAAAGTAAAACATGTGAACAAATCAGTTTTAGTAGAATAAGTGAGGTTTGGGAGCACCCCCGTATGTCTAGATCCCTGATCAGTGTGCTGCAGTCTGTTCCACCAGCTGCAGGAGGCAGGTCGAATCTCTTGGCAGGACCAGTTACTGCAGAATTGAAGTCAGAGAAGTCATAGAGCCAGAGCCCAGCTCTGCTATCAGCTCAGAGTTCTGCTTTCTAATTGCATTGCTTTAAAATAATTAATTTTGGGTTTGATTCTTCAGTAGTAATCTCTTGATTTTTCCCTGAAGGTTTTAATGTCATTCTAAATTCTTATCTAACTTGAAAGGCTACAGATTATTATACATGTGCTGAATTATAAAAATATGTTCATACAGATGATTAGTGGCATAACTAAGGTTTTCCTACATCTGTTTCAGTCTAGAACAGATGACAAAGTTATTCGATTTAAGAGAGCAATTGGATATTACTCAGCGACTAGTAAGCCTATGTCATTTCATCCACCACATTACTTAGGTAAGTAAATAAGGCCTCTCTGTGATTGGTATTGACCATGCAATAATGCAGAGGTTTGCTAACTTCATCGAATCTTGTAGGTTTGTTCTTTAGAAGTGTGATTTTCTGCATTTATGCCCATAAGTATAGCTGAACTTGCTAGTAACCCCTGATAATATTGAGGAGCAAGAGCAAACTTAACAGAAACTTAACTTAGAGAAAAGCAGGGACCATTGAAACACAGGCTGGCAGGTCTTAACTATGTGGAGGTCTTGGTGTCTCTGACCCTTTGAATACAGGAGATTCTTGGTCTTAAATGACTTAAGTGCGGTGGATTTGTAGTTTTTTAAATTTTATTTTATTTTTTTCTTTTGCAAAAGACCAGAATTCATTAGTGTCAAGATTGGAGACCCAAAGTAATGATAAGCTTGAAGCCTGCTTACATGTAATGTCTTATAGGAGGCTGCTGAGCACTGAACCATGAGTATGCTCCTCTTTCCTAAATCAAATCTGCCTTATAAAGGTCCAAAGTGGTAAAGTTAATGAAATAGTACCCCAAATCTATTGAAATTGTCATTTGTTTCATGTCTGCTGTTAACAAAAGAAGGCATGTTCAAGAGACTGTTGCAGGAATTAAACTTTTTACTGATTTCTGAAGTTTAATTCCAAGGCTGAAACTGTCCCTAAGAACTGCCCTTGACCATAGGAGCATTTTTCCACAGATTCCTGTCTAGAGCTGCCTATGTGCCAGATGCTTGGGACACAACACAGAGACTTGAAGGCTGGGGGTGAAGGAGGTGGGGCCAGAGAGCCAGGGCTGCCTGGCCATCTTTTGGCGACACAGATAGCACCAGCCTTCTGATAAGATGCTCTGCTTCATTCTTCTTCCCCTGCACTTCATTATCCTCACAGCAGCCAGAGTCATGTTCAAAAATGTGAATCAGATCATGCCTACAACCTCCATTGGCCCACTGCTCTTGGAGGAGACTACCACTCCTCACCCTGCCCAGTCCGTGGCCCAGTGCTCTTCCTGCCTTGAGTGCACTGAGCTGGCTTCTGCCTGGGGCCTTGTCACCAGTTCTTGGACCTGGAAGACTCTCTTCCCTAACTGCATGTGCTTGGGTCAGCCCAGGCTTGCTGGTTTGTCCTGCAAGGTCATTGGGTGTTCTCAGTTACTATAAACTGGCCAGCTATACTGCTTCACCCCTCCCAACCTGAGAATGTAGGAACCATTTTGTATCCCCAGTAGATGAATCCTTACTGAATAGCTTGACTGAATTGACTGTTTTTAAATCAGCAGAGTGAAATAAGGGATATTTGGGATTATTCTTGGAAGAGTATGAGGTGTTAGAAAGGGAGAGGCTATGCTTTTATGGCAGTTGGTGTCTACTGCATACCTTACACATAGAAGATGTGATAGTTTAATAAGTGCTTGTTGAGACAACAGAGAGCATGTATTTGACTCTAGAACTTGTACCTGGGCATTGGACCCCACTGTCTCCTGGCCTCAGGCTCCCTGTACTGTTAGGATGGTGTCATTATCTGAATATTAAAGAGAAAATGTATGTGAAGAACTTGTTTAATAGCAGATGCCATTATTGTTATTCTTATAACGTAAAAAGGCCCCAAATGATTGAATATTAAAGTGAATAGTTAGGAAGCCTGAGCATTGCTTACAGAGGTAGACTGGCATCCTCAAGTATCTCCATTAATATTCTCCTCCTCTTGTGTATTACTTTGTTCTTTTGCTACTATAACAAAATATCTGAAACTAGGTATCTATAAACAAGAGAGGTTTATTTAACTCACAGTTCTGGAAATTCATGGTCCTGTCATTGAGTGGCAGATGGAACCACAAGGAAAGGAGTGTTTGCTGGAGTGAGAGATCATATCACAAAACATGCAGCCAGAGGCATACTGAGGTTCTACTGTCTATTCTGAGGGCAGCAACCACAGTGGCCTAACAACCTCCCACTAAGTTCTGTCTCTTGAAAGTTGCATTGCTTCCTACACCACCAAACCGAGCACCAAGATTCTAGCATACAAACCTTTGGAAGACAAACTACATTCAAACCATAGCATATGGTACAATCTTTGTGGCATACAATTGTAGTTTAAGCAGTTGTAACAGTTCTACTTGGGAGTAGAACTTTTATTCAGGAGGGGAAAACATAGGAAAGTAAGTATGGAGAAACACTGTATAATCAGTCTGCTTATCCACAGGTTCTGTGAATTCAA